>NC_138822.1:21883034-22350534 GCF_965178545.1 Coloeus monedula | reverse complement strand
GGGATTGTTCTGAGGTTTGTATCTGTGGTTTGATAGATTCTTTGTGGGGGAGTATTGCTGGTGAGAATAACTTAATTTTCAGTTCTCTGTATGACAGAATTGTTGGAGCATGGATTGAGGGAAAAACACACATCAAAGGACTAGGGCTGAATAATATGCCACATTTCAAAACCAAGAGAAATTGCAGGAATATTATAGATGCGCCTTCTCAAAAATGGAGGTTTAAAAAATATTTTCTTCTCCAATTAGCTAAAAATAATTACAATCTGGTTTTCCTTAATAATTAAGATTTCCATTGGAATGATTTCATGCCATTCCAGAGATTCTGTAATTTAACTGAATAACCTTTCAATTAATGCACTGGAGTTGGAAGGTAGGAAGTGCTGCAATTGAAATAGTCTATACCAGAAATAATAATATACTTTTTTTTTCATTTAAGGGAAAAAAACCAGTTAAAAACTTATTTACCTATTTAACTGTTCATATGTTGTGTGTTTGGTATTAGATGAAGAAAGAAAAATTCACATTTCAGAGAGTTATTGTAGGAATATCTTGGAATATCTATTAATCTTGTGTTTTAATCTACTTGTATTTTGGCAAAAATCCCACTGACTGAGAAAAGGTCAGGATTGTGGCTATTTTTCACAAAAAAGGTATATTTCGTTCTCTACGACTGAGCATTTTTTTCTTAGATTCAGCCACTGTCTGTAATATTTATATTTGGAAGCCAAGTTTTATGCATAGTTTTAAATTGTGGTAAGAAAGCTATATGTGTGTTGTGTTTCCAAGATATATATGGAAAATCACTAGAAAATATCCAGTGTGGTTTCTTGATATTTTAAAATTTTGTTTGTGTCAGGAAAGTAGTGGCTCAACAGCTTAACCTGACTTGATGCAGAAGGCATCAAGTCTCCTAAATGGCATGGTCCTTGAATTAATTTATGTTCCTTTTTGATCAGAAAGTTCCATTTGATCAGCTTTTTATTATCCGTGTTGCATGTGTGTTTCTTTTTTATGTGGAAACAAAAATGGCAAATGCTTCTGATTCTCAGAAAAGAGAGTCCTGGTTTCAGCTCTGTAGAAACAAAGTTTTTAAGCATTCCTAAAGTGCTGTTTGGATATGATTGGAGAAACACTCTGTGTGCATGGGTTTCTGTGCATAGCTGGGCCTGTGGCCTTTTAAATTCTGTACATCGTCGTGAGTGCTGTACATAAAGCAGATTAGAGTAAGACAGTGAGCTGCAGCTGGAGGGTTATTGCTATTATGATTGCTCCCATTCATTTATACGCAGGCAAAGAAAGCCAAGAACCCCCTTTTCTTCCTCCAATACTACAATACAGTTTTTTTTCTTCCTCCTGAAATGCAGAAATGACAGGCTGGTAGTCACTGCTGGTACAGGTTGCTCTTAGAGGGCTCATTTCCCAAAGTGAGAATATTGATGATGGTTTTCCAGCAGCTGGGGATACCCTGATTTATACATCAGCTTTTATTTGTGGATGTCTGTGTGTTTGTGGATGCACAGAACCTGTAGAAGGATAGCAGGAAAGTTTTTTTCTGCAATCTCCTTACCATGTTCCCACCCTGGTTTTATTTTCCAAATATTTCTTCTACTGCGGTGGCTGTGGTTAGCCATAACCCAGGAGGCCAGATCTCTGGAGTGCTGAGCGTGCTATAAAATACAGCAAACTATGAACCCTGAACAAAGAGCTTCTAGTCTTTAGTCAAGCATTTTACAAATGCACAGCTTCCAATGGAAACTGGCTGACTAGGAAAAATGTGCTTTTCTGCAAAAGAGACAAACAAAACCTGAAGTTTTGACCTTCAACCTGAGTGAATACACAGTTCCTCTACAGGGTATTTTTAAGCAAAGGTGACAAACTTGCAGTGGCAGAAACTGCGACTTTCTTGGTTTATAAAGCACCAGATACATCTGCCAGTAAATAAAAATAATAAAAAGAAATTTTTTTTTCTTCCTCTATTAGGAACTTAAAGGAAAATTTGTTTTCCATAGTTACTGATTTTTTTATGTCTAAGCGGCAAGTGAGATCAGTTTAAAAATATTTTTGTCCTGATTTTTCTCTTTTTCTTTTGCACATGAATTGTTTTTAGCTTGTATTTTGTTTATTCTTTCAGAAAAGTGAAAGGCAAGGCTTAGCTAAGACATCATCCTTAGAACTATAACGCACTCTGTTTAAGTTCTGGGATATATTTTTACTTTTTCAAATTTGACAATCATCATATTTTTCACTGCCTAAAACTGACATAGTACAAACATGCTGATCCCTATCACTGCTGCTCCTTCATTTCTGAACAGGTCTTTGCATATCCTATCAATGAGCTGATCAAACTGGTGACACTGGGATTTTGTGCCTTTTGACAGCTGAAACTGCTGTGCTTTTCTCAAGCTAATTATTGTTTTCAAGGGGCAGTCACTATCAGATTCTACAAGCTTCTTTTTCCACCCCCACATCAAGCTAAAAAATGCTTAAAAGGTTTGCTTCTCCCTCCCTCCCTCCACCTACTAAGATTACTTTGAGAATAAAAGAAATGGTAGTTAGTATAAAATGTTGAGGGTTTGCTTCATACCTAAATTATTGTACAGGAACTAAAAAAAACCCCACTACTCCTAAATAAGTCTACAGAGATTTTATAATTTAGAAAAAATACTGTGTTGGATGAGCTTTTTTGGATATCTTCTACTGCAATCTCCAGCCAAGCTTTAATGGTACTATTTTAAAAAGAGTCTTGCCTCACACTCCCTTAAAATCTTTGCAGGAAATATGTTTTGCCTTCCCTCAGTTCTTTAGTAAGTCACAATACTTACGGATTTTGTACATGTGTTATCAAAGAGTCAAATAAAGAAAGAAGCCTTTATCTGCATAGAATCTTACTTTGTGTTGTTTGGTAGCTTTCCTGGAATTCTGTGGTGGCTCCATCTTCCTGTTAATTACTTGCTGAACAGAGACACTCGGGCAGTTTTCTATACCTTTTCTTTTTGGTCTTTTCTTTTCTTTTGCCATCCTGGGATGGCAAAAAGTTTAGGGATGGAAACGTTGTGAATATTCAGTCTGTATCATTAATACTACATTTCCCTTCCTATCAGCAATACTATAAGATGGATTAATTTGTACTGGTGTAGTGAAAAATATTTTAAATCCAATTAAAAGTGTAGTAAAAAAATATTGATTTTTGTCTTGCAGTTTATGTTCTCTTATACAGATGTTCTTAGTGACACATTTTACTGCGTAAAGATTGCAGCCTTGTATTATATCCGTGTCAAGCCTAGATGGGGATTTCTGAAGCAATGCTCAAGCTGAGAAAATTCACCTAAAATGAGAGCTTTGTCCAGAGCTACTCAACAAATCAGAACTAGCTCTTCTGCAGCTACATGCTTCAGTTTTGGACACTCGATGAATTTCTATTAAGCAGTTGCTTTTTAAAATGGCAGAAATTGTGAATTAAATTATTATAAAGTCTTATGAACTATAGACTTCCATTTACTGCATGGCAAGAGAAAGAAATTTCCACAGATTTGAGTGGCTACAGACAGAAAGGCCCTATATTTTAATCTGTATTTATTTACAGATTTTAGAAAATAAACTGGGAGACTCATCACATTTTCCAATGGCTAGGGACACTAAAACAAATAAATTAATGAAAAGAACAACTGCTCTTTATTGAAAGACGTCCCTTTACACACTTCTTCATAGAAAAAAAAAGAAGGGAGTCAGAAAAGAGGAAGAATCCAGACCCTAGGAGCATAATCTGCTGTGATTTACAGATGGTGTAGCCTGGAGTTTCATTTAATAGACTTGGGGGAAGCACTGTGTAGAATTATCACTTTCATTCTGCAAAATCACTATTTGTCCATTAAGAAAATAGCATGTACTCCACTTAAAGGATTTAAGAAGGGTGCAACTCTGTTCTGTAGAATGGTTATAGCCGACATGCAAAATAGAAAGGGCTAGCAAAAATGAGTATAGTTATATCTTTTCTTTCCTCGAAAAGAAGAAAAAAAAGGCAATTTGGAAATGGCATGTAAGTTAAAGCTGCCACTGGCCAGCTTTAAATTATGTGATTCTCACTTAGACAAGATGTTGCTAGAGGAATTCCTTGGCTCTCATTAACATGGAATAATCCCTCTAGACTTCACACACAGCAGACATACACAGACACACACACATTTCCACTGTCAGTTGCACATTTCTAACTGCAAAACAATACACAGTCTGCAACAGTTCTTCAAGCTAAAGGTTTTAAGTTCCCAATATCTTTTCAGGCAGTCCTCTCTTTTGTTTTGGGAACAGTTCTGCTAAAATTTGTTTAGAATAATGAAGAGTGATTATCTTCAGTGCAGCAGCTTGAGTGTTGTTCATTTTTCCCGTTTAGTAGGCACAGTGTGCCAACTTCAAAAGCTACACTAAGTTTTTGGTTCTGCTGTAACCTTATGGTCTGTCATAAAGGTGAGGAAGTTGGAAGACTGTGAGAAGGGGGAGAAACTCTAGTAGTGCACACCAAACTTCTAAAGGGCCATATGGGAATCTGGATCTTAGTCCTCCCTATAAAATCTAAAACTCCACCTGAAAACAGTCATAGCCAGTTACAGCATTTTCCTGTTCACAACCCCTGACCTTGAGACTGAAGTGAAAACTGAATAGCTTGAATTACAGCTACCAAAATCAGGCTAGTGAATGCCATTTTCATGTGAACTACTGCAATTATAATTTGCAGAAGTCTCAAAGCATTGGTATGTGTTTGGCTGTCCCCAGGCATCTGGGATCTTCTGTGAAGGAGATCTATTTGCAGAAAGTATGTGGTTCAGAGCTAGAAGAACTTGAGCTTGAATCTTTCTCAAGGCAACACAAGGGTTTTTTTCTTCCCCCTAACAAATTAGTTGTTCGTTTTCTCTCCTTATGTTACTGATTTATTTCCTAGCTTGCTAAGCCAGCCTTTTCATCCTTTCCCAATTTCTTTTCAGGCATATGACCCGTTGCTCAGAAAGGTATGAGAAAGCTGAGGCCATTGTGTGAAAAAAACCAAAAAACTATTCAACTTTGAACAAAGATGGTAGAAGAGGATTGAGCCACGTTGTCAGACATTGGCTGGTAAGCAGAAATAGCGAAATTCTTACTCCTCCAAACACTCCATTGATGTCAGCCAAAGCAAATATGTACTCCTGCTTGGAGGGATTGCATATGGACTAATTGCCATAGTGTAGATTTTACCAGAGACAGCACAATAAGGACAGAATTATATAAACTCGGATTAACTTGAATTACCTTCCCTGACCTATAAATTCTGGGGAATTTTTGGCCTTACCTTTTTCTCATTCTGGGACCAGCTTCTTCCAGCTGGATAAATACTGGTAGATTAAAGCTCTGTTGCCTCACTTGAGCTGCTGCTACTGCACATGTGACTTAGGATGAAGTAGAATAGAAGGGTGTGGAACAGGATTAGATGGTAGAGAAGACCCCTGTACTTGTTGGTTTTGTGAGACTCTACAAGAAACCTGCCTCTCTTTCCACCACCAACATGAACCACACATTGCATGAACCATTACATGTAAGCATTTTCTAAAGAAAGTGGGTCAGGAAAGATTCACTAAAAATGTTCTTGTTGAATGTAAGGTGCAAATCATATTTTAAGCATACGGTGGTTGTAAGCCTAATCTCTCCATGCTGCAACATGGACACTGGGAAGTCAAAGCAGTGATGGTAACCATGTACAACCAGAACTGAGCCTGGTGTGTGCCAAACACCCATGTCAGCTGCGGAGTCCAAGCTCCCCAGCAGCCAAGTAGCTATGAATTACAAAGCTGAAATTTACTTTGTGTGTGAGTGCTGAGCTCTATTGTACATGTTGTGGTCCCAGTGTGTGACCCACATGCTGATATGTTAAGGCACTCTGATCCATAGTATCTTTTTCTTTTCCTGCTGCAGTCTTAGTCCTACATGAAAAGTCATTTGCTTGTGCCTCAAAGCCCTTTTGATGAGTTTGTAAGGAGCCATTTCTGCATGATTTTCTGTTTGGTTTATGATAATTTTTTTTCATGCAGATGTAATTGCTTGGACTCTTGTTTTCTTGCCAGACAGAGGAAACAAATTATGGTTATAACTAAGAAGCTTAGGTTATGTAAGTTTGCCATGGTATTGTTTTAATAATAATAATAAAAAAGATTAATTGGTTATCATATGGTCTCTCACAACAGTCTATGCTGATCACTGATCCTTGCAATAATGTGTTATCATCTAGTTTTATGTACTGCAAGTCTATTTTCATTTACTCTTGGCAAATTGCAACAATCACTGTTAGGGTTTTTTTCAGTCAGTTTTAAAATTAGCCTTAAAAATTGCAATGCTACAGACTAGGAAGTTCAGGCAAGAGAGAGAACATAAACCAAAATTTTTAAGAAATATGCAACATTTGGAGTATTTCTCTGTAATTGTATATGTCTACTAAAAACTTGCTTTGAAATAATCTCTTCAGCACAATTTCATCTAAACAGTTTTCTTGAATTTATCCTAGTCTATTTAAGTTTTTGCCTCACACAAGACTGGAAGGACAGTATGTCACTGAAAGAGAAAACTCACAATGTATTGGTACACTCCTCTCTGCATTGCTCCCTCTGCATCTTTTGACTGTAAAAAAATGATTCCCTTTAGCGTTCATACTTCATGACAATTCAAAGGTCAGGCTTAGCTGACAAGCTCAGACAGCTTGGCCACCTGTTGCCTGTTAATATGATATTTTCTGTCTAGAAATGGTGTCTCCCCACCAGCATCCTCTTTTCTGGACTAATGGAAGTGATGTACTTAGCTAAGTACAAAAATATCCAAGCTCCAAAATGTGACAGTCATGTAGTCTCAAAAATGTTGGAGTTGATTTAGAAATGTTAGTGGGAATGCTCATGAAGAAGATGAAGCAAGGCGGTTTCTGAATGTAATTGTTTTTTGCAGAGAAAATTTCCAAACTGGAATTTGTCATTTAAAATACCTCTCTTTTTAATCTTTTGCATTTTCTGTAATTGTGGTGCAACGACATGTAAGGAGACACAGCCAATAAATGAAAATGGTGAATTTGAGGAGTGCATACACAGCATATGTACTTCATATTGTAGATTTGTCTGAAAAAATGTGATTTGACAGAGAACTAATATGCTTTATAATATAGGGATGCTAAAATTTCTGATTGAAGAAGGCAAGATTTTGATAACTAACACTTTTCTGATTTCAGTCAAAAAAAAAATAAGTTTTTATCTGCAGTTGTTGGTGAATTCTATAGCTTCCGGTTTTGCCATATTTCAGAAATCAGCCTCTTAAAATTTGTGACATGCAGCACAGATCCAAATATATTTAGTGCAATAGTTAGCAGAAGCTAGTGTGCTATGTCAGAAAACTGAATCTCTTGATATTTGTGTGTGAAGTGATTATGGTGAGAAGGAATATGTTCAGACCCAGATGCAGAAAGCAGAAACTTCAAATTAAAAGAAAGTATTATTTCTCCAAAGAATTACTATGAAAATATTTGAGAGAGGCCACTTCACAGCCAAAACATATGCTTAGCCTAAATAAATACTAGCTTTCAAGCTTATTAAGATCCTGTTTTAAGTCGACACTTCTGATTACAGCAGTAATTTGTTCCTGGTGTTCATCTCAAGGACTGTGGGCTAGCTTTGCACAAACAGCTCCCAAAAAAGAACTAGGATTCTCTTTGTATCCCTGAAACCTGCTGTTGATTTGTTTCTGGTATTTTTACAGAAGGTCCTAGAATTTCCATATAGTGTATAGATACCTATTTTAATATATAATAATAATAATAATAATAAAAATTATATATATATATTTTAGTATAATACTAAGCAAAAAAAAAAAAGGTCAGGTCAAGGTACCAAAATTTTTTAAAAATGCTTTTTTAATGTCTTTGTGAGAAAATAAATGTTTTTTCAAATTAAGAGGAAACTTCTTTTTCAGGATATAATTTCCTTAGTATTGTAATACGTGAATTAAGCCCTCAGTTAGGTAATTACTAGGAAATATTCATAATCCAAAAGAAGGAGTAAGTAATATCAAATAATGCAAGATATGAACATAAAGCTTGCACACAAACACCATCAAGATCCAGCTACAACAAAAGTATCGATGTAGTGCAATCAATGCTGCAGGCAATATCTTTTAAATCTGTCATGCTGCCTTTTGCCCTTTATATTAAGTCAAAGAGAAGGGGTTATAATGAATGAGCGTGTCTTTATTCTCCTCGGCACCAGTTCTGTACAAAACCTGGCAATATAACATTCAATGCGATTAATTCTGGACTATAGCTCCACTTTATTTATTTTTTTTTTTTCCCAGGTACACACATAAAGAGCTTCTATTATTTAAAAAGCCCCAAACCCAATAAAAATAGAGACTAATTCCAAAAGTTACACTACAAGATGACACACTCAAAAATACAAGGTTATTTATATATTTTTGGTGGTACATGACTTAATTATTCATATTTATCTTTTTTTTCCCCTTTTACAATATAGTTTAATAATGTGGAAGTGCTTAGCATAGTGAATGCAAGGCTGGTCAGTTTATAACTAGTGTCTTGATAGGTTTCCTGCATTAAAAATAACACATAACTGAAAGAAATCTCTAGGTATTAAAGCATAACATGAATTGTACTCTGCAAAACTTTGATATTTCCTCTAACGTCATGTCAGAAGGGGGCACTAGTGATCCATTATAAATAGACAGTGTGACTGCTTTTGTTGTGCCATACTTAATAATAATAATAGTGATAATATAATATCCCCATTTAATATTGAGGACATTTGCGTGCAAACTAAGAGTCTAAATATATAATGACAATTCAAAAAGTTAAAATAACGAATAGATTGTATGTAAATATTATCTGTTGTCTTTCATGGTCATTTTATATTATTATTTGTTGATTATTCTTACAGTTCACTTATTGTTTCTAAGGATGAATTAATGCTGATTATTTAATATCTATTTCTGATGATTACTAATCTTAAGGAAATGAACTTGAGTTGTAAAGCGTCTTGATAATGTCAATTAATATATTGGTGAAAATGTCAGAAAACTGGATCCCACTGTTATATAACACACATATGTGTTTTAAGGTTTAAAGTATCTTATAGTTATTACAAAAAAGAAAATGTATTACATAATCGTATAATACATTTGTGTTGTTTCATATCAGATTAAATGGATGAAAAAATAGTCTTCATGTTTACTTACTTTTTATGATTGGTTTATCTGATACTGTATGTTTTAGCAGATTTCTTAGTATCCCTTTGGCCTATAAACTCTAGGTGAGGTGGCTTTGACATTTCATGGAATCAACTTTGGTACATGAGCTCTGTGGACAAGAAAAAGCAATGAACAATAACATAGTTTCTATTCTTTGTCCTCATTTCCTTGCTGTTAACAGGATAAAAACTGGAACACTATATAAAACTGCCAAAAAAATTTTGGTCAGTAACATCAGGAAAAACAGTTCAATTTTTGATTTGGTGGTTGCTGAGTGATACTGTATGGTAATAAAATACGTACTTATTAGACATGCAGATGGAGGGGCATTTGTTAAGCAGTACCAACCCACAGAAAATAAGAAGCTCTTTTTAATTTGCCAATGTTATTTTCATATAGAGAAATGCAGGTCAATGAGAAGCTGAATTTAGCACTCAATAAACTGAGTCAAGCTCCACAAATAAATGCAGTGGTTTGTGGCATTAAAATAGGTGCAATACGAACTTTCCCAAATCTGAGACTTTATTTAAGGCCAAAACAGTTTTCATTAAAATTATTTGCGAGATATCAGCCTATTTTCCTTTTCAAGATGCAATTAAATCCTAAAATGTCAGTGAAAAGAAATGTTCCTTGTGTTTTAAAAGCAACTTCAAGGTATATATTCATGAATACAGATAAGTTCTTTATGTGCGCATATAACCAGGCATTTGTCAAACAAAAGTGCGCTTTTTTCATGCAGGAAACTTTAGTCTTTCCAGATCAGCTGTTAAATCCAAGCAAGCACATACCTGACCTCATACCCTTGAATCTTAAGTTCTTTCATTTCAATTTTCCTAACACCAGTGGTCCTTTCCAGATAATTATCAATGAAAGTTACTGCCAGAATAACTGGAAACTCATTGTTTTCTAATGAGAGAACCTATCTGAAGACCTGTCTATCCTGCCATTCTTTCATGATGCCTATTTTTTTTTTTAATGACAAAAGCCTAGGTATCAAACAAGGAGTTTTCAAAAAAGGAAACCAGTCGAGCTACCAGAGCAGTTATTCCTCCAGCCAAGGTATAGACAGGAAGTGCCTATTTTGCATTATCTCCATATATCTTCATTATAGTCACTGAATTGATTGTATTTTATCCTCCTTAGTTATAATATATTGATAGTGGTAGTACTGTAGAAACATGGAACTTGGCAAAGGCTTGGAAAAGTTTTTTGGAAGCTGAATAAATAGACATATAGATTAACACCTCATGAGTTATCTAGTCATCCCTGGTACTGCCTCTACTGAGTCCTGATCTTTTTGCTTTTAGTGCCATCAATACCTGAATTAGAAACTTTATATCATAATCCAGAACCAGACTGAGAGCCTGAAAAGTTTCAATAGTCACAAATTTTGAGGTTTATTTGGTATGGGACCATTCATAACTGTTTTTTATGTTCAGCCATTTCAGCTGAGATATTCATTACTTGGTACAGTGGTAAATATTAGGACCATATTGAAATTGACTTCTTAATGAGTGGAACTTGACCTTCAAACATAGAAAACCACACTTTTGGTACTTATCTAAACTCTATCACTTATATAGTCAAACAGCTATCTTTCATGAGATGTTGTTCAGCTTTTACATTTTGTATTATGCCTAATTTTACTCCATTTAATTATCCCTGAACAAACTAATTTGTATCTATTAATGCTTAAAGTCAAAAGTACTTATGTATATAAAACAATAAAAAATGCATTGCCTACTATTCTGTATATTTCCTGTTGAAATGAGAAAGGCATGCTTAAAATTGTACTTTTTGTATAAAAGAATCAGAGATTGTTCAGAGGTGCAGAGGCATGCCTGTGTCCTTCTTCCTCTGCCCTTCAGCTGACCTATATCTCCAGTTCCATGTTGATTTAAAAATCACCATTTTTATTTCCCCTTTCCTCAAATTCTTTTCCCACCATTTTTTCATAAAGGAGATTTTAAAAAGAATTCTCTTTCCCATCCAGGACAAAACCCAGAAATCACACTTATATGTATCAACTGTGTACATGTATCAATACATATCTCTGGCTTTCTAATTCTTATGTTCATAAAAAGCTTTGGTATACTAAAAAGAGAGTATTATTCAGGTGTTCAAAGTCACATTGGGCTTAAATTTAAAATTAAAAATCTTATTTTACATTACTAGGGGTCTGTGCAAGCAGTTACAATGTATGAAATTTGGTAGATATACTTAATATAGTAGTGACTTTCAAATCTAATCTGGTGACAAGCATGATTTTATTTTATTGATTGTCATTACGGCATCTGCATTTACTGCAAAACCCAGAAACAGATAACCCCAGGACACGAAGGTCTCCACTTCAGTCTTCACTCCAGAATTCAGGATGAGATTGTGCCATGGCACACAGGATTTTGATGAAAGCAAAAACTAGATATTAACCCTATTTGCAGTGTTGTAAATTTAAAAATACAGCACAGAAATTTCTGGTGCTATCCCACACTGAAATATGTGTAGAATATCAGTATCAATACTTAGTCAGTAATGTCAACTCCTAAACTGATAAAAAAAGGAAGTCAGTGAAGATAAGTAATGACAAAAGGCTTTTGAAACTGTCTCTCATCCTCATTAGCAAACTCAGGAAGTGTAGAGTAGATGAATGGATACAAGGATGGATTGAGAACTGGCTGAGTAACAGATTCCAGAAGGCTGTGATCAGTGGTACAGAGTCGAGTTGGTGATCTGTCACTAGGGCTGTGCCCCGGGGTTCTCTACTGGGTTCAGTGCTGTTTAACTTGTTCATCAATGGCTTGGATGAAGGGGCAGATGCCTCCTCAGCAAGTTTGCTGAGGACAAAGCTGGGAGGAGCAGCTGATGCCTCAGAGAATTGTGCAGCCCTTCAGAAAGACCTTCAGAGGCTGGACAGATGGGCAGAGAAGAACCTCCTGAAATTCAAAAAGGATAGATGCAGGAATCCTGCACCTGGGGAGGGATAACCCCAGGCACTAGCACAGGCTGGAGGCCAACCTGCTGGGAAGCAGCTCTGAGGAGAAGAACCTAGGGATCCTGGCGGACAACTAGCTGTCCGTGAGCCAGCAGTGCCCTTGTGGCCAAGAAGGCCAAAGGAATCCTGGGATGTGTTAGGAGGAGCATTACCAGCAGGTCAAGGGAGGTGATCCTGCCCCTCTAGTTAGCCTTGGTGAGGCACATTTCGAGTACTGTGAGCAGTATGAGAAAGATATGGAGCTCCTGGAGCAGGTGCAGGGGAGGGCTATGAGGATGACTGTGGGACAGAAGCATCTCTCTTATGAGGAAAGGCCACAGGAGGTGGGCCTGTTCAGCCTTGGGATGACTGAGGGGACCTCATTAATGTGTATAAAAACCTAAAGAAGTGGTGCCAAGAAGATGGAGCCAGGCTTTTCTCAGTGGTGCCAATCACTAAGACATGAGGTAATGAGCAGAATATGAATATGAGGAAGAACTTCTTTACTGTGCAGGTGACCACATACTGGAACACATTTCCCAGAGAAGCTGTAGAGTCTCCCTCACTGGAGATATTCCAGAACCATCTGGACACAATTCTGTGCCATGTGCTGTATGATGACCCTGCATTAGCAGGGAGGTTGGACCAGATTACCCGCTGCAGTCTCTTCCAATCTGACCCTTTCTGTGACTCCGTGACACCTTATGTGCACTTGAAGAGGCAGAACTAACTGAACATTTGTAGTTTCCCAATCTCAAAGCTGCAATGCACTTACACTTTAATGAACTATCAAAAGACCTACCTCACTCAGGGGAGCACTAACAAGATGAGAAAAAGATTTGTAGTTGTATCTTCCCACTTCCTTTCTGAAGGTAAATTAGCTGACAACTTAAAAAGATAAGTAAGTTTAACTTAATTCAAATAGAGAATTGGACCAAGAAGATAATTTCAGTGTACAGAGTAAGTGCCAGAGGACATCAAGTGATCAACTATCCTTAAACTTTCAACATCGAACCAGAACTACAGGGCTCTTAAAATTTTTGTGTTTATACTAATCAACTTGTATGAAGAAAATGTTCATATTGAGACCATCTTCTCAGGGAAGGAAAAATATAGTTTGCCTTCCCAAGTCATCCTTCAGTTTTATGCTAAAAATGCAGGAGACTATGATCTGTCAATACTTTAGGAGTCTGTCATAAACACAAAAAATGCTATTCTCTCCCTTTGTGCAGTGTTGTTATTAATCACAAAATAATTTATGATATTTTCATGTATTATAGAATTTCATTGTCTTGCTTAACAGAGTAAAAGAAAGGTACAGAGTAGTTCAGTTTTTTATCCAAGGTCACATAGACAGCTCATAAGTCCATTGTTGTTCCTTGATTTATTCATCTCTACAGTTCTTGTGCTAGCTAACCTTTTTCCTCTTGGAGAACTTGTCTAGTCGTGAAACACTTCAATGCCATGAACAGCCTTGCACTTCTGAAAACTTGAAAGTTTTCTTTTTTTCTGATTGTGATCACTTTCTTACTCCCAAAACTCAATGGTCTGGTGAAGCTTTTATGTCTGTTAAACAGAAAAATGGAATCAGAAAACTAGGTGGAATTCGACTCTGATGACAATTTCCCGTTAAGGAGAAAAAAACCCCAACCAACCAACTGATAAAAAGGAATATTTTTTAAACAGATGATTTTTTTTTTCTAGTTTCAGAAAAGAGCTGATTTAAATGCAGTAAAACATCAGAAAAGGTTTAAGTGAATATATTCCTTATGCAAATATTTTGTTCTTAAAGGGTTTGTTGCTTTTTTGAAGATTCTGTCCTTAATATGAACTTACTCTGTTTCTTTAGTTGGCAGATGAAATGCCTTTTTTTTTTTTTTTTTTTTTTTTTTTTTTGAGGAGAATACTGTTGATACTGGTTTTGGCTTTGTGATATATTGTTTTTATATTATAGTATCTCTTGAACTCCTATTTCCATGCACAAGGCACAAGGTCTTTTTTTTTTTTTGAACACCTGTGACTGGTATCGAGAGGTTGAAAACACACTTGCTCAAGAGAAATAGACTGAAATTTTTGAGCTGGCTATGTTCCAAGAATAGTAGTGCTGACCATTGTTTGCTGGAATCCTTCCTTAAATTTCATTTTAAAAAGTTTATTCCTGGTTGCTTTTGACATAAACATTTTCTCTTTTTTACAAGACCCAAATGGACTTTCAGGTCTGCTTCAGAAATCCAGTAAAATATAAGCAGAGTAAGTCCAATGGAAGTGTTATTAAATTGCTTTCTTTTGTTAATTACATTATATTACTACTTTGGTTGTTTTTTCTCTTTCTTAGCAACCAGAAAGAGCTTCAGAGCTTAAGATCTCCAGGACAAGAGAAAATGTAATGGTGATAAGGTGAAGAATCACTAAGAAGAGTCAGAAAGCACTAAGAAGAGGATCAGCTAGTTTTGATCAGCTTACCATGAAAAGGAAGAAGAGTGTTCATAGGCTGCAGAAATGGGAGGAAGGCACTAATAGGTGATGAAATAAGTGTTACGTGATATTATTTCGTTGTGAATAAGTGGCCTTCAGAGTCAAAAATCTTGACATCATTACACCAAACATGCATGGCCTGGTATGCATGAAGTCTTAAAATAAATATGGTTCATAAGTTTTACTATAGATACATAAAAATAACTTCAGTCACCAAATATATAAAGCATTAATAAAAGTTTAAAGCTAAAAAATCTTATTACTTTTCTATATACAGGATTTTTTTTCAAGGGTTTCTTTTTGAACCTCCAACTTGACAGCTTTTAGAGATGGGAATAGGTCTCGTTAATGAGTAAAACATTGTTCATAAGGGCTGAGATTCCTTATACTGTTATTGATCTCTGACTATTACCTTGAGATGAAAACAGATGCATGTAAAAAATGAAAAGAACTGCGAGAAGAGAAGATACAGCTTTGGTTTTACATGTTGGGGTTTTTTGCAACCATCTTCCTTTGGAAAGGCAATGGAAATATATAATTTTTTTTGTGTCTTCAAGTGACATGGCACATTTGGACCAACTGGAGGCTTTTATCTACCTTTTCAGTTTCAGGATTAACATAAATGTTGCAGAAGAACAGCTCAAGTGGATTTTAATTACAAAGCAAAAAAAGAAAAAGTGACATAAGAAAGGTGAAATGACAGGTAATGTGACAGCAGAAACACAATTCTGATTGTTCAAATGAATTTCAGGACTTAGTGATGGCCTGTGGAGCCAGTGGGTTACCTGCAGTCTTCCTTCTGACTCCTCACAGGCAAGTTTTCAAGACCTCAGTGTTAAAGGAAAAGAGATCCTATGGTAATTCCCATGTGGTAACTATTATTTCAGTTATATCAGTCTCCGCTCCTTAGCTCTAGTAGCAGTTAACTAATCCCATATTAGAACATTTTTAAGTTTTGCCAAACCTGTATTGATTTTTCTTTTTCCTTGTACCTATTCCACTCATGACTTGATGTTTGTGGGTAGGTGGGGATTACTTTAGGTTTTATAATTTTGTTGACTTATCATTTTTTAGTTCTGTAGTATGGATTGGACTACCATTGTATCTAGGAAAGCTTAAAATAGTGATACACATTGGTTTTTTCATTGAACCCCATACTGTGGAATTGTTCATAACTGGTGGCCCAATTAAAAGTTTACATGCACTCTTCTGCAAATGCAATAGATCCAATGCCTTTACAGACAAAGCCTCTCAGACTGGAAACTTGGCGCCGTATTCAGAGAAACTGTACTGATCCACATCCCACTTCTATTTACTTCAGTGCTCTGCTGTCTCTATCCCACAATATAATTGGTTGAAAACTCACCAAATGAAGCAAAAAGAGGCCCTTGTAAAGGGTGAAAACACAAGTAGGCAGCTCTGGTTGAAGCAGTTCATGCAGCCTGTTTATTGCAGCTCAGGGTCAAATGGGAAAGGGTGTAACAAGGGCAAGAAGATGACTAGATAACACACGGGAAGGAGGAAAGTTTGACTTCCAGCACCTTTTCAATAAGGCGTCAGTACAACAGCTCCTGAGGAAATGAGAGTAGGCCATGAGAGATGATAAGAATACTGATGATTTAATTTGTGTTTCCTCAGTTGAGCAGGAAGAAACAAATTTCAGCTATTTGAATGATGATTTTCTTTAGGAAAATACTGCAAGGAGGCATTTCAATATTATTTATCCCTTGATTAGCTCTACAGTCTTACCTACTCTGTGCTTTCATGTCTAATGACTAGTTTGTATTAATATGAAAAGAGTTGAACCCCTCCTCTTTCCACAGTAACTTAGGAGAAGAAATGGTTCCTATGCAGACATAGTGGAACACATCTGGGTGGAAAGGAAGCAAAATACATAGCACAGCATGAATACTTTATTCATCAAAGGAAACTGATTTCATTTGGAGCTGGTGACCTGGGTATTGTCTGACAGCACAGTATTTTATTCCTAATACATTTCAATATTGTTTCACCATTGTGTGCTATGTACTGCATTTTATCATTTTATCTCCTTTTCTCTATAGTTCCTGCCTCTTAATAGTTGGTCTAACTACTATTGGGAAGCTATCTCTGTGGTAGTGACTCAACACCAGCTGTGCATATGCATGTTGGCATTTCATTTCTAGTAAGCAACACAGCGTAATAAATTATTTGAATTCAGGGATTGTATTCTGCTCAACCTGCTTAGTATAAAAGTAAAAAAATGTAGTCATTTTTAAACCACTACAGGATAACTTTTTTTTTTTTTTTTTTTCCTTTAGCTGTAGAAATAAATAGTCACAAAAGTTTGATAACACGATCTCTGTAACACAAACGATCACAAAGACCTATTTTTTTCTGCACAACTGAAACCAAATAATCTTCATGTTAAACATTTTAATGATGAATGTGAAAATATTTGGTGGCAGAAAGAGTAAAGAAGGTATTCTGGAGCATAAAGTGATAAAATTATCATTAAGAGTGTTATTAAGGCAAAGAATTCATGAGAACTTCACTATGTCTATTGATCTACATACCTAGTAATGCCCAGGAGAGCAGAGAAAAAGATAATGTTGGGACAGTTGCTTACTTGAAAGGTTACAGATCATTGAAGTTCAGGAGCATAAATCAAGGAGAGAAGAGGAGGCACACAGGAACAGCAAGTGGAGCAGAAGGGGACCCTGGTCTTCTGACACTTCTGGCTCCTGCAGAAAGACTCTAATTGCAGTATTGCCACAAAACCAAGTAAAAATAAATGTTGAGACGTAACTAGCCTTTGAAATGAATCTGAGAGTTCCCTGATGCAAAATTAAAGCAGAAGATAGTCTTCAAGAACTGCAAAAGACTGCCTTGGCTTTAACTCCAAAGCTTACAGAAAGTGAAGGACAGTTAAAAATATGCAACAAAGTAACATCAGAAAGGCTAAACCTAGTAGATGTAAAAACACTGGTGCTATTTTACCTGAGGATGGAGAGAATGTCTTCTTTATACATGTTTCCTTAAAAATTTTATTCAGAGACCTAGAGTGATCTCAGCTACAACTGCACATGTAATGCAGGTTTTCAAGGCAGGAACTCTTTCTGGAGTCATTAGCTAATTCACATCTTAGTCTGAACTCTATGAGTGTCTGCTTTCCTCTTCCTATTAACAGCCCAAAATTAGTCCATGGATGAGACCGGGCTTAAGTATGCATGTCTATGTATGTGCCTATACATAAGAAATTTGGCAACACGAAAAAGCTTGGAAAGTATCTAATTCAGGCACAGGTATAAAAGGTGATCTGTGGCAGGATATAGACCAATTCTGTATTTCTTTACTGCACCTTATTCTGGCACAAATAAGCCAGAACCTGTCTTAGAAAATAAAGTTAACACTTGGCAAGTCAATGGTAACTTGACCGTCTCTACTACGCTGACTGGTGTTTCTCTGACACAGCAGGGATCCAATCCACATATTGTGGATACTGTCACTCATCCTATCCCAAATAAAGAACATTAAGTTTCTCTGCTGGTTTTTTTTTTTTTTTTTTTTTTTTTTTTTTTTTTTTTTTGGTAGAGTTGGAGAGATAAATGGTATGAGTCTGTCACTATAAAGAAAAACAAAGTAACTTTGCCAGTGGCTGGAGAAATTACATTGTCAAGTGACACAGGCATGCATCAAAATAAAAAATGTAGTGTTTTGCTCATTACCTGGTGTGTAGCATGTATGCTTCTTTGTTAACTTTCCTCACACTACAATGTGCTGGGCAATTTCTCAGCACCCTGTTGAGCACAAACAATCCTGCTTAAACCAAAAAGCCTGGTCAGGACCTGTTTCCCTTCACCCCATAAGAGCTGCTTTATGATTTATATGAAACAAAGAAACAGGAAGATACATTGAATCAGTGACTTGGGAAAACGAAGATTAATCCAGTCTACATACAAATAACAGCATTAGGCTAAGTGTAATTCACAGAAAGAAAAGATACTCATTAGTTTCAATTTTAACCTATTAATAATATGTGCAAGGTGATTAGAAAAACACTTATTTCTAAGTCCATCTTCTTATCTTCATTATTAGATATCACAACCTTTCCTTGAAATTGGTAATGTTTAGTCTCAGGGGTTGGAGGTTTTCTTACCTAAATTCTGAAATTTTTCAACAACCTTTTTTTCTTGTTCTTTAATTATGCTTATTTTTTGTCCACTTTCATTGATTAGATAGTTGTCATAAAGTATCAGATTTTCTGTGAGCTGGATGAAAAGTAATATATGAGGATTCCCATGATTACTCAGTTTATCAACAATGACCACCTACACAAATGGGTAAATAATTCATAGACCTCCTTCTTAGCCAAAGCAATAGTGTGAACACATCATTGCAATACAAAATAGATGTAGCTGATAGGTACTACCAGATGCATTTGTAAATAGCTCAATCAAACATTAACAAATGAATATTTACTTATTAGCCATCTTCATCACAGGTTCCATCTCTATTTCTTCTAAGGCTGACGAACAGGAGAGATCACTTGAAGGGTCACTGACAAGATCATTGTTAACAAAGCTAACCTTTAACCCTCTAGAAAGAGAATAACAGCTTTCAACTGTTTTATTGTTTGTTCCTTATTTCCTTCTGTTTTAAACAAAGTGAGGTTAACAATTTTTAAAATCTGGTTTTTACTTCCTTTCATTGTACAGATATCCCTGAAAATATAAATTCTAGTGAACAAAACAGGCAGCAGGGCTCAACACCTGACAAGGACCTGTGGTGGAAGACTGCAAAGTATGTCCTGGTACTCACCTTCCATAACATTACTGGAGGATAAGCAGTGGAGAGGCCTTTCACTCAATATCAGATTATACTCAAAATTTGTCTTTGCACCATCTCTGTGGGCAAGAGAAGACAAAGCACTGAGAACATGCTGCGGATGATCTTTTCGCTGCAGGCAGTTGTGCTGACTAACATCATCTCTATACTGCTTCAGCCTCAGAGAGGTAGTGGTGAGGACCTTAGGTCTTTTTCAATGTCCTGTAATGGTCATGGGGTGATTGTTCATATATGACACTACTGTGTAAGTATGGCCTTCTAGGAACAGAGGAGACCTTCTGCACCCCAGGAAGCCTGTGAGCTCCCTCTGTGAGGTCCAAGCCCTTCACTGAGGAAGACTGGTATCACAGATACACGTTAGATCTGAAGACATCAGCAGTCCCTTAAGACAGAGAGATGTAAAAATTCAGGAAAAAAAGAAAGCTTCACATCTGTACAGCTCTTCTTTATTTGCTACTTCCTTTGTATACCTTGCCAGCTGAGGTGGAAAGTATTGAAAGAATTGTGTGATCTTTTTTCCATAACTCCAGCCATCACTGCTTGTTTTTGCTTTGTTATTCTATGTGCAATACTGTGGACACTCAGTAGTGTCTGTTCTAATTGTCAGTCTTTCCTCTTTCCTTCTTCTTCAAAATAGTGGCACTTTGAGAGCATAGGCAGATGTTAAGCTGCTGCAGACATCGTAATAAAAGTCCTCAGAAGCATAGTCATTGAAAACACAGGTATTACATTCATCCTGCATACCACCAAATGTGGATGGAGAGCATGTATCCAAGAGCTGGGAAGAGGCCTCTTCCATTTTCTCCACTGTTTTGAACTCACAGCTGGACTGAATGGGCGGGTAGGGAGGTAGAGTTGATCTATTTAAACAGCAAATAAACATTTCCAGAACCTCTCCTCCCCACTTTCTTTCTGTACTTGGAGGAAACATTCAATGACCTGTTTCAAATTTCTCTTGGTGTTTTGAAGACAAAGTTAGGTTGAATAGCATAAAGTTAGGAAACTTTTATTTAAATGTGGAATTTTGGACTCTTTTGCAGTGTTGGTATGTAGGCCAACTTTCTGCAAATAATGGGATCCAGAGCTTTTATGGGAGGGAGAAGCATCAATGTCCTTATGGATTAAGGTGGTGCCTCATGGGTTTCTTCACTCACTGTATAATGAAATGTATCAATTTCAAAAATGAATCCTAAGAAAATTCCAAGCAAGGTTACTATGAACTGCTCTCAGCACTGCACATAATTAAATACCTACTGTGCAAAGGTGGAAGTGTGGGGTTGAGAATTCTTTCTAGTGTTAATAGTGAGGTCTGCTGCTCAAATCAGTCAGATTTATCTCCTTATTTGTTTGTGTACCCCAATAAAATAATTTTAGCCTGATTTGTCTATTAAAGAAAATAGTCTGAGAAAGACAAAAACCCTAAACTGACTGTAAGCAGTATTTTTTCATCAGTCTGAATTAATGACCATACAGCTTTCCTACATAGAGAACTGCCATCTAACTCTGTTATTCAGCAGCAATGTGGTTATACCTAGGGATAAGCTGGACCCTTTCTCCCTTAATGATTATACCATGGTTTTTTCCTCCTTTTTGTAACACTTTTTCTTTCTTTTTTTTTTTTTAATAGACATGGCATTTTCAAATCTGTAGAGAGCACATAAATTATCTGACATAGCAGCTAATAATAGAATTGCTCATTTTTGAGAAAAAATTCAAGAGAAAGTTCTAGTGAGAAGTAGTTTTTACACATAGAAGTACATATACTTTATTCCCTTTTTTATGTTTTGTCTTTTGCTGTGCTTAGCTTACATTTTAATGTCATTCCCATTTAGGCCCCACTGATATAAATGCTTCCCAGGCTGGAGGGCTGTGCAAACTTGTTTCTTTCCCTGGTGCACCTATCAGCAACATTGTCTTATCAGACATTTAAATCAGATTTGGTCCTCAAATACCGTTACAGCTGATATGTTACATATGCTTGAAAAGAAAAATTTGCTGTTTAATACTGTATCACTTCTGTAAATGGGAGATACACTTCCTGTTATCCATGAGCAGTGAAACAAATGTGCTGTTGTCTATAGGTGTTTGTAACTGGAGTATTATCTGTTTTACTATTTTTTTTTTTTTTCAAATGTATAGTTTAGAACACCAAAACCAGCAAAAAAATTTGCACTTTAGTCACTTGTAAGACTCTGGTCAGGAGTCTTTATCAGTTTTCTAAGAGATAGCTATAGCAGGCACAAGGAGTTTTGAAACATTAGAACTATAAACCATTCACATAAAATTCATCCCCATCATGTTTTTACGTTTTTCTGTATTCACTGTAAAATAGAACCAAATTATATTGCTTTTACAAGACAAAGACATTCTACTCTGTAGACATTTTGGCCTACTTCTGCCTGATAATGTTTGCCTTTTCTATCTCATTCTCACTGCTTCAGTGACTAATCCTATAAAATCATTATCTTCTTGTGCATAAAATATAAACAACATAAAGCTGTTCCAAGCTATTTCTTATATATGAAGAAGTTCACTTGTGGAGTTGGGAAAAGTTAAGGAGAAAGATTGTGTGGGGTGAATAGGAAAAGCTTCCCCAACCTCATTTACTGTTATTCCTTTTTCCTGTCCTGTAATGAAAATAGAACTTTCCTTTAAAATCTTAAGTATGTGATTGTGAGAACTGACCTTTGATTATTTTGACAATTAACAGCTATCCACTGGAATATTTATGCTGAAGAACTTGCATAGTCATTTCATGCTTTTTGAGCCATGCTCCCTGGCTGGTATCTTGAAATGAGCCAAATATATGGTATTTCATGTTATGCTCCTCATCAGTGCTATGCTTGCGTTACTAAAAATCTTTGCACAGATGGGCAGAGGCAGTACTGTCAGAAAATTTTCAGTTGCAAATTCTTTGCTAAATCCAAGCTTTTTCTCCCTCCAATTGTTTAAAAATGAAACAAAACAAAATGCATAATGTGCCCAGTTCTGGTTACCTTTTATGCTAACTTACTGCAATAATGTATTGCCAAACTTTCTATTTCTTTTTATTTCTACAGAAGAGAAACTATTACAAAGAATTGAGATTACTTGGCTTATTTAATGTTAATGTTTTTCTGTTTTCAACAACTATTTGTTTCATTCTTTCTTTCACCCCTCCACCTTATCTTTTTTCTAATATGGTTTTATATTGCCAGGAGCAGAAAAAATGAATGATACCAAATAAGATCAAAGCCCTTCATCTTTTGTCTAAATGACAATCTGAATATACCTTGAATTTTTGAATACTTCAACTAACTCTTTACTGTCCCTCAGGAGTAAAATTGGATGTTTCTCATACTGGCAAATTAAAAAAAAGGGAAACCCACAGTCTGCTAAATTGGAAAAGAGTGGTACTAGGTTATTTCTCAATAGTGTGTGTGTTTGGAGCAAGATTCCCTCCTTTTTCACTTCTCTTTTGTTTGTATTAAGATTGTAACAGTGGAAATTGTATCATATATTCAAATGAAAATTCAGAATTTTTTCTATTATGCAATCATTTGCACTCTATGAAAATGTTCAAAATGAAATTTTTTTAATGATTTTGGAATAGTTGTATAGGAAAAATTCTGTAGTGTGAAATATGGTTTTTCAGCCCATTATTCACTACATTCTATGTGCCAATCCCCTGTTTAAGCAGATTCATTCATCCAATAAGGAGAAGTAATAGATTTTAACCTTGATGACTTCTGATCATCTATGAATTCAGAATAACTAGCTCATATGCATCCTATGATATGAAATATACTTGAAAAAATGTAAAAAAAGAAAAAAAAATTCAGTTTTCCTGATTGAGAAATATATATGTAGAAATGGGTCTTATCCCCTTTCTTTCAGGTTGAGTCTTAGTCTGTACTTGATCCCTTAGTCTGTACTTGATCCCTGTTCCTGAAGTAAAGCCCTGAACTTCTGTCCCTTGAATAGTTCTCTGCTACTAGATCAACAAATTCACCTTGCTATTATTGTAGATCAACCGGTAGATTTAACTACGAAGATTTTGTAGGAATAATACTATTTAAAATAAAGCCATGCTCAAGATTGTCATTGCAATGAAAAGGTAGACTCATACTTGCTTTGTGACTTTCCTCAGCAAAAAAACCAGCATGGGAATAAGGTATCAGAAAGCGTACCTGAAAATCAGCTGAAAGATTCTTGGGGTATTTCTGTCCATGGGGTTATTCAGAGTCAGGAGATGAAAAGCAAATTTCATCAACTTTTGCATTTTTACTCTCTGGGAACAAAATCTCTGAACATACTTTTCTGGTAGCAATCTCCTCTCATTATTTTGAGAATTTTTTAAATTTTGCTCATTGCTAGTTAGGCTACTAATTTTGTCTTCATCTTCATCTGTAACAAACTTTTATATATATATATATATATATATATATATAAATGCAAACACAAATGCACACACATAGGCACATATATATGTATTTATACATCTATTTTACAAACACATTATGCATCATTAGGTATCTGTAGCTAAAAACAACATTAGTATATACAAATATGTGTTAGCTGCCATTAAATCTGATTATGATTTCTTACTTGCAGAAAAGTGTATGCCTGTAATGGTTTGTATTCATGTAATTCTTTTTTGAAGACTTGCTGCTAATACATTGGTATTTGGTACTCACATTTTTTAATATGCTGCATGCCTGAATGACAGATGATTATCTGACAAAGGAAATCTGGTGTTAAACAAAATGAGCTGTACTACATTTAAAAATTCCAACTCTAACAGAACAACAGTTAAGTATATGTATTGTACTTTAAAAATTTAATATCTGTCTATTACTGGTATTGTCTTTGTCCATGTTGACAACAAAAGGATAAATACAGTGCATACAGTAGGTCCCTCTGGTTATACCATGAACATGACACATGTCATCCTATGATAAATTGGCTCTGTGTCTATTCAATTTCAAATCCAAAGCTCTGGAGGCAGAGGTGTTAGGAAGCAGGCATAATTCTGGCGAGCAGAGGCCTCAGATGCACAAAATTAGTGTGCATGGAACAGATAACAAAAAGTGAGAGGGAGAACTGAGAAGAAGTTTGCACAGGTTTGTCAACTTCCTGCAGTTTAGGTAGTATTGGCAGATGTTGAGTGTAAGAAAAAAAATCTGTAAGCATGATAATGAATGTTACCAGAATTAGAAGTGACAACTGTATCAAGAACAAATGCTGTCTTGTTTCTTGATTTGCATACCAATTAAATTAAAATACCCAAATATTAGGTTCCAGAATTTGTTTGACAAATAATCTGCTGGGCTCACTCTGTACATCTGGGTCAGACATGTTGGCCGTATGACACATGCAGTGTCATACAGAAGATTTTAACATAGAAAAAATGTATTCATACTGTAACTAAATACTGTACTTAGAGATTAGAAAAGGGTCTAGTTCAGAAATTGCCTTAAACATAGTGGTATCTACTCTCTAGGCATTTTATTGTGCATTACTGTCAGGTCTGGTATGTGAGACATCTTCCTCACTAACTGCTAAAGAAAGGAGTAGGCAAAAATAATGCTGTTCTGTACCATTATATTGTGCAGCTATCTTATTCCCTGGGTAAATACATATGTTTTGTGGGACTACTCAAAGAGTAAGAGACTATTTGATGTGAACAGTGATGGCAGAATCAAGCAATACATGTTCAAGCATTTCTGCAGAATTTTACATTTTTCATGCCCCTCTGAAATATTTACAAAGTAGTTCATATTTGGTGAAGGTTCAGGTCAGTTCTTGTTTTAGTAAAACAAGTTCACTTGACCCTGATTTTGAAGAAAACTTGAGCCAAAGCAGAAAACTGTTCTCTTAGGCAAATGTTGCTCCAATACCTGAACCTATGTGCCTTGCTGATACATATATCTTTTTAACAACTTCTGGGGTTTGCCACCCATATGGCATTTCATTTTGCACTGTTTCATGCTGAATTTCTCAGCACCAAACCCTGGATTTCACTTTCTACTGAGCCAAAGTCACGTCCTGTAATTTTTTATGAAATCTACCTCTCACCAATCTTCCCATGTTTCTAAATATTTGAGGGTTCAAAGATGCTACAGCTTGAGTAATATTAAATAACAAAACAAGGAGCATCTATGTTGGTGTTTGGAGACAGATATGATTTATATGCATTTATATGCTACGGCACGGACTGTAGCAAATACACAATGAAACACCAGCTGTGAGTACACTGTGGTCCAGAAACACCCTCAAAACAGGAAAACTCTTTCTAGTTCCTGTGTTTGCATGCAGGCCATTGGCTTGATGTAGTGCAACACTGCTGATATTCTCAGGAACAGAATTGTGGTATGTGTGGCATTACACGGGTAATCATGTAACGATACAGTAGTGAATTGAAAATTTAAAAACTGGGGTATAGCATTTTGCTCATAATTAAGTAAAAATATCTGTCTTTTTTTCTCCTTTTTCGCTTTGTTTTTAATTTTTTTTTTATCAAGGACATGAATTTACACAGGGTAAATGTAGTATTTAAATATTTAAAATTTAAATGAAGAAGCTCCTCTTGAATGCACCTGTATGTACTAGATATGTCTGAGTCCATTTGGTATAAGAAAGTAGGCCATGAAATTATGTCTTTAAAAAAGTCAAACTACTCACTCACAGAGAATGAAACTTTTTTGAACTCTTCTGTATATGGCGAACTGCTTTTGAAAATCCAGGCAGACAGAACCCATGCCATCAACAATGCATAAAGGTGCAGTTTTCTAGAGTCTGGAAAATGGAGAAGTGGAATTTCCACATGTAAAATGTAAGAATGGGAAAAAATTGTGCTTTATGTACTAAAATGGTGACTTTCATAGCATATAAAATCTTTAAAAATAAAGTGAATAAAACCAGAGCACTCTAGGTTTTGCTGCTATGTGGAAGCAAAAAGACACATGGTTAGCTTTGAACTGGTAAGTGTTTCATACTGCAACCAAGGGATGCATTTTTCAGGGATGAAATTGAGCAAAGGAAAATTTAGTCTTATTACCAGGAAAATGTATCTAATACTGAGATGTATTAGAATTGTGGAATAGTCTCTTGAGGGAAGTGATGGAAGCCCCATAGTTTGAGTCTTTGAAAAATGGTCTAGAGAAAAATTTTCCTGCTGGGAAATAGCTTTGTGTTGTCTGTAGAAGTGACAGTGTCACCTAATGGAATATTTCTGCACCTGACATCATCTGTACTCTGATTTATTATTGGCATGTCTGTATAGGGTTTCACAGAAATCTGAAAAATAAGACAGGATGTCATCTGTCTTACTTTTCATGACACAACAAAGTTCTAGAACATTCTATCCTGTCTCAGTATCATTGTTAAGTGTTCTGTAATATTCATGAAGTTTCAATAGGCCAAGGTTCCTTTATGCCTTCACTGGTCCTCAATTTTGTTTTATTTTTTTTTTTTCATTGGTTTTTATTTTATTTTGGCTTTTTTTTTTTTTTTTTTTTTAATATGGTTGTTGATTTCCAATATCATGAAGTTACTGTGAGCTAAGAAATACTTCCATGGAGGAGGTATACTTTCATTAATAGAATATATGAATAAATATATTTAAAAATATATGAATAGAACATATAAATATACATTTTTATATATTAATAGTATATTAGTATTCTACTAGGATAGGTCTACGCTTTAAAAGAAAGTTCCTCAGACAGTAACTTGTGGTGTTTTTTCACCTTTTAGGAAAATGGACATAACATAATTGCTCATTTAAATGCCAAACATAGATGTGTCTTTGTCTATCAACAAAAACAGTAAAAGGCAACTTTGAATGCTTTCATATTCACAGCACAAAAGTATACATTTCTCCAATTAAATCTCAAATTCCTCCTGAATAAATAATAATAAAGTGCAATTTCTCTCTAGCTCTTCAAGTTATTCCTGTGAAATAACTTGCTAGCTGCCGGTCCGTTTCCTTCTAAGAGCCCTTGTGAGAGGGCTTACAAGGAGGAACTGATCTGAATTACCAGTGAAAGCAAAGGCTCCTCGTACAGATTCCCCTCAAGATCTTTCACCATCTCGCCCTCCTTTGGACACTCTCTAACAGCTTTGTATGTTTCTTATATTGTGTTGCCCAAAACTGCACACAATGTTCAAGGTGAGGCCATACCAATGCAGCGTAGAGAGGGAAATGTGAGGTTCAGTTTCTTCTTACACATTTTAATATTGTCAAGAATAAAGTTAATAATGATCATGTTGCAATCATCAACAATGATCTGACAACAATTAAGTTGTAATATGAAATGTTAAGTACATGACCCTAGTATTGCTCAGATATTTCTAGGTCCAAATTGGCTCAGAATTTATCTTAAAAATATGAGACTGTATAAGTAGTGATGGTGGAGCACAGAGGAGCAGAGTTTTGGCTGACATCAGGTTTGTATTTATGTAGTTTCACTACCGGTATGAAGATATAATTGCTTTTTCACTGAAACCTCATCCAAAGTGAGTCAAGTATTTACCTTTCAATCATAAATCATGTCCAGGTTTCAGCTGGATGTTTGTAAAAATGGGTTAGAAAAATGTCCCTTTGATGGAAAAGATTTTTACATTTACTTTAAATTTAACTTACTGATCATTATTCCAGTGTTAAAGGTTAGAGTTTGCCCAAGAAATTACCTATTGTCAATAACTTTGTTCTTATGCATGTTTCATGATTGCTGCTATATAGAAACCTTCTCACTTGAAGGTCTTAGAGGAATTTGTGCCACTGAAAGCATGGTGGTGGCAGTCATCAGCTGTGCTTCGTTTTATCTTCAGATTTGTTGGATAAGGTCACTCAGATATATACACAGCATGAATTCCCTGGAGTCTGAATAGATTTTAAATCTACATTCTATCATAATTTTATCTTCTTTTGTGCATTTCTTTTTATTTTCCTGCTTTCCCTTACTTTTTCCAAATGAATTACACAATGAATTTCAACACAGAGTTTAGAAATTCACTTTATAGTTAGTCAATACAGATTTCTTCATCCTGATCAAAAAGTAAGTCACAAAATTATTATATTGTAGAAAATTATTAGTGCTCTAAATCCAGTCCACAATTATGAAGGATTTTATTTACTTTTTAAACTTAATCTGATCTTATTTTTGTGAATAATACCAAATCTAAAGTTAGTTTGTTCTCCAATACTTTTTATATTACATCCTGAGAAACTAATGGATTTACTATAGAAATGCAAATGTGTCTAGATTCTGTAAAGGTTGACTGTCCTGTTAGTCAGGTTGGTTTTTTCAATGACTGCTATGTCAGTGTATTTGTAACTTTTTGCAATAAAATTTACTTTCTAAAGTACTTTTTAAACTACTTAGAGAAATTAAAAAATATGAAGATGCCTGGTCTGTTTGAAAAATATTTGAGAAAAGTCCACTTCTGGCAAAAGGCTTTTAGGCTGCTTTCACTAAATTGCTAGAATCTGCCCTAGTTTGGGTAAAATAGCAGCTCTCAAGTTTGAGCTGCATTTCAGGACGTAGGTAGGGATTTTTTTGCACAGGAAATTTGGAGGATTATGGAACTATGGCTTCATTTTATCCTGTCTTGGCTATCTAGACAACGTAAGAAAATTGTCATTTCTATATTTTATCAGATAACTCCTGCTGTGCTGAGTCAGAAGACTGTGCTATTCAACATATGTGTGGGATTCTGTCTTCAATCTGTTCACTTTTTGAGCTGGATTACACCACAATAATCCCAAAACTGATCTACTGTTTATAACAGAAAAAATCAATGGCCAATACAGCTAATGGGGTGACAAAACTGAGACTGAAGAAGAGGAAGATGTGACTTAGGTGTCAAAAAAGCTTTCAAGGAAACTTGATGTTCATGGAGAGCGGCTGGCAAAAGATCTTGTAAGATTCTCAGACACTGCAAAGTGTGAACAATACAGAGCCTGATTTGGCAATGTGCTTCACAAAGTCTGTTCTTTCACAGGCAGGAACTTCCCTGGCATGGCTGAATTAAATGCTGTTAGACTTGCACATCTTCTGGATATCTGTGCACTATACCATCAAGTTGTCAGTGTGGCTGAATTGAGGTTATGATGTAGAATATATTACTTTCTGTAACAAGAAGAAACTTGTCCACGTGAAATGTTTTCAGTATCTTGATTTGTTCTGCAGTTCCAAGAACTCCTGGCAGTGTGTTTTCACCTTTTAGCAATTAGGTTTTCATTCTTTAATTAGGGTCTCAAAGATATCCTGATGAAACATCCCATTCCATCACTGAAAAGACATTTTTTAGCCTCAGGCAGTGTAAACCTGGACTCAAAAACACTTCAGGCTTTATCCTTGTATACAATTATACAATAATACAATTCAACACCTTACTAGTTATTAGTCACAAGAGGCATATATAGATGTATCTGTTTTCACCTTGAAAGATAATTTCTCATTGCTAAAGCATCAGGAATTAACCCGAGTGTAAATAAGAACAATTCTTCAATCTCTAAAATATTAAGGCATTTATTTGGTTTACATTTTTATCTAGTTTATCTAGTTTACATTTTTTACTAAAATGATTGTACTTAATCACTTTATCAATAATGAGTATTTGTAAATTGCAATCTGGCTTTGATTTTTTTAAGGTTTCTAAGAGCTTATTTTTTCGGTCCTTATGCATGTATCTTCACAGAATGTATCGAAATTCAGGCATTATGATAGCATTCACTATCACTATGAATCTCTTCTTGATCATGACCTGGAGTGTTCAGACACCAGCCTTGACTTTTAATATGATGAAAATTCCAATCAAAAATATTTCAAGACTCTGAAACCTATGAACTCTTAAATCTTTAACTAAAAGACAACCAGTAGCTGCTTGGCTTTGCAAAAATGGGTCCAACTCAAATACTAAGAAGAAAAGTGTAAGTGAACGTTGAGACAAACTCTGCTTATAAATATCATGGACAGGTTTTCTCTTGTTTCAAATTCTTGCAGTCATTGTGTAACACTGCAAATAAACAAATATCATAGAAATTCCAAGAAGTATATTCTCCAAATATTTTCTTTCCAAGATGAGATAATTTCACCTAAATATTTTAGAATCTCATAATCCCAAAATGAAGGGATTAGCCATAATCCATCTGTGTATATTACATCCCAGAATCACAGAATATTCTGAATTGGAAGGGACACAAATGGATCATGGAGTCCAGCTCCTGGTTCTGCACAGGTCAGCCCCAAACTCACAACATGTGCCTGAGAGTGTCAGGCTTGGTGCTGTGAGCACTTCCCTGGGGAGCCTGTTCCAATGTCAAACCACCCTCTGGGTGAAAAACTTTTTCCTGATACACAAAAAACTTTAGGCCATTCCCTTGGGTCCTGGTCACCAGAGAGAAGAGATCAGTGCCTGCCCCTCCTCTTCCTCTCTCAAGGAAGTTCCAGACCGCAATGAGGTCTCCCATCAGTCTTCTGTTCTCCAGGCTGAACAGACCAAGTGACCTCAGCCACTCCTCATACACCTTCCCCTCAATGACCTTTACCATCCTCATGGCCCTTCTTTGGACACTCTCTAATAGCTTTTTTTATATTGCAGTGACCAAAACTGCCCCCAGCACTCGAGGTGAGACCGCCCAAGCTCAGAGCACAGTGGGACAATCCCCTGTCTCCCAGCTGGCAATGCTGTCCCTGATGCCCCCCAGGACACGCTTGGCCCTCCTGGCTGCCAGGGCACTGCTGATTCATATTCAACTTGCTACTGACAATGACCCCCAGGTTCCTTTCCATGGCACTGCTTTCCAGTATCTCATTCCCCAGTCTGCCCATACATCCAGAGTTGCCCCATCCCAGGTGCAGAATCTGGCACTTTCCCTTGTTGAACTTCATATGGCTGGTGATTGCCAAGTTCTCTGATTTGTTGATCAGAGCCCTCTGCAGGGCCTTCCTACCTTTGAGGGGGTCAACAGCTCCTCCTGGTTTTGCTGATTTGCTTAGTATCCAGTTCTGTACCCAAGTCATTTATGATGATGTTGAAAAGCACAGGGCTGAGGACAGAGCCATGACAGGTCACCAGTCTGATGTCACCCCATTCACTGTAACCCTTTGTGCCTCACCCATGAGCCAATTGCTCACCCACCCCAAAATGTGTTTATCCAGCTGTGTGCTGCACATTTTCTCCATAAGGAACCTGTGAGAGACAGTATCAAATACTTTACTGAAATCCAAAAACATTACACCAGCTGGCTTCCCTTAATCAGCTAGATGGGTTACCTTGTCATAAAAGGAAATCAGGTTTGATAAGCAGGACTTTCCTCTTATGAAGCCATGCTGGCTGTGACTGATGACTGCATTGTCATCTAAGCATTTTTCAATACCTCCCTGAATAATCTTCACCATAATCTTAACAGTCACTGAAGTGAGACTGACAGGCCTGCAGTTTTCAGGGTCTTCCTTTTTGCCCTTCTTGAATACTGGGACAATGTTCGCCAGCTTCCAGTCACTGGGACCTTCCCAGCTTCCCAATAACATTCAAAAATCATCCAGAGATTTGCAGATATGCCAGAAGTGGATCAAGAGGCACCTCTTATCCTTTCAAAAATTCTTTTGCTGATTAGACACAAGTTCTGAGAAATGCAGTCTTTAAGTCTGCTGTGTTGAGCTCTATCATTTACAAAACCATTTAAAGCCATTTAGAACTTTTTTGCAGCTACAACTTACAAAGAAAAGAACAAGTCACGTAATTAAGGATTTTGTGGTGATTTTACTATTTTAAGCTTTGGTACTTTATTTTTAACACTCAGCAATACTAACAAGCAACTGTTATCCTAATATCTGACGTAGAACAATTTCATATTGAGGACTCGTATTCTAACCTTGGAGAGAAAGATGGAAGGATTATCCCATGTGGAAATTTCTGACCTTAACTGAAAATAGAGAAAAAATAATACAGGGATTTGAGTGTGAAGGAGTTAATGTGAGTTGAGAATAACTGGTGAAACTTCTGAAGAGATGTAGATTTATTGGATTTACGGATGTGTATCTGTGTGTGTGTGGATGTGCATGCAAATGACTCCTTCACTGTATATGCACTACATGAATGTGTGACTTGTGAATATCTGCCTTCAAATACCCTTCTATAATGTAGTCTACTGTAACTCAAGCAAAGAAATTTACATGGGTAAATTGTGGAAAGCCCATGTAACTCTATGAATAAAGCTGATTAATTATGTTTAAATTTCTCTAATCTGTTAAAAGGGTCATCCCCCAAATTACAAGAGTTTTCTATATTCCTATTATAAAATGTAGACACCATGCCTGAGCTAAATTAAATTTTTAAGCAGCCTCAGGAAAGAAGAAAAGATTTAAATTGCTGCCACAGGGAAATTTAAACCTGACACATAAAATAGAAAAGTGATCATCAACAGCCTGTAAAACAGAGCTTCTGGTTCTATTTCCAATTTGCCACTTTTTTTTTCTCCATAGTTTTCTTTTTTCTTTGTTTTGAACATAAAAATCTACTGAGAATGATAGTACTGTTTAGCAAATGCTCCTGTGGTACAAACGTAGTAGTGTAGTCATGGTTTGTTTTTTATTTTTTTAACAATGTTTTAAAATTGAGAGTACATCTTTTACTGTACTATGCCACTTTTGAGTGGTGCACTATCAGTGTATTATCAAATAATGTGCAAATATCCATGCTATATTTCTAGTTATTGAAGCAAAAATTTATTTTGGTAAAAAAAATTATGTTAGAACAATACAGCAATTAAAAATCTATATGTCCATATGCATTATTCACTTAATATCTGATCTATCTGACCTGGAATTTATTTCTGGCAATTGACAGTCTATCAAAATAAACACTTTTCCTCAACAATTATCATTTTGACTGAATAGCAACTGGAATTCTATTAACTTCAGTACATAATGTGGGCAGAAACATTATTAATCCATCTTCTGCCTTAATACAGTCTGATGAAGTCCTCTGACATGTAAAGGTAACATTTAATACTTTCATTGTGGACACCAATGAGCCTGTGGTACAAGAGACAAAGAGAGTTCATCGATGGGGCAGTCCCTAAGATCAGAGATACTCCCCAGGTTAGGGGGATACAAAAGGCTTCGCCCAGGATGCTTTGCTTTGCTATGTTAATATACACCAGTATATTCCCTGGTTGGCCCATTGGCCTCCCTGCCCCTTGTTACTCTACATCTCCCTGATCTAGAAGGTTCTCCACTCCCTGTTCCCCCATTGGCCCTACCCCATTGCCACTCCCTCAAAGTTTCCCATTGGTTCCCATACCCTAGTCCCGCCTGTGTACCACCCCCGTGCCCTCAGAACATTGGTCTCTGATGCTCCCTCTGCTCCCGTGCATAAACCTGGACCCTGCTGTTCTCTTTGTCGTCGTCCCTGGATCCTTTCACACGTGTGGCTGCAATAAACCTCTGCTGTGAAATTCTATACAAAGACCCTTCCTGCCTCTTTGCCATCAACCCATTTTAAGGACCTATCCATGTGTGTGTGCATGCACACGTGTGTGAGTGTGTGGTGTCCTGCCAGAGCGGCTTTGCCTTGGAGACGCTTTTGGGAAGGTTGCGGCGCCTCACCATCCAGCACCACCGAGCCGGAGACCGTGACATTTTATTACATTTTAAAGAGTGTAGATTTGGATGACATTTTGTTAGGCATTATAAACCTGCCTAAAAATCTAAAAACCTAAAAGGATTGTTTGTAACCCAAAGCATTTGCCTTTATTTCAGGATATAATAGGAGAGGGATTCTTTGTGGAACAGGGGCGTATGATACCCCTGGAAAGATTGGACAACCCAGGGTTGCTGAGGAAAAGCCCCTGAACTGGCCCCTGGCTGCAAGCAAGCCTGGAAAGCACCTGGCTGCAGGCAACCCTGAAAGTCCTTGGCAAAGTGATACCCTGGTCATCTCCCCCGCTGATTAGAGTCTGTCTAGAGGGACTGGGTGCAAATCTTTGTAAAAGTAGATATAAGCTTGCACAGTTAAACAATAAATGGAGAACAATGCTCAAATTGTATCTGTGTATATGTCATTACTCTGGCCAGCTCTCCAGCACTCGGACCCCAAAAATAATATAATCAAAGTCAACTTCATATCCAGCCACTGCTATAGGACAACTATATCCTCCTATGCTGTAGGACAGTGTTAAGAAAGGTTATTCACAATGCTGAGGAATATATTTAGTTCAGGTAGCTCAGTGTGCAGCTGCAGATTGAGCTCTAGGCAAGGGAAATGGTGGGAGCCCAAGGCAAGTGGCCTCATATTTTTGCACAACAAAAGGCTGAGGGACCTGTGGCAAAAGCCGAGTGACACATTCACAGATATGGCAGGAGCTGATGACCCACAGACTCTTTCATGCTTAGGCTGCTGTTCTAGGTTACTGTATAAGATGTAACCAACAGTATGTATTCTATTATCATCTTTACAAGCTGTTAAAGCAGGTGGGGCAGTGTTTGTTATCTCCTACCATGACTCAGACCTGACAACTCCCTCCAGGGGCTATCTCTGTTTAATGGGCTATCAAGCATCCACGGCATGACTCATAGAATTACACCATACCATTGTGAGATGCTCTGCCCAGGAGGGAGGAACCAAGAATTCCCACCTTGATATGATCTGGGGCTTGGAACAGCACAAGAAGCCCTTACCTACTGGATTCCCAAAGTGTGGGGAGAGATAAGATAGAATTGGGTTACAGGCTGTGGGATGCACCTGCAGAAGCACATGGCAGCACAAAGGAGCACATGGCAGCACAAAGGAACACATGATGGCACAAAGGAGCCATCACATGGCAGCACAGGGAGGCTTGTCTCTGCCAGACCCTGTGGGAACGAGGTGTCACACAGCAGAGCCCTACAGAGAGGAGCGGGCTAGGAGCTGACAGATGGGTGAACAGGGAGTGACCACCCCATAGAAGGACATTTAGGAAGCATGTTGCTGATGTGGCAACACGGGATAGGTCACGTAGTGAGAATTGCCATGCCTTAAAAAAGTGTATAAAACCATCTTGTTTCTTTGAATAAATGATTCAGATTCCTGTCTCTGCTGCCCACAAATGACGCCTTGCAGCGGGGATTTGATAGGCAACTAGTGGTTGTACCAGTAACGATATTGAAATGAAGCCCAGGAGCTGAAATGAAGCTTGGGGTGCCAATCCACCTTTCTGCAGAATGGAGGGTAAGCAGCTGAGAACTATGGGGAGTAGTGTATCCCAGGAACAAAAGAATGTCGCGAGACATTGAAACAGATCATGACAAAATACGGAAGGAAAGTTGAATCACAGATTTCAAAGACTGTGATCCAGCTTTGCATAGTACCAATATTTTTGATCCTCGGTCATGGGATGCTTTAGGGGACGCTTTGTGAGACCGAGTTAGGTGAGGCAGCAGAGTGCTGCTGGAGCTTTTGTGTTTGTGTCAGATGGTGTGCGAGGCATGCATAATGCATGCAGCACCCGGAGGCTGGAAGAAGAAGGATGGCACCGCAACAGCTGCACAGGCTCTTGAGGCACCCGTTTTGGTGCCCACTCCCACCGCGCCAGCTCTTTTGGAGCCCACTTCTTTGGTGCCTGCTCCTGCCCCGCCCACTCCCACTGTGCCTGCTCCTTCCGTGCTGCTGCTGCATGAGATACAAGATTTTGACCATAAGTTTTCCAGGGCTGTGGGAAGAGAACCGGAGGGTGGCCTCTGGTCCCCCAATCCATTTGCACCAGGAAGGGAGCCCGATGTTCCCCCCACCAATTGGTGGGCAGTGGTGAGAAAACAGGCTGCCGCAGAAGGAGATGGTGATTTATTGCACACTTTCCTGGTTATCTATCAGCCCAACCAGCTACCCAGATGGGAAAGCTTGCCTTACGGTGTCATAAAAGAGCTGCATTGCTCAGCCATGGACAATGGCATCACCTCCCCATTAATTACTAACCTTTTGGAAACTCTGGTGAACTCGTACAACTTGACACCACAAGACTTCAAGCAAATAGCACGAATTATGTAGACAAGTATACAATTCACTGTCAGGATGTCAGAGTGGAGAGAGCTGTGCACTCTTCAAGCTATGGACAATTCATGGCTACCCCTGGGGCACGTTTTGCAACATATCCGTGCATCAGCTCTTATGGAGGAAGGCCAATAGGCACTGACCGCAATGCAGGCTCGGCTGCCTGTGGAGGCTCTTTGGCAGTCAAAGGAGCTCGCTCTATGGGCTTTTTGTAAAGTTCCAGATGGTGGTCTTGATACAACCTCATTTGTTAACATAAGACAGGCAGCTGATGAACCTTTTATTAAGTTCCTAGATAAGTTAAAAGTTGCCCTAGGTAAATAAAAGACAACATCACTGTGCAAGAAATATTACAGAAGCAGTTAGCAGTGGAGAACTCTAGCCCTGACTGTCAAAGGATTTTTCGGCCCCTGGGAGCCCCTACAGTCGTAAAAATGCTTAAGGCTTGTCAGGGAATCGGCACCGCTGGTCATAACATGACCTAGCTTTTGGAGGCTCTCGCTACAATGAGCGTCCGTTCTGGATGAAGTATTTGTATTTTGTGCGGAAAGCCTGGTCACATGAAACGCGAATGCCCCTGGAAAAAAAGAGGTTCCGGGGAACGAGGTGTATGCCTGCGTTGCTGGAAAAGACAGCATTATGCAAACTGTGTGTGGATAGCAAGTCAAGCCCTGCTGCACTCATCCCCTCAAATGCCTTGCAAGCTTGGACAGCAGGCAGCACTGGCATGGACTTGACCTCCACTGTCGCAGTAACTCTTCAGGACAGCAATGTGCACTGTTTGCCTTCAGATGTCTGGGGACCACTGGGCTGGGAGTGCAGTGCACTTGTGATTGGTCGAGCGTTGACCACAAAGCAGGGTTTTATTGTTCTGCCTAGACTCAGAGATGGGGATTTTACAGGGGAGATGGTTTGGATTCCTGTAACCCCGTGTCAAATTCATGAACGGACACAAATCATTGAACTTGTTTATATTTTGATTGCTGCTAGCACTTCAGCTGAAGCAGCAAGGGTAAAACAATTGGTTATTGAAGAAGTAGAATGATAGGGTTTGAAAGTAGCTAATGAAAAGGTACAAGAAGAAGCCCCTTGGAAATATTTAGGTGGAAAATTTTAAATCAAGCTGTTCAGCCTTTGCAGCTGCAATTGATATCTTGAGTGTCCACCATCAATGATTTGCAAAAACTCTTGGGAACAATTAATTTGGTATGCCCTTTATTGGGTATTACAACTGAACAACTCCACCTCCTTTTCCATTTACTGAAAGGGAACCATGAACTTACTTCCCGTTGTACCTTGACACCCAGAGCAACAGAAGCCTTAGAACAGATCACACAGAAGCTAAGTGCTCAACAGGCTCGCAGAAAAGTTGGTGGCATCCCTGTCAATCTTTATGCTTTGTTGGCCCAATGCGATGATGCTCAAGACAATCCTCTTGATTATAGAGTGGATTTTTTTGCTGCATCAATTTGGAAAAATCATTTTTTCCCACATTGAACTGATTTCACTGTCAATACAGAGAGGTCGACAGCATCTGCTGCAACTTGATGGTGCTGATGCCTCTGTTATCTATGTACCCATGATCCGAGATTATTTAGATTGTCTGCAGCAACACTCACTGGCTTTTCAGGTTGCCCTACGATGGTTTTCTGGTCAATTAAACATTTGCAGGTCTGCTTACACTTTGTTGAACAACTTATCACAGTTGAATTTTATTGAAAAATCTTACTGTTCCCCAGTTCCAATTGCCAGTGCTTGCAGGGTGTTTACAGATGGCTCTGGAAAGACTGGGCTGTCTCTAATAGTGTGGCAAAATAATGGACAGTGGCTACAAGATACAGAAGTAGTTCATGGTTCCTGACAACCGGTAGAATTAGCAGCTGTGGTTAGGGCTTTTGAAAAATTTCAAGATGAGCTTAACATTGTTACTGACTCTGCTTATGTTGCAGGTATAGTGACAAGAATAGAAGAAGCTTATATCAAAGAAGTAAATAACTCATTGCTCTTTTCTTTACTACTATGTTTGCATTTTGCAGTGCAGTTGCATATGAAAACGTATTATATCCTCCATGTACGTTCCCATACCAGTCTCCCTGGCCCCATCTCTGAAGGTAATGCCTGTGCAGACCAGTTAGATGGGGCCATTGTTGTGCCAGATGCTTTTTCTCAGGCATGTCTGTCACATGGGTTTTTTCACCAGAGTGCAGCAGCTCTTTGAAAACAATTCAGCTAACACTCGAGCAAGCATGGCAAATTATGCAAGCCTGTGCTGTCAACAGGTAGCACCCTTCCCTGCCCTCGGAGTTAATCCCTGGGGACTTCAAGCTCTAGAAATCTGGTAGACTGATGTTACACGTATCCTTGAGTTTGGTAAGTTGAAATATGTTCATGTTACAGTTGATATCTTTTTGACATGTATTTTTGCCTCTGCACATACAGGTGAACATGCAAAAGATGTCCTGTGTAATTTTTTGTCCGCTTTTGCAGCCCTTGGAGTACTTGTATCCATAAAGACTGATAATAGGCCAGTCTATGCATCCAAACAGATGGCCGACTTTTTTCATTTGTGGGGGGGTGCACCATGTCACAGGTATTCCACATTCCCCTATGGGTCAAGCAATTGTCAAATGGTCCCATAGCACTCTCAAGTCCACGTTGTAAAAACAAAAAAGAAGGAGTGCGGGAATGGGATATACCCCCCATGAAAGACTGCAGAAAGCCCTGTATGTTGTCAGTTTTTTGAATCACATTCAGAATGACCAAACCCCCATCCAACAACATTTTGATAAATCACAGGCTCACTTAGAAAAACCTAAGGTACTTGTTACGAATCTTGAAAGTGGAAAATGGGAAGGTCACTTTCCATTGATAACCTGGGGACAAGGATATGCTTGTGTTTCCACAGATTCCAGTCCAGGATGGGTACCTGCAAGAGTGGTCCAACCAGACTTGGGTACACTAGCTTCATAATCAGTTTGTGGGGAAGATAAACTCTTCTGAAGTCATGTTCCTAACTGATATTAATAAAGTTTTTAGACAATTTTGTAGGTATTTTAGGGAATCCTTCTCAGTCAAGGCTTGAGGCTCTGTCCAAGCCCTAGCCCTGGCTGACTGGGGATTATACCACCAAACCCAGGTGTTTCTGCCCTAAAAGTGTAATCAAGTCACTTTGACTTGCTTATTTGATCTTATAAAACCTGGACTCTCTTTCAAGGTAAACTTGGAAGTCTTGCCCAGGAAAGACTTTCCAAGTCTTCACTGTGAAATGGGACTCCCCACCCATTGCAGACTCTGGGTGATGGTAAAAGTTTTATACAATTTTACATTGTTTCTCAAAGTTCTATCTGTTTAATCACTGTCTCTATACATGGGAAAGAAATGTGTGCAGTTACCAGTTAATGGGTGTTTTCATCTATCCTGTTCACAGGAATGGAGCTTATTTGGTTTGGGCAGTGGGCCAAACATGCTCTAATGTTTGAAGTTTTTTGTTTCATGATTCCTGTTTGTATAAAACAAAAAAGAGGGATTGTGGGGAGAGATAAGATAGAATTGAGTTACAGGCTGTGGGACACGCCTGCAAAGGCACATGGTGGCACACAGAGGCTTGTCTCTGCCAGACCCTGTGGGGAGGAGGTGTCACACGGCAGAGCCCTACAGAGAGGAGCCTGCTGGGAGCCGAAAGATGGGTGAACAGGGAGTGACCACCTCATAGAAGGACATTTAGGAAGCATGTTGCTGACGTGGTAACACGGGATAGGTCACGTAGTGAGAATTGCCATGCCTTAAAAAAGTGTATAAAGCCATCTTGTTTTTAATAAATTATTCAGATTCCCTGCCCATATGGGTCCGTGCCTCCACTGCCCACACCAGAGGACAAGAGCTATCACTGGACCTTCAGGTGAAAACCAGACCCTTCTACAGGATCACTGCTTCAACAGGACCACTTCATCTGGACTGCTACCACCACCCTGACTAACAGGGTGTCAGGTGGTCTCCTGACTCTGTCAGTGTTCTTGTACTATTGCATTTATTTTAATTTTCCTATTAAATTATAATTCTGACCTGTGGTCTCCCACTGGTTTGTTTTCAAACTAGTACAACCGCAAAGATATAAAACCCCAGGGATTCCTTTGTTCAAGTTCCCTTCTTGAAGGCACCAGCTTGAGCTGTTATTCTGTTATTGTGCCAAGATTAAATTATTTTAAGGATTGACATGTCTCAGCCTCTGCTTTGGAAAACTTGGGGTTGAGCCAGTAAGGAAGCCTGGTCTGGCTATGTGCATGTGGGGATTGTAGCTGTTGAAGGTCCTTGGTTCCAGCTCAGGCAGTGCGAGTGTAACTGCCAGAGTGGTTCCTGGATGGTCAGATAAGGAAGTTTTCTTAACAGCAAGTAAGAACTAGGAGTCTTCTGGAGAAAAGTACGAGTGAGTACAGTCAGCTTGGGAAATCTGGATAGATTGGGGATGGGAAAGTGACAAGGTGCTGAGGTGGTGTCCTGGAGATCATTTGTGGTCAACAAATGTACAACAGTTGTTGTACTACATCTGAACAGTACAGGTTAGCATCTTTGTTAACACAAGAACACTCAGCCCATGGAGGTAAGACTTCATGCTACTTTTTACCTACCAATTTTGACATTCTTGGAAGACTCTGGGGAAAAAGGGTTCTTGAGACTGATGGTCGTTGGGGAAGATTTCAATTTTCATAATACATTTTAGTTGTAGTATACCTCAGAAATAAAGAGATAGGTGTGCTTACGTATCAGAGGCTATGAGGCATTTGTTCTATATACTTTTGTAATTACATTTTAATTTTAAAATATTTTCTTCAGAATTCTTCTCTTTTATATGACATCCTCATCAACTGTCTCTGGAGAAACAAGGACCTTGTCCAATCTAGAACGATGGAAAAGGGATTATGTTTTGAATCAAACTGAAATAATGTTCTCCCAAGATTATAGAAGTATTTTTATGATAGCACTGCATGTTTAAAAACCTAGTTTACCAAAACAAATGTGAATATCAGTTCTATGAGCTCACCATAATAGGGGCTTTTATTATCACTGTATTGCAAGTATTGGTGACTGACATTTGTTTCTTAATTAGGCAGGCATACAGTTTTCCCTCTTCCCTTTTTTGCCAAAATCTCAGCAGATGGTGACCCATGTTTCATTGATGTGTTCCTGGATTTTCACTAAACTAATTATAGGTTGAAATCTGAGTTTGTATCCTTACATAGGCCATTTTCAACTGAAATTTTCAATTGGTTTATGGTTTCCATGGGATTGTGGAAAGTAACATGACTTAACTAGCACTTCACTGCAGACATCTTAATGAAAACTGTTATTAGATAAACCATGATTAAGAAAAACTTGATGTCATCATAAGTAATAGAATCTTGTAATGAAGTTAACATGTGAAATTTAAAGTAATAATCACTTATTTTCTTATTTTCTTTTTCTATTTTTTCCATGACATGTCATAGGGCTGGTGGTACCTTGTGAAATCATCCCAGCAGCTCAGGTCTCAAGAGAGAGCCAGCTGACCTTATAATTTCTGGTACAGCCTAAATTTTCCTAATTTATCATGGTGTTTACCATTGTAAATGTACCCTGCCTGTAGTACAAGCCTGTGACCTTTTATTTTATGTACTTGGAGAACAGTATTTCTTTTCCCTCCATAGAAATTGTTAATGATTTTGAAAATGTTTGTCGTGTGGCCCTTTGATATCCTCTTCTTTAAATGTACCCGTTTCTATTTATTATATATTTCCTCATAGACTATATTTTCTACATGTCTACTATTTTTCATTCATGTTTTCTGAACTTTATATAAGCAATTAATTTCTTCTGGAAATACAGTTTAATCGACGTAAAACTTTATGTGGCAGAACAGAAAAAAAAAGATTATTTCACATAATCTAGATATTTTCCTACTATTTATAAGGCACAGCATTGTCCTTTTTTTGCAAATGGAAGACATTGCTTTTTTAAGATTAATTATTATTGACAAAAAAGCTCTAATTTTTCCTGATGAATATTTTGTCTACCCATTGTTTCCCAGGTAATATAGCTGATTTTTTCCTTTTCTTTTTTTTTTTTTTCCTGCCTTCTATAACACCTTGCATTTGTTTTTACTGAAAATGAACATATTTTTCGGACTTTGTCTCCAGTTTGTCAAGATGTTTTTAAACTGTAAAATCATCTTAAAAGATGCTAGTAACCCTTGCCACTCTAGAGCAATCTACAAATATATTACCTCTACCTTTGATTTCATTACGCAGATATTCCCAATATTACATAATACATCTGTAAAATGCTTTCTTCTTGACAGTTAACTGCCAATAACTCTTTACACACAGTTATTGGCTTAGCTTTATATTTGCACTGTGGTATTTGGATCTATATTTTTATAAAAGTTTATTTCCTTCTGAGATCTGTTCTCTGATAAAATAGTGTTTATTGTCTACTTCATGACAAGTTAATCTTCACAGATTTCAAAGACAGTCTCTCTTCTTTATTTAGTCAGTGTTTGAGTGCATGTGCCTACCGTGAGCACATTCCTGTCTCAGACCTGCAAATTTTATGCCTTTAAACTAAGTGTCCTTTGTATATCTTTTCAAATTTTTTGTTCTTCAACACTTGGAGGATGATCTTTGTCCTTTCTTCCTTAGCAAGAAGCTTTGGTTGCTTTAAAAAAAAACCCCTGTATAATATTGAGAATTCCCAAACAAGAAGAAGAAACAGTGTCTTAGTGATTGTCTATTGATAATTTTAATTATTTTCTACAAGGTTTCATCTCCAGCAGTGTATTTGGCAGTCACAGTTCACATTGTTTTCCTGAAACTGATCAATTTTTTAAAAAGCTATTTTAATATGTACAGGTGTTAAACAGATTATCTGGATATTAAGCATGCATTTGGTAAATATTCTGGAGTGTATTTACAAACATCATATGTCTCTCAGACTTGTATCCCATTTCCAGCTGAAAGATTTAAAGGTTATACAAACCACTGCTTATTGCCATGTGAAATGTTTTTGTTAAGGTTCTTTCAGCAGTCATAACCCATAACTTGTGTTCATTTTAATCTCACATAGGCATGCCATAACTAATGGTGGGACACGTGTTACTCCTTTGTACTGTAGCTTCAGCCTATTTTATTTTGAATGGGTTAACAGCTAACTTTTATTACATTCTGTGACATACAAACAGATTCATATCGTTGTGGGAAAATTGCACTCTATATCTTCCTCATTAGTCATCTGTGGAAATCTGGCTAAATGGGTATTCTCATTGTACCTAACACTCAGGAGTCTTTAATGTCTTCCATTTCCCCTCATTGTAAATATTTGCATAGCACAGCTTTTGGTGTGGCCATGTGCCCACACTCGCAATGTCATTACCAGTCCAAGTGGCTAGAGTAAGTACTTACACAAAATCTTGAAAAAAATTATTAGCCTAAAAAAATGTTATACTTTATCTGTATTCACTAAGGCAAACATGTTAAGTATGGCCACACACTTACTGAAATCCATATATATACTTAGTGGTAAATTCCCCCGACCTCTGTTTTTTTTCTCTTGGTCATGTAGTAATGTAGAATTTAGGTTACTGCTTGTTTAGCTCTGGGATAGAAAATGTTGCTTTCCACAGTGTTCAAAAAGTTTTGAAAAATTTCTTTTTTGCACAGCAGAGTCTCATTTAAATCTTTGTGTTCCTCATGCTGCTCAAAAGTTAATGTATTTACTTGTGAAATATCTTGAATGTTGAACAGAAACCAGACAACAATCTCCAGGATAACTTAGAAGAGTAAAGGTTAAACATAAAATTGTATTCTTATTTTTGTAAGACCTGTGAAAACTAGGCTGGCATATGAAATACAGTAAATATATGAATACTTCTCACATTAAAATTATGCACATTTTAGGTAGAGTTAAGGGGGTTTCTTTATATAATAAGAGACCCATCCTCTGCATGTTCTTTTCCTGTTAGCAATATACCCAGTCTAGGACGTCTATTACTTTATGAAGTTGGGTACATATGGGTGTTAGATATCCCCAAAGATGCAAGCAACCTGTTCCAATGTCTGATTTGGCAATTTTTTCTTTTATTTTAATATAGTTATCTATATTGTGCCCATTGCCTCTTTACCTTTTCCCAGGCACCACTGAGAAGAATCTAGGTCTTCTTCACTCCCTCTTCAGGTATTTATACACATAGGTGAGATCCCTCCAAATCTCCCCTTCTCCAAGATGAACAGTCCCAGCTCTCTCAGGCTCTCCCTGTATGTCAGATACTCCAATGACATGATAATCTTTGAGGCCTTTGTTGGACTCTCCCCAGCATACCCATATCTCTCCCATACTGAGGAGCCCAGAAATGAACACATTATTCCAGTTCTGCATCCCAGTGTTGGGTAGAAGACAAGCACTACCATGTTTAGTATGATTCTTTTAGTTATTTCAATTTCTCTTTTTAGCACTCTTATATTGGTTAACTTTTCTTTGTAACCATAAGAATCAGTTATGTTCAAAGATGTGTATATCATTCTGAGATACCTGTTCTTTTCTGAAAGTAGGGTGTTCCTTAATCTACTACCTAACTCTTGAATTTCACTTACCAAGAAAATATAATTCTGTCTTATTTTATGCAGACCTCTCAACCTTACTGTACAATTTGGAAACTAAATAAATGAAAGCTTGGGATAAGCAGTAAATAATGTGAACGAGAACAATATTACCTTTAGCCTGCAAAGCCTGCAGAGGATGTCACTGCCTTAGGAAGAGAACTGAAATATATTTCATTTTTACTGAACCCTATGTTCAATAGTTTTAGTGACAAATAAGCAAAAATAGCTGGTAAGTAAAATAATATTCTTTTGTTATGTTTCAGTCAATAAACTCACCAAACTCACTATTAAATATGTAATGCTGTATATGTATAGCATAATATATTAATATATAGACTAATCCTGCTCTTAACCATGTGCCACCAAAAAGAAACCCAACTCAACCTATTAAAAAGTGTAATTTCTGAGGCAAAAATAAGCTAGTCTAAAACTGTGCAGAAAGGTCTATGATTTTAGAAAATCTGAATCTTCCGTTCTGTAACTTAACAACTTGGGGACAGGACCTGTTTCAGAACTGGGTGCCTAATATCTTTAAACATATTTTCAGGAAGAAGAAAAATATTTCTATGGAATTAGAACCACAATGAATAAGAAGGCAAACACCCATCAGCATGTCCATTAAATATAGAATTACTGTGGAGCAGTAGACCACCGTAGCCTTTCAAGGATGGTATTGCCTGTGACTTTCCTGAGCTTTTGATATGATACTGCAATTTACTTTCTAGAACTTCCTGTATTTTAATTTTTTAATTTTTAAATGTCCTATTAACTCACTATATCTCTTCAACTTTTTTTTCCCTGATACTTGATTGGGATTTTAAAGAAAAGAGGTACATATGTGCATATTTTCTCTTTTGCATTATTAGTTGGAGAGAATGCATAAGAAGGATTGATGAAGTTCTGTATTGATTTTCATAAACACCATTTTTTCTTTTCTGAGGTGTATTGCCCAACCCTTAGTGTTGAGGATATATGTGTCCTTGTCCATTCCAGAATATGTTACAAAATTTTCCTCAAAACACACCTATTGCAATATCTGTCTGCTTAGGAAAGAATTTCTTTATGGAGTGAAGCTAAATTTTGACAGTGACAGTGTACTGGGTGCTTCTCACATCCTTTTAATTGTCTTGGACAGGATGTCTATCAGGGTAGCTGCAGGGCGGACACCATCGCGCTAGCATTGCAGTCAGCCCTTTTTTGCCCGCAGCAACTCAAAACTATCCCAGTGAGACCTTCTTTCTCCTTCACTTGATGGTTTGTATTGGTTTCAGTAGGACAGAGATATAACAATATTGTGCATTTTTGAAATTGCCTCTGAAATACTGACAGTAATGTTTTTCACATCGTTTAAACTACCATGAGATAAAAGTGACCTTAAAAACTAGATTCATAATAGTATGACAGATTCCTACTTGTTTTGCTAAGCATAAAAACTGAGAAAAATAAATCAACTTCCCAACAAGTTTGGTAAAATATTTATTTCAGGACCTTTTATGTTTAAATATGTATAACTCCTATAGAGAACTTTGAGAAGTAGTACAGTGACAAATTTTTCAACTCTCATTAATTCCACCATGCTGTACATTATTATTTTAAAAATATGTACAGAATCAGAGCTGTATGTTAAGCCATGTGGAATGATATGGTGGTTTGACTCTTTAATTGAGGAAATTAATTTATTTCACAATACCAAGAGTTATGGTAACTTCTGTGTTTGGGTTTGGTTTTTTTTATTGGCAGCTTTTGCACTTATAGCAGAAAAATCTTATATTCCCATAGAAGATAGTACTATTTTCCTGCAGGATATCTCTTCAAATCCATGTGCAAAAGAGAGAAGCACTAATGGCCTTACTCTCCCTTTTTGTTTGGGTAAATGTCAGAATTATGTGGTCTTCATCAGTGCCAATTCTCAGTGCTTTCTAGGAGCTAAATATATTCAAAACTCAAAAAAACTTTCCACATATAGTTTTTGGAAATTGATAAATATTTTAGTGTTTTAAATTTCATAGAAAAGAGAGAAAAGAGGGAAACAAATAATGGATTTTCTTAGTTCTGCAGTTGCTTTCATAGAAAATACAATTGATTTATCAAATTCAGCCTTCATGTCTGTAATTTTTCTGTTGGCTTTTGAGTTTTGGTGGTATGGGAACAGTCTGGTTTAATTGGTTAAGACTTCTCATAGGTTACTTAAAATGTTTTTAGTATATTATATTCCTAAACTTTTTCCTATGTCTTTATTTGACTTAGGCATGGAAAATATATTAACCAGTTCATTTAGCTTTTAATAATAAGAGAACATCCTGGTCTGGCAACAAAAGATTATATAATTATGTGGGGGTTTTTCCTCACCCACTGGATGCCACACTGGTGTCTTGAGTTGCACTATTTTTGCTTTTATCAGCCAGAGCTCTCCTGTTTAGTTTCCACTTGGGCAGAATGAATAACATCACGTTTACTTCTGGTAACTTATTGTTATGTAAGGTCTTATAGCACAGAAAAAAAAGCAAGATGCGAGACAATGAACATTTTAAAAGGGATTATCTCTAAAGTCTTGTACTTTGAATTTGTGTTGTCATCTCTTGGTATATGTGACTGGTCTCATGTTGCAGTCTGTCAGTGTTCCTCCAAGTCCTTCTGAGCCGTGCATTAGCTTAGAGGAATCTAAATCCCCAGCAATCACAGATGGATGTCTGGACAGCACCATGAGTCACCTGAGCTGTTCCTTTCTGTAGACATTTAGCTGTATCTTCTGACATTTTACCAAGCAAATGCAGACCAGCGTTACCACTAACAAGAATAAGAAATGCTGTTTTCTTTCATCAGTACCTACAACACTATAGATAATATTTCATAGAGTTTTTATGGAATGCTAAATATTACTATAAGTGATATGGGGAAACAGCTATTTATCAAATCTTTCTTTATTACCTATAAATATCCAGAGAGAAAAAAGACTTCTTTGCTCATTTTTTTCTCAGATTTAATTTTGCACAGTGCTAAAAGTGTTCAATTGGAAATTAATTAATTAATTAATATTTGCATAAATTTCATGTATAGAGCATGCATTATTTGCAAGACACAGTTTGGCACAATCTGACCTATTTTTGTGCCCTCTATTCACCTGGCAAGCTTTGCCTTGAATATGGGTATTATAATAAAAATTCATACGTAAAATAGCTGTACTAGAATTTGATACGGTATTAACCATTTTGTGTGGAAGTGAATACTGCTTGAGTGAACAGGTATAAATAGGAACATGTGTCAACTCAAAGCTTCATGACAGATACATTTAGATATAACACATGATACATCACACAGTAACATCTTAGCCAGAAAACTTGAAAAGACCTGGTTTTCTAAAGAATGCAAAGATGAAAGATAATGTTTTCCAGGGAGAAATGCCTCTACATTTTCTTCTGAAAGCTCCAGGCCTTCAGAAACTGTTTTAATAGGTGTTTGTTATTTGAATCTGTGTGGATAATTACCGGGTCAAACTTCTTCGTAATTTTCTTCTCTTTGTTCTGTCTATGCTTCAGAGCTTGCACTATGCTTACTTTTCCTTCCTTGGATGCTCTGAATGATGAGAAAGATCACACTGGAAGATGGAGAGGATCTATATTCAGATACTTAATTTGGAAATGCAGTTTATTCTTGCATCTACCTTTCAGAACTAAGCAGCATACTAATCTGATTTTTTTTTCCTGGCTCACACCATCGCTAATGCATTCCTCTTCATCACAACCAAGAGGCACACAGCACAAGCCATGAAAAACAATGGAAATTTCCTTCTTTCGTTTTGGAAATTAAGAAGTATTTTTGCTTGTTTTCTATTAAGTATTCAGGAAGCATTAGTCCCTTGGGAAGAGTAACTTAACAGGAACACTGAGACTAGGTCAGCAATTACTAAATCTAAACTTAAAAAACCAGGTTTTTTTTGTTTTGACACAAGCTGTGTTTCCCGCAGCTCAGCTTAGGGAATTGAAATTGACCCAGTTGTGTTGATCTCAGACTGCTAAATTGGGACATTATCCTACAGCTACAGCTGGGGGAAAGGATTAGATTACTTAACATGTTAACTAATGTCAATATGAACTTGATTTCCTCTTATACAGATAAAGTGTGAACAAATAAATTCATTCAACATCTTTTGTTTCATAAGTAAGTTGAAGTATTATGGCATATAATCCTAGTCACTCTTATTTAGAAATATTAAATTCATTGATGCTTGTTATTGTGAATTTCATATTTGCTTAGAGAATATTCTCATTGATGTCAGGATCAGAAACACAGTTGTGTCACAGATGCAAAACCTTACCTTTTTCACCAGAATTAATCTTTATGAATCTTATGTAGCTGTAATAAGAATGTTACTGGAGCCTGGACAGCCATTAAAAATAGAATCATATAATCATAGGTCATAGAACTGTACAATCATTTAAGCTGGAAAAGACCTCAAAAATATCAAGTCAAACCCTAAACCCAAATCCACTGCCAAATCTGTCGCTAGACTGAGTCCCCAAGTGTTACATCTACAGGTCTTTTAAATCCCTCCAGGGATCATGACTCAACCACTGCCCCAGGCAGCCTGTTCCAGTGCCTAACCACCTTTTCTGGGAAGAAATATTTCCTAGTGCCCAATCTCAACCTCCCTTGGTATCTTTTCTTCTTGTCCTATACCTTGTTACTTGAGACAAAGACTGAACCCCACCTGACAATAACCTCCTCTCTTGTAGTTGTAGCGAGCAATACGGTCTTTTCTCCAGGTTAAATGCTCAGCTTCTCATCAGACTTGTGCTCTAGACTCTCAGCTCTGTTGCCCTTCTCTGGACACATCTGGAGTGAGGTAGTCACCATGTCGTGAGGTGCTCAAAACTGAACACAGTAACAGTACTGAAAACAAAAAACTCATTTTGAGAAGAAAAGTCATGCAAGCCTGAGCTAAGACCTTGAAGGATGGAAACTGCAAATCATCCAAATGTAACCTAAGGAACAGCTTTGTCCAGTAAATGCACTTAGTAATAGAGGAGGGCTGGGGGGACCAAGAAGCCACTCTGATCCCTGGGGTCATGGATGGTAAGGCAGGCTTAGTGTGTGAAATTTAAATTCTCTCAGCCTAACGTGGTTGTCCAGCTCTTATGGGACCAATTGATGCGTTCAGGGAGTACACATCTTTTTTTGGTCATCCTTGGAAAATTAGCCTGAAACTGAGCAATAATGACAAGAGAGCAGAGAAGTGCTACTGCAGAGTTACCAGAAAGTGGTTTAAGGAAATGTTACACTTAAATATGAAGACAAAGGTCAAACCAAAGAGAAAGCATATCCTGTATAATGTACATCATGTTGCTCTGATCCCTAAGCTGGGATTGGCATAAGTCTGTGGGGAGTCTGCAAGTATGTGTATGTGACTTATTACTCTGACATGACACTATTATGTTTTAGTTTTTAGCATTTTTAAAGGGTAGGTAATAGTTATAAGAGATGAAGAACTTGGAATTAAGTACTGCAGTTATACACAGAAGGATAATTTGGTTTTGATAAATTGTCCTGAGCTTGTTAACTAATAATACAATTTTTTAAAGTGGCATCTTACCAGTACAAGAAAGAGGTAGTATCATTATTAATGTCTAAACTATAGTGTGTTTCACACAGGATTATGGTAAAGGTCAAATCATGTTTCGCTGAATTAAAAGCTATTCTGAGCTATAGCATTCCTAATCAACTCAGACCTAAAGGTGCATAGCTCAATTATAATGAGACACAATGAATTTAAATAAACTTTGCAACACAGTGTAGTGATTTATAAATGCACTATGATATCCTTTTAACTCATTAGCCATGAACGATACTACTATATGTATTCTTCAGTATTTTCTGCTATGCAATTATTTTTACTCACAATGCCGCTTAGCAAAACCACTTTTTTTTTGTTCCTTTATAATGTGCAGGATGCTCAATCAACAGGAGCTATCTTAATAAACACAGAAACAGAAAAACTAAGCAAACCCAATCTTCAGTAGTCAGTAGAGTAAAATATTAACTGCTTTTAATTTGAAAACATGTGACCATAGTTTATGCTATTTGGAATGCAGCTACTGCAAGGATCAAGAATGCTTCCTAGGATTTGTCAAGGAAGTGTAAACATTTCACCTGAGAAGAATATATAAGGATATCCTAGTTTTGGCCAAGGACAGAGTTAATTTTTTTCCAGTTGCCATGAGAGGGGTGGAGCCTGGAGCCATATGGGCACTCCAGGTTTTTATTCTGTACCACACATGTCATTGCTAGGGGTGGAAGTAAGGGATTCTCACTTCTGAAGCACGGCTTCTGGTGGAAGAAGACTGCCCCACATGTAGAAGTGGTGACCATTTTCTTCCTTTCCGTGGGGGAGTAGGTGATGAACAGAGCAGCAGGGTGGTTCCACCAATTCAGTGCACATATTTTGCATGTGATCCCCCTCTTTTATACACTGCTGTTCTTAGTATTGCTGCTGTCACTGTTAGTTTTCTTATCTCATTGCTGCGTTCCAGAAAATTGTTCTTATCTCAACTAAGAATTTCTGCCTTTCTCTCCCTCTCACCAGAGGGAGTGGGGGGAAAGGGAGCAGCTGCATGGGGCTTAATTTCCAGCTGGCTTTAAAGTACAGCAAAAGAATAATTAGGGGGAAAGGATTTTCTGCATCTGGGACAGAGCCACTAGAAAAAAAGAGGTTGAAAACATATTTTGGTGGGAAAAGACAGCATGAAAAGAGGATAGGAAATGTAATTTGCAGCATATCATGTCATTCGTGGAATAGGAGAAAACGACCATTGCAGTTTGGGAATGTCAGTTTGTAGGAAGGGTGACATCATTTGTGAAGTAATGTTCTAAAAACTTTTGAATGTTACACAGCTGGTTGAGAAAGCTGAGAAAAAAGTGTTAAGTAATTATTTATTAATATATTAATTATAACTGATAGAATTTTATTACTATTTGCCAGTATGGAGAAAATTAAGAAAGAAATGTCTGCAAGTTCTGGGCTCTTAATCTCAAATTTTTCAAAAGAGTTGTGTCCATTAAGTCTTTAGAACGGACTAGCAACTAGAATGTGGCTAATTTTCTGAAATATTGAGCCTGCATTCACTCCCAGTTTTGTGGTTTTTTAGCATAGAATATGGATTTAAGATGAAGAATAGTGGCATATAACTATCTGAAAACACAGTGAAGTGGCTGATTTTCCCTCCCTCATTCTCAGCAATTTCAAACAGAAGTTTGACTCTCTGTGTGAAAATATGAGCTTTGTGAGCCATTTCTTGAGTGGGGTGGCTGTAGCATTTTATGTATGCAGGTGGTAGACTCATAAATATATACATTTAGTCCATAAACAATGTTTGTTCCTGGAAATCTTGCCTTTGACATGCTAAGCTGTAGGATAGTGCGTATATAAATTTTTCTGTGTCAGTGTCTTTTGGAATTCTGTTTTCAGTTCAGACACACACACACACACACACACACGTATACACGTGCTTTTTCTATTCTTGATGCATCTCAACCAAGATTCGTCAGGCACACACTACAGTTTTAGCAATTATATATGTGATATCAGATGCTTGGTTAATCTTAGTTGTATTCAGTAAATGAATTCACATGGTGAGGTGAGATGAAATCACTGGGCTTTCATGCTTCCTCACCTCTTTAAAAGAAAGAATAGGAAAAAAACCAAGAAAAGTTACCTTTTTCCCCCCCATCATCAGAAATATTCATTCACAAATACAGAGGTACAACACACTAAGGAACTTGGCAACAACCTGATCCCCTCTAATAGGAATAACCTGACACATAAAACTGAGGATCCCAAATCATCCTAATTAACTTGATTACTTTTCTTCTAAGAGCCGAGAGACAAAGATACTTCTGGTTCGAACTCAAGCCAGCAGGGCTAAAATTGCTAGAAGTCATGCCTAATACTGCATGAAAATGTCAAAAATTAGATTTGCTGATGAGTTACTTCAACTTTCTAAGAGCTAAGAAATCTTGTTTCCTATACAGGAGTTTTCTGTTTTGGCCATGATGCCATCTACATACATAAATATCCATAAAAAACTTTACAAAAGACATTTTATTTGTTGATTAGGAAAGTATATTGGCACTCTGAGCTGATTTTATTTACAAAGATGGCTGGCAGTATTTCCAATGCAAAGCTTTCTGTAGTGAAAATCAAAAACTGCTATTCTAATAAATTAATTGAAGCTAGTGACATTTCTTACATGTCCTAGATTTTTTTTTTCTGTTTATTTACCCACTTTACTTTTCAGCTGATGCCTCATATGGTATTAGTACTCCATCATCATCAATTTAAGACTATGGGGACAAAGAATCCAAAAGCTTCACTTGTTCCTTTTCCATCTTCTTCTTTTTTATTTTTTTTTAAGGAGGGGCGAAGGGATAAATCTGCCTTGACTGCATGGTAATAATTCCATCTACCCACTCTTGCATTAAGTGATTATCCCACTGGAAGTCAGTGATCTGCTTTGAAGTCCTCAGCTTCAAAAGAGTCACCACATGAAGCCTATTCATAGAAGCAGCAGTTCCCCTAAATAGAAAAACATCCTCTGCATCTCACTCTTAATTTTTGCAGTTGATGAAATGCCTTTCAGCATCAATAGGATTTTAAGATTACCATAATTTCTTCTCAGATACACAACTAGAAGGGCAAGGGCTTGGAGGCCTGACTTTGGAGGTTGGATTCCCTTTAATAATCAGGATGATACAATTGGAGAATGATTTAGATTACCTGCTGTCAACGTATTCCCCAGATTCTTCAGTGCAGGAGTACTCCTGTTATCAAGTCCATAGATTTTTCCAGACAATAAAATATCAAAGAATATTTTTGCTCATTTCAGAGATAGATTACAAACCTGGAGAGAGAATGCAGTACAGAAAGAATGCAGATTTCATAAGTATAGATATTTTACCAACTACTACCAAAGGGCCTCCTCTGCACTCTTGTAGGTCCTGTGTGTAAATCAGAAAGAAGATTACACATGGCTTTTCTAGATATGGTTAGGCATTCTGCAGCATAATGTTAAAAAAATACTTGAGGTTACTCAAAAATGTACTCACAGTAATATCCATGACTAAAACAAGTAAAGGCTAAATACATTTATTTTAAGGTAAGGTTTGGGATGCATACTTAAAGCTTCATCCTTGTCCTAATGTCCATGGTTGTTCACAAATTATATAACAAATTTCTGCATGTAAGCAAGCAAACAGATGTATGAAAGCAAGTCTTCACTGTGTTTAATTATCAAACTTCACCCAAACAGATAAAGACACTAGAAAGGCCATTTTAGGTCATCATTTCCACTACCCTGGTACTGCAGGTTACCACACCACAGGAGTCTCACTTTAATCAAACTCTAACATATCTGTATTAACTTTTGTGTACTCTAGTGTGACCCCCACTCTTCTAAAATATTTGGAGAAAGATCTGCAGGAAATGGGGTTCTTGTTCAGATTTACAAGAAGATGTAGGAAATGGTCCAGTTGCTAGTGATGATCTATTCCCTTACAAAACGGTACGAGCTCATGGAGACCAACACTTTCCAGAGCAATTCTGAGGGAAAAAACTGAAAAAGAGATGTTTTCCCCTGCTTTCTGTTTATTTTTCCTTCTTTCATTTTCTTTTATTTTCTCCTGGTCTTCAACAGGTCTATTTTTACAGAAGGATTTGGTTCCTTTTTATAGTTAGTTATTCTCATACAAAACTCTAATGTTTGATCTAAGCCACATCTGAATCACGTTGCACATAATGATTTACTTTTCTGTGGTGTCTGAAATTCCTTTTTGTCTCTCCCCACACGCAAAACAATAAGAGCTTCTGAGAGGAAGAGTGGAACATCTCTTGTGTGGTCCCTTGCTGGCTTCTCCAGCTAAGGTGAAAATGGGGTGTGAGGGAGGGTATAAAATAATTGAATTACTGATTGCCAAAAAAAATGAATATACTTATTGAGTAATTTTTGCAGTTTCTTGCTAAAGCAGAGTTGAAAAAAGAGTTAAGAAGTTACATCATCGAAGGAGAAGATGAGAAGGAGCTGGAGGTCCCACTGCCTGGTGCAAGGAGACAAGTGCTCAATCACTGTAGGAAGGATGATGTGAACTATGAAGAGGTGAGGAACCTGAGGTAGAATATTAAATAGGTATAAATACAAAAAGTTATGTAGTTGATGGCTTGTTTCCAGACTATTTCAATTAATAAAATTGTAGTTTGTTTAAGTTATATATATAACTTCCTGTCACTTTTCTTTTATCCAGAAGAAAGAATGGTTTTATGGGGTAATTCTGACATGGATGCTTCCATCCATCCACAACCATAATTAAGTACAACTTCCCCTAAACAAAGAATCTCTCTTTTTTTTCCCCCTCCTCATAGGCAGCAAATTTTCGGCCACCACTGTTCTGTCCCTTTACTTTACATAGAAGGAGAAGGCTGCTTTGACGCTCCTCCCTTTCTTACCAGTTGCAATGAGCAGGATTTCAGCTTCAGATGTATATAAAAACACTTACTCCTTTGGTACTGGAAAATGAAATATTAAATGTGGTGAGAAATAAAGAGTCTACGTTTACATTAAAAATAGTACACTACTTCCTCCTTCAGTGCACGTACAAAACTGTACATCTAGTTGCAGGAAAGGAAACTTTGGGAGAGGTGCAAATTGTGTGTGTGCTTTTGGTTGATATGCAGATTTGCATATCCTGTGTTTGCAGCTTAGACAGAATTTTTTAAAAGTGATCCTAGAAAGATTACGAGACAAGAAAGGATTTTGACAAGCACAGCATCTGTGTACAAGAGTGTGTGTGTGTATGTATCTATCTGTGCATCTATCTACTCCCTCTGTAATGCATACTGAATATTTTAAAAGTGTTATGGAAAAGAAACCTGAATTCCTTGAAAGATAGTTGTTTACAAGAGTACCTTAACATGCAGCTTTCTTTATTGCTCTCTAGGTTGTATCATATATCATTTGGTTCTACATGCTTCTTTCTCTTGGTATTTCTTTTTATGCTGTCAGATCCTGCCATGTCCATTCAAATCTAAAATTGTCTGAAACTATCTAAGTAACAACAAATCTGCTGTGTGAATAAAATCTTCATGGCGAGTTGCTAGGTTTCCAAGGCACATGCATAATAGAAATTCAGTATCACTTCATTTGAGTACAGGCACTGCTAGCTGCATATCATGGAGTCCCACAAATTGTCCTATCTAAGGAAAGATTATGACAGAAAGACAGCCCTACGTATAATAGTCTACTAAATATATTCCACAGCCAGCTGGGTGAACCACCTTGGGGAAAAATGCATATGAATGCACATGTATATTAGAGAGGTTTCTAACAATGATCTCATTCTGTACCAACTCTGAAATACTTTTTAAAAATATGACAGTTTAGCTGAATTATCTGGAGAAGACATTTGGAAAGGCTGTCTGAAGATGGCTAATTTCAGATCTCTCTGAAATACAGCAGTTTTAGTTAAGAGGGATTCCTGACAACAAAATTTTTTTGACCTCAGCTAAAATGTGCTTGCAGACCTTAACTTCTCATTGGAACCTGAACATGTCAAGTATCTCAGAATGGAGCTGAAAATGCTGAAGCATATTAAATGTTGATATTACATGAAAATATGCCACAAATAAATCAAATGAAAATGTGTCTGTTTGTCTAAGCTGGGTTTTGGCTGACAGTAGAACATAAAATATCTTTGGAGAAAGTGAGTAAAATTTGGGAAGTCCACAATCAAAGAAATTAAGTTCAATATTTTATTTTAAAGATTGCATAATGTATTTCTTCCTATTCTAATTTTATTGGAGTTTTTCTAACAGAAGACAGAAAATATAGTAAACTCCATTAGTCTTCCATGATAACATCACCAGCTCTGACTCCCTCTGTTGTCTTCACATGTGTACCCATAAAATCAAATAAAAGCAGGATTCATTGCAAGTAGACCCATCACTGTTCTGTTAATATTAATTAATACCATGGGAAAATGTGGCAGCACATATTTCACCATGGTTTGTATGAGACTTCTGCAGACTTCAGATGCAATACTAGCATTGCTGATCCATTCTGGAATCCACCTCGACATCACTGCTATTGAGTACCTATGTTCAGCTGGTATAAGTCTGTCTGCTGTACTGAGCCTTCTTTTGTCGTGTTGGTGAAGTACAGGTCCACTTCTTTCTATGTAATGTTCAATTACAGTATATACATGTTCTTTACATACCATATTTGTATATTAATACATATATACTTGCTTGCTGAAATAGCAGAAAATTTTAAATGTAAAAACCTCCAAGGCAAAAATGTAGCTCTAAAAATGATATCAAATTGAAGAACATGAAAAGAAAAGAAAAAGGGACGGGAAGGTGTGGGAAGGTGCGGGAAGGTGCGGGAAGGGAAGTTGCGGGAAGGGAAGGTGCGGGAAGGTGCGGGAAGGTGCGGGAAGGGAAGGTGCGGGAAGGTGCGGGAAGGTGCGGGAAGGTGCGGGAAGGTGCGGGAAGGGAAGGGAAGGGAAGGGAAGGGAAGGGAAGGGAAGGGAAGGGAAGGGAAGGGAAGGGAAGGGAAGGGAAGGGAAGGGAAGGGAAGGTGCGGGAAGGGAAGGTGCGGGAAAATTTTATACCTGCTTTACTACTGGAATGCTTTTGATTTAATTTATTTTAATTCCGTAGCACTTTCCTCCTACCTTCTCCCATAAGTGAAAATTATAAAAAAAGAGAATTCTCAATATTATTATCACTCCAGGAGTTCAGTATTGACAAAGAACCAATGAATTTAACTTGTACATAAAAACATTTGAAATAGATGCTACTTGTAATGAACAGTACCTTTGTAACCCTACTCTTCCCCAGGAGATTGAAAAGATTGTAATAATGGTAAGGAAAAGACAACTCTGGAAAAGAAATCTCAGGTACAAGAATCATATTAATGTATTGAAGTATCAAAATGCCCTTTAGCAACTAGGTGAAGACTGATCTGATGTCACATTCATGCAGAATAAAACTTCTGATCCAGGTGGCCTCAAGCAGAAATCACAAGGTAAAAGCAAACAATGTTTTTGAGTATGTCAAGAGATGACTGAGGCTGTAGAGGACCAATTTTATGGAGGAGAACTCCTTCTGTTTTTTAACAGTCAGTTTCAAAGGCTGGAAACTCTTGAAATGCAGGATTATAAAAAAAGGTGTTCAAAAAAACTGTAGTGTCCCTCCATAGTGTTCCAGTGAGAATTGACATGAAAGAGCATGGAAGAAGTCTTGAAAAAGTGTCTCATTGTTATGTCATTAATTCTCTAAAAAGAATGAAATTTCTGAAGATTATAGTTTATGTTTTTGAAATTCATTGAGAAAAAAATGTGCAGGAAAACAATTTAGTTGATTTAGGTTTTGATTTTTTTGTCTTTTTTGTTTGGTTTGTTTGGTTGGGATTTTTATTTGGTTTGTTGTTGTTTTGAAGTTTGTGGGGTTTTTTGTTCTTTTTTTTCCCTAGTAGAACTGAAGCTTTGTTGAGGGTAAGATCTTTGTACACATTGAGAGTTTAAAAGAATGTTATTTGCCCTGATATACAGTCAAGAAAACACACAACATTTTGCACAAAAGCAAAATATCTCCAGAGTCTTTAGGCCAGGTAATTACCCAGGCCAGGTTGAGCTTGCTGCTGAATGAGAAATTATGAGAACACCTTATAAAACTGGCCCAGTTGCTCAAGTGTACAAATAGAGATTTAATAGCCTTCTTTTAACTATCCAGTTTAAAAATGTGGTGGTGATCTTATCATCTAATAAAATGTAATCATGCTTTATTTAAAATTCCCAATTCAAAGTGATTTTTTTATTTCTTTAAACAAAATTTCAGCTAGTTGAGAACAACATAACTGCTCTAACTGCATTTGATTAATTGTAAAAAACTTTAATGGTAGAAACCTTAACTGAGATTATTCAAGTGCCCCTTTAAAAGGTGAAGAGAATTCCTTTGAAGTTTGTTTTGTTTTGTTTTCTTTTGGGGGCTTTCTTTGTTTCCTTTTTCCTTGCATACTCCAGTTTCAACCCCTTCCTTCATGGATCTTAATCCACAAAAGTTGTGAGGGCTTTTGCAAGGCTAGATTCTACGCTTGCATGGAAGTCCACTTGCCATTGTTTTGAAGACTAAAGAGGAACATATTTGGTGCTTAAAATTTGTGTCTTTTCTTTGCACTGTAAAAAAAAAAAAAAAATATCCATAATTAATTCCATGGTCAATGAGAAAACTCATTTTAGCAAAGGAAACAGGATTGGGTCTTTTTGTGAAGATTTATTTCTTAGACAGTATTTAAAAATCCTTTCATTTCTCCCCTACCTGCAATGGAGAAAAACATTGTTCAGTGTGCTGTTTATACTGATAGTATTATCTTTATTTATCTGTTGGTTTTTAACCAACAAGTTAGGCAAAAATAACTTTGGTAAAATTGCTGGTTTTCTCCATTTCATATTGCTGCTTTTTTTTGGCATGCCAGTTGCATGAAAGCCCGATAAAGGATCATTCTCCTAAATCAGAGTAAGGATCATTCTCCTATAACAGCCAGCCTCAGATGAGTCCTGTCTTTGGAGATACATATACTTTTAGAAAGCATGACTGTCTATGAAAAACCTGGGAATTCAACATTCTCCTTAACCCTCTGCAAGCAACTATTGTATTGTGGCAGCTTTGTCCTTCATATTTGTTTATTTTTTTACCTGAACTGTATTTTAGCTTGTTGTATGTAAAAGGTATGATATTTAATTCTGGTGCTCAACAGAGACCCTTGGCAGTCTTAGGCTTATATTGCTTACGTCTTCTGCAAAGATGTCTCCTCAACTGCCTGCCCACACATTGCCACCATCTTCTGCTCTTCATGATACCCCACCACTGCAAACATTCACAAATAGTCACTGAGGACATTTGACACTTTCAAAGGTGCTTTGCCAAGGACTACAGAAGGACCTTGCAGCGGATTTGTAACCCTGGGAGGAAACACATGTGCCTGAACTTGTTCTTCAGAGGAATGCCTGTCTTTGTCACATCTATCCTTTCAACACTTTAACATAATATTTTTATGTAGGGTATCTGTGAGTTTGTCACTTTGTTGATGGACATCATATAAGACAAGTGGAAATACTTGAAGTTTTGCTAATAAAATGCAGAGTGATGTTTACCATGGCATGACTGAAGAGGTGCTATAAGGACTCAGAAGTTGGTTCCACATATCATTTGATTGCACAAGGTGAGAAATATCTGTTAACACTTAATGTTTGAGAAAGTATGACTCCAAAAATGAATAAATACTGCTAGAAACCAAAACAGGAAGTATTTATGAAACAATTCACTTCTGAATAAAGTTGTAGGAAAACTACTAAAAGGAAAAAATCATAAGCACTGAACATTTCAAATAGATGTTGAAAAGTATCAGCTTGTGTTTCTTGTTATTTGATCTTTAGGAGAGACTGGAAATAACTCAGTTAAATAGTATAGGAAGCATGCGGAAGACAATGTTCACAAACATTGATGCATTTCAAAATATTAATTAGCTGATTTTTATTTTAGATAGTATTTTGATTTTTAGAGACAAATGTTGTTCAAAAAGAAAATACAAGATATTGTGTGACTAATTGACAATCAGAACTAAATTTTTTTGAGATGGCTGTTTGTGGAAAATTAGGAAGTGCACTCATTTATATATTTCTGAAGAAAATAAATTTCTGTCAAAACTCTTGTGCTTATTCCAGGGCTTTTTTTCTTCAGGGCTTTTTAGAAACAACTGGCAAGATTATTTCTCTGGACATCTTTGGAATATTCTGGTATGTAAAAGTGGGGGAGGTGACTTTCTGTTAATTGAGTCATTCAAATGATGACAAAACTCAAAAGTGTATTCATTAAAAAATACTCAACTGACAAGAGATTTAATGCTCAATGGGGACAAATGTGTATTTAAAGAATTTTAGAGACCAATCTTGTGAAGGCTTACTGTTGTGAGTAGTTTTACTGAAGTAAATCATACAACATACTTACATGTTTAAAGACCTGTGTAACAGTATGGTGGAATTACTGAAATTCTTTAATTAATCTAGATCTTAACTATGGAGCAGGATGTGGATCTGGGAATATATTTTAATTTGAAAATCACTGTGTATGCATATTATTATGAACAGAATTTCATTACATTTTGCTATACACTGTATCTGAGCTCAGTAAAGTGTATACCTGAAATAGCATACACTGAATGTTAACATCTGCTGTGGTTATCCTTATGCCAGTGTGATCAAAAAATACCTGCCTTTATATTTATTTTAAGCTTGCAGTGGTAACTTGAATTCATTTGAACCTTACTGTTTAAAATAAAAACCCAATGAACTGATATAAATATATATGAACAAATATACTTAATCATTTTTGAAAATGGAATGTTCAGAAATTTAAAATCTTAATCTCTGTTGATTTGAGTGCAAATTTTTTGGTGGCTTTAGTAATTAATGCTTAATGGTTGTATTTTCTGTAGTGGAATTTGGATTTTTTGTATGTGAAATTCTTTTTCCTATCTCAGAAGTTAAACAGAATTTCAAAATTGGCATTGGTATAAATAGGTATAACTTCATAGTCTAGAGACTTCTATTTAGACTTTGAGATTGGTTTATTTTTTACACTTGCATACATGACATTACCATTTATCTACCTCTTTAATTTGGAAATTCCTGAGATCTCAAAGCTAATTCAGTAAAAATAGATTTTTTGCTCAGTTTCCATACATGGGCAGGTTTGCTTGGAGCAGTGCCTGGGCATGCTGAAAAGGGTTCTGTGACCCTGGTGGACAATTAGATAAATCTATCTGAGTTTAAGGTTTCTAGTCCACTACATACATGATTGGGTGACTCCCAGTTTTGCTGCATGAATTTCTCAGGCTCTCCATCTTTGATTTTCACATTAAATTTTTATTAGAAATTGTTGTGTAAACAAAAAATACTTATGAATTAGGCATAGCCTAAACTCTTAACTTCTTTTATGTTTATGCTTCTCACAAATTTGACAAACTGTGGGTATACTCACAAGAGGATTTGGGATAAGAAGCATTATACTGCAGAAGAATAAGAAAGAGAAGGTTTTTATAAAAAATTATTTTAGCATTCATAAATTTCTTGTCTTGTAAGTTTTGAATGCTTAACTAGTAATAGCCTAACATAAGTATAACTTATATTAGACAATTAAATAGTCATTTAGGATTAGTTATTATGATTGTGCCTACACATATAGTAACTTTTGAAGTCTGTAATACATTTTACAACAAAATCATGTAAATTGTACATTGCTCTTCTATGAAGAACAGAGTGGGGAAATAATTTCACACTGCATTGGATATGAAGGAAACTTGAAAATTATTTAGTTACAGATTTCTCTGACCAGGCTTGCAAAATGGCATATATTATGTTAATGGACAAGAATTTGAAAATTATCTTGAATATTAAACACAGTAAGTTTGGGTTCTGACATGAATGCAGGCATGATTGGTGTATAGCATACAAAGTAGATATTTTGTTAGCCCTTACTCTTATGTAAGAAATTGGCTCTTGTATATCAAAACACCCATAATTATAAGTGAAATATCAGACAACAATTTTTATTGCTATTAAAACAAATTCCTTGCCAAATCAAATTCCAAAGCTCATCCTGTCTTCCTCCACTAATTCCATTGTGTTGTGCTCTGTTACGTAAAATAAGCCCAAGAGCAGCAGACTTTACTGTTAATAATCCTGGGAGATGAGGTGCTTCTGCCTTTGCAGCAGGCATGGGCATCCCTCAGGAAGCATGCAGGAATGGTGAGCCACACTCCCTGGAAACTGGCCCCATGAGTCGTGTATCACTCGCTGGTGATTGCTAGGTTCGTGATGAAGGCATCTATCACAGCTATAATCATGACTGAGATGTGAAAGACTAACAAGCACATTCTGTACTCTAATCATCAGTATGTCAGATATGTCATCAGCCTTTAGCCAGTTTTTACAGAGTTTCTGAACTGTGTAATAAGGGTAGATACATGCTTAGTTATTTTACTTGGCTTCAGCCAAAAGGGATGAGAATTTCGTGAAATAATCCTCAAGGCCAGAGGAGTTACACTGCACATTGCACAGAGAGGGTACTATGATCCACATCCTTGCAGGTGCTTAAAGCTGTGCTGGATGGTGTCCTGAGGAACTGGGCCTGGTTTGAACAGGGGATTAGACCAGATGGCCTCCAGAGACTCCTTGCGAATGAAATTACTGCATGATTCCTTGGCTCTGAGCACCACCAGGTATGTCCATTCTTGTGTCTTTAGAAACCACAGTGTACAGAGCACAGAAGTGGCAGGGGCTGTATTATTTTAACGTGGGGCTTTGATGCAGTCCTGCAGAGGGCAAAATCACATAGAGCATTCAGAAAGTCACATGCTTCACTGCGAAGCTCCTCCAGACCTACAAGCAATGGAGCTGAATTGCATCTGAGGCAAATACAAGAATTTATCTTGTGCCTGTGTGAGACTGTGATACCTGTGTACTTATTCCTCTAGTCCTCTAAAGAGCTCTGTCTCTGCTCCTCCTCCCTGAGTCACTGAGCAGGAATTGGCCTATGAGACACTGGTAACTTCTGTTGCTCTTTGCAGAAGGTTGTTGGTTTTCGTTATAATGTCAGGTCATGAATGAGCCTTTCCCTTACTGCTATTTCTTCCCCCATGAAACAGATGTATTCTGTTTAAAATTAGATGTCTTTTTCATGATCTTTCATACCCTTGGCATCCAGGAATGACAGGCATGGGGAAAGCAGATGTGTCTGTGAGTGTCTAAAAATGCTGTTACTGACATGTGTGCATATGTGTGTGCTAGAAAGAAAAAACAAAAGTCAGAGATAAGACAGGAATAAAATTCTGCTTATTTGGGTGAGTAATCGACATGAACTGTGCATGGTTTGCAGCTAGGCAGAGTAATGAAAATCTCTTCATCAATATCACAGCCTCTGCAAAGAACCTGTTTTAATGACGGGAATGGAAACCTGAGAATGGTCAGATGTCCAAAGCAGGCTCAGGGTTGAGTCTTAACGCTGCCTGTGGGTTACCCTTTTGTCCTCTTACTCACTCCAAGCTACAACCTGACTTTCCATCTTAGGCTGATTTTGCTAAGGGATGATAAGAAAGGAGAGCAGAATGAGTAAATTAAGATGATAGAAGATATGCTTATATATATGCTTATATATATGCTTATATATTTCTGAGGTTTCTCACTGAAAACTCCATTTTTGACCCCAGGAGGATGCAGATCTTGAAATGTGCATAGGTCATTTTGTAAATCATGCTGGTTTATGTAATACAACTAAAATCTCTAACACAGGTAGGAATTTTTTAAAACAAGATATCTAACATGGCTCTGGAAATATTGATTAACAATTACTACAGCTCTGAAGTCTTTGCACTTGCTTTGGTGGCTCATCAACAAACCATTCTTGCAAATGCAGGTTGTCAAATTCAGGAACTAAAGTGACAGTTGAAAGGATGGTCAAAAATGTTAGTTTTGGCCCAGGTCCTAACTAGGCATATGGAAGAAGAAAGAACATGTGACAAACATAATGGACTCAATTTTTCAAATCAGTGGTTAGCCTGGCTAAGGATCTTCACAAGGTCTCAGAAAGAGTCAATTGATGAGCACAACAGTTATGAGAGAAGGAGTATTTCTGAAAGCTACTGTTGATAAGCAGTTGAAGCTGTTCAAAAACAGCTGTTTATCTGAATGTGGAAATGCACCCAGGAACTGTCAGATTCACAGCTAATTTGCTGCTGAAATACGTCACTGGATTACGGGTACTTAGAGAGAGACTAGCAGAGTGATGCTATGTGCACTCCTTTCTTTTACTTTTCTCTTTGGGAGTGACTCATGCCTGGAGCCACATTCTTTCCTAACAATCTGGAGAATGTGGCATAACCTCTTATTTAAGAAACGGTTGATTATTTCTTAAGATATTTTATGTAAATTATGGATTTTATGGAGAGAGATGTTAATTCCTGTTTGTGTTTTAACTTAAATACTCTACAGTGGGAAGGAAAAAAAAAGCTCAAACAGTATAAATCAGTAAAATGGGATACATACATTCTTTGGCTGGTCTGCTACTAAGACATCAATATACATTTGATTGAAACATCATGATGCCCGTTCAGACCAACATCACCATCCTGAGAACCTGTCTCTTCATTTTGAACATGCAGGGGGCTAACAGTTAACAGTAAATATGTTTTTTTTCTCCCAGAGCATATTTCCACTGAAAGAGTAAAGCATTACAGTAGACCGGATGTTTTAGGTCATTTATTTTGTTTTTGCTTTGGGTCATTTTACAGAAACACTTCTGCTCTCTAGTGTTAAAATGAGAGCCACTCCACTCCCCAGATATTACCCAGGAGCACTTGGGAGCTCTTAATGATTAATACCATCGCAGTCCAGCCACAAACCTTTCTGGCGCAGATAATGCCAGGCAGCAAGCACATTTGACACTTTTAATGTATAATTAAGTAGAAAAAGTCAGCACTCAGTATGCAAATTTTTCAAAATGATAAATGATGCCATACAGCAGTAGGGATTGATTTGGTGTAAATGAAACTAATTAAGGAAATGTCAAACATAATTAATAAAACAGGTTAAAGCTGCAAAACATTGTCAATTGAATGAATGAGGAGGCATTGGCTCCCATTGTTTCTGCTTTATTTAGGGCTTGTGTTTAGCTTGTACTCTGTTCCTAAATGCACTTTCTCTACCTCACACCCTCCACTACCAATTCCCAGAGAGGGGGAAAATAAATTTGCTTGTCTCTCCACTGACTGCAGAAATTAATTGCAGAAATCTTGTCCCATCCAAGTGTTACATTCACTCACAGGACATTAACATAACTAATTTGAAAGAGCCCAAATGACTGCATAATAGAACACTGTCAGTATGCCTGACAGTCTTTGGTCATACCAAATTAGCTTGGTTTTCTAATTGAAATTTTTTCCTAGGACTCTCTACTTTTTTTTTCCTCAGCTATTCATTTTTGATAAGAACAAAGGTTTTATATTTTACAAAAGAGTGCTTGACCTATAATTACTAGGAGGAAATTAGGGGAGGTAGAAAAGTCAGATTTAGTCCTGGTAATGATGCTGGAGACCTTGTTCCCTCTGGGGAGCCTGAAGAATAATGGAATCTTCTATTTTTACAGGCGACCTGTGCACTGGTGCTGACTCTAACTGTGAATCCACTTTACCTTGCAGATCACTTGCTTAACACTAAAAGTGCCAACAGAATCACAGGCCATTATTTCAAATGTCATTTTATGCCAATGCCATTTCTGAATGCCCTTCCCTTCAAATGAATGAGTCAAAGAACCTCTGCCAGTCCTCTTATCTTGTCCTTGTAAATCTCCTAAGAGTTTCACAAAATGAAGGTGGTACTAAATTTAGGTAAATGGAGTCACAGTGAAGTTTTTGTTTTTAAAAAAAGTATCACTAGAATGCTCCTCTTTTTCTATAAAAAGCTACATAACTTGATTTTTTGCACATATTTAGTTTTAGAGAGGAGGTTCTTTTTCATCAGTAAATTTGTTTCTGGTAATTTACTGTCTTTTTTTGTAATCAGACTCTGTGCTTGCAGCAGACCTTTTAAAGAACTTAAATGGTAGAATAGTTACCTAATATCACCTCCCTAAGAGTACATTAGTGGTTTCTACTCTTTATACAGGATTCAAGTTAGCCATATGTGTACATATATTGGTATGCATACACATTTATAAATTTAAACACCTCTGTGTGTGTATATAACATATATAGATAAAATATATAAAAGTTATCTAGAGTTTCAAATACATATTATATTTTTATGCATTTGTTATGTCTTTCTCTCTATATATGCATTTTTATATCATTAAATACATATTGCATGTGTTTTTCTAATGGTCATTACACATCTAGTATAATCCAAGAGTACTGAAGTTTGTTTTTCTATAATTTTCCTATAGATCAGAGCGGCCAAAACAGAGTTTGTGGTTGAAAAATTAAAAAAAAAAAATTCTTTTTATGTTACCTTTCATGATTTTTTAAGACCTTCCCTAATATTGATGTGAAATTTTCCATTTCAACAGGAGCTTGTATTATGCTAAGATTGCTAACAGAATTTAATTATTAGAATTGCTAGAAAGAACAGTGTTGAAAACACCATATTTAGATCATTTTGATAAGGAAAAATAAATCATATGGAAATAAAATTAGGTGTAAAATTTTTCAAATTCCGTGTTGTAGAAAACACTCACAAGAATTTATAAAATCAGTAACAGCTTTTTTAAAGTCACATACTTTTACTTGAGGATAAAATGACCTGGCTATCCTTATGGTGTCAATCAGCTCTTTTGTGCAGAAGCTTTGTGGTAAAGTTGATAAACCTGGTGATTTTTGGTAACCACCACATCCTGGCCACATTTTCTCTTTCCATAGAAGAAGCCGTTGTGCACAGTTCTCTGTGCTTCAGACATCTTCCAGCTCTGTCTGGGGTGTGCTGGCTTTGGTGCCTCAGTGGGTCAGATGAGAGCTGTGGGGGCCCTCATGAATGGAGTGAGAGATGTCAAATGCATCCCAATTTAGAAACTGGGCATCGATCAAGGAATTCAATGTCCTTTTCTAGACTGTGCAGCAGCTAAAATAATCCCAGGATTTTTATCTTTAAATTCTTCTTTTATATTTAAAGGAATCTTTCTGTCATATTAATTATTTGCAATTAAATAAACATACACTTTTTATGTTTGAAATTAAGAAAAAGATAATTTCATTTTAGTTCTTTAAACATCAGTGTGCATTCCACCATAAATCCTAGTTCCTAGTTTTCAGTACCTATATCAAAATTTGTGATACTCTCCACACCCAAGGTGAGAGCATTTACACCCTTTCTCAAAAGTCTTCTGAAAAATACTTCAGAGAAACTGAATTTCTTGTGAATTATTTGACTAGATAACAACCATTTCTAGAAGTTTCTTACATTTTCTGGCATTCTCACCAGCTCACCCAACCTGACTCAAAAGTTGCAGCCTTTTCCAGTAGCTTTCAGATGGTAATATCACCTTTAGTGCCTGAGTAACAGGTTAAACAACAAGAATGTCCACATCTGCACTTAATGCCTGTTTCCTTACATGCAAATATTGTGAGTTGAACTTCGGGTATCTGTTTAATGCATCTAATATTTTAAGAAAATTGTTGTGTTTCCTGCATCTGTATCTTGTCCTGTTTTATTTAATGTTCAATTTCTTCCTACTTATCTTTATGAGAAGGCATAATTTTCTAAAAGCAGGAGCAGAATAGCTCTTTAACATGTTGTTTTTGTTTCTTGCATTATGGTGTGCATGTAAGTGCAAACATGGGAACCACTGAGAAACTTGAAGTTTGGGATTGCCAGCATGACTGTAGACTGTGGTTAGGCTGTGTCTACTTGCTTAACTACAGGAGTACCTATAGACCTTTCCAAACCCTTTCACTACCTTTTCAGTACTAGGTATTCTCTCTGCTTTTTAAGTCTGTGCTTACATCACTTGACTTCTTTACAACAGCTTATTATAGTTTGCTCTATTAGAACAAAGAAATTAAAGGGTTTCAGATGGATCTATATTTTTCTTAGTATGTTGTCGCAGGGGAGAAATGCAAAATTCTGCATCTGAACTGGTCTTCTATACTTAGTTTATGGTTCATGGAAGCATTGTCAGGGTTTTATTATTGTAATGCCAGGCTAGATATTGAAAATAACTCAGATGACTTCCTCCCTCAAAGTGTTTACTTGGTTCTTTGACTTCAATTGGAGCTTAGTATGAAAAGATCAGGTTAAATCTGTTGAGATATTATTTGAGTAATGGTTGCAAACATTACTGAGAGGCCACTCTATCCAAATACTCATCATTTTGGATTATATTCAACAATGTTTGAACTTGTTTTAACTGAATCCTAATATTTAAGGGAATGGATTACCTCTCCAAATGCTTCAGATTTATATAAGTTCCTGCCTTGACATTGCAAGAAAGACAACCTTGTGAGACCTTTACAGAAAGACTTGGGGATGTATTTGCCTAGAACAGTGGATCACTGCATTGTCACCAGCTTTCTTACTGCACATTAACCGAACAGATAAAACCCAAATTATTCACAGATATTTTTGTCCGTAGAACCTGCTCTTGTATATCCAGGTATTCTTCCTATATCCAAGGACATGGATGTATATACATCTGTGGATGTACATGTGTATACCTATATACCACATATACTATATATATATGTTATATTTGATATATTTTGTATCGGCAATTGTGTGGCTAGCAGGACCAGGGCAGTGATTATACCCCTGTACTTGGCACTCGTAAGGCCACACCTCGAATCCTGTGTTCAGTTTTGGTCCCGTCATTAAAGAAGGACATTGAGATGCTGGAACATGTCCAGAGATGGGCAAGGAAGGTGGGGAAGGCTCTGGAGCACAAGACTGATGAGGAGCAGCTGAGGGAGTTACGAGTGTTCAGAGCTGGAGAAAAGGAGGCTGAGGTGGGACCACATTGCTCTCTACAACTACCTTACAGGAGGTTGTAGCAACATGGGGGTCAATCTCATCACCCAAGTAAGAAGCAATGGGACAAGAGGAAATGGCCTCAAAATTTGCCTGGGCAAGTTTAGGTTGATATTAGGAAATACTTCTTCCACCAGAAAGTGTCAGGCATTGGAACTTGCTGCTTGGGTGAGTAGCAGAATCACCATCCCTGGAGGGACTTAAAGGATGTGTAAAGGTCTTGGGGACATTTTTTAGTGGTCGACTTGGCAGAGTGTTGTTAATGGTTGAGCTCAGTGATATTAGAGGTCCTGGTTATATATAAATAAATGTGTGAGGGCATATGTATAGATGTGTAGATTAATGTAGATTAATGCTACAGGTACCAGTCCCACCTGATGGACTCATTGAGACAGGCTGTACAGGCTGGGGCAGTGTTTTGGGCAAACCATATGGGCCTGTGAGTCTTTTTGTAAGATCCTCTGTTAGCTACCATTGTGGTCAGTGAGGTGTTTCACCAGACTACACTGGAAGTACACTACACTGGAAAAGTTTCTGGAAAACTTTTGAAAAATTGGAATATATGCTAAAATACGACCATGCTGTCTGGATGCCCACAAACCCATTTTAAGGTTCACCAATATTCAGCACACTCTGACAATCACCAACAAACCTGTCAGCCTTCCTGGCTGTCATTTTAACAGATGACAGGTAGTGCTATAGTAGGCTAAACTAACATGTATGGAGTGGCAGTAAAGGACATATATTTCACTCCGTTTTGATGATTCATAACTGCATATATATGGTTTAAGCCAGCATATGTGTAAAGTGGATACATGATAATATGAAACATGTTTTCAATTATACTTACCTTAAAGTAAGGATAAATGTTTGAATATGTGTGCATTACATTCTAGCACAAAATTGATTATTAATAATAGTAATAATAATAATGATAATGTCTAATAAATAGTAGTAGTAATAATAATAATAATATCACAAGAGAACTATTCTGTTACTCAAAACAATGTATGTCATGAGAACAAATAACTTTCAACCTTGGAAAAGGTTTTTCTAAAATCATTAAATAAATAATAATAAAAAAGTTCAAATATACATTACCTTATTGCCGCTTTTCCCCCCTAGGTTCTGATTTAATGAAACAGACCATTTCTCTACACTACTAACTTTCTTATTCTTTGACCATCATGGAAATAGGGGCTTATATAAGTGTTCTTCAAAATACTGCTTTATTTACAGTTTCCAGACATAATTTTCCACAAGAAATCTGATGACAAAGACAGTCAAAACAGGAAAAACAACAGGAAAGTTTATGACGTATAAAATGAATTCCTCAAAAGGATTTTCTTTAAAAATGCCAAGGGTTATAAGTCAACTATATGCAGCACATATTACTATTTATTACCTTACATTTGGCTGAAATTCATCTCTTTTGACAACCTTGGGTAAATCATGTTACATATTTCATAAAATATGAGTTCTGGACCTTTTTCTGAAGACACTATTTAGTGAGTGAACTCATGCTATTCGCTGCATCCCAGTTGTCATAACCTCCCTTTAGACCAGGACTTTTGCAAGCTCCTGTGCTGGCAGACCCAGAAAAAAGGTATTTATAGAAAACACCTGTAAAGAGCTGATGCCTTGTCCAGTTTTTAGAGCTCAAATGGAAATCAAAATACAAATCAAGATATTCAAGTTTCCTTTCTGAGCAAATTTACTGGGTGAAAGCTTTTTGTTTTTTTGTTTTGTTTTGTTTGAGTATATTCCGAGCGCCTCAAATATACAAGTTCATAGCTAATGTATTTTTTATTCTTGAAGACTCATTATTTTACAGTGAGGTTACTGAACCTGCACCACACAGTGCACATTACTCAGCATAGTATTACTCAAAATATACATGGCAAATGGGATTCAAAACAGTGCCAAATGGGCATCTGCTTTTAGCAGGGAACAAAAATGCTTGTAGCTCCTTTATTAAAAGGTATTATGGTCCATTTATTTTTAAACTATCTCTCTAACACCATTAACTAGCATATAATTTAATGTACTCCCAAGCAACTTGACTTTTACATCTCCTTCAAAACATTCATTTGCTTTTTCAAATTGATGTAAAAGATGCCTTTGACCCCTAGAATGATTCAAACCACTAGCAATAAATTGGATTATCCTTTAAAACATCATCATAATTTTTATTTTTATTTTTGAATAAAGCCATGCCATTTCTGGAAATGAAATAATGCTGCTTATATGGAAATAAAACCTGGAAAAGTTAAAATTATTTATTTTGTCCATCCTTATCTGTGCAATGTTAAGAGACTTGCTTCAGAAAATTTTCAGTCTACTCAAGTGTTTTTAATAGATTAAATAAAAAAAATTGGTTTTTTGTTTGGGATGATTTAACTTCAATAAGTGGTCATTAGGCTAATGCACTTTCTTACTGAAGAGTCACCCTCAAGTGTAACAGATCACTCGGTTTCCAGAGATGACAGGAAACTAAAACTGTCTGAGAGCATGCTTATGTTTTAAAAATGATGCAAATATCAACCTTCTTACTCAAAAACTGCACTAGTGAGAAGGAAAATCTTACAATTTAACTAAGGCATGTTGTACTATGGTGCATTTGAAGATGCTCAATAATTGCTAGGCTTAACTATCACAACTGACTATTTACAGGACAGTTGTCACTTTAACCCATAGGGGCCAAGCATGAGAAATGTCAGAAGAGAACACTCAAATGCACATGACTTGAATTTGACAGAGCTGATTGCTGAAAGCTGTAACTGACTCACATCCTTATCTTGGATATGTACCAGGAGAAGAAGAGAAACCTCCCTGGTGGGTTGTGTTACATTCATTTTCCCTCTCAGGTCCCAAGGATCCACTTGCTAAAACCTACAGTCCTGATACAACGCCTATGAAAATAATGGCGAGACTCTTATTAATTTTGATGGAGGCCCTAAGGGCTTGCTTCCACCCCCTTATTTGCATTGTATATTGGCATAAGCCTCCTTCAGCAAAACATCTAAATACACATTTAATTTAAGCATGTGAGCAACACAATGGATTATTATGCAACTCGTCTTGCTGATTGCAGTCAGAAAGGTGCAGTGAGGTGAAAATTCTGGCTGCACAGTATTTGGGGCTTTCTTTCTCAAAAAAGACCTTGATTTATAATGCATGGAGATTGCAACTTTTGTCTTAGGAAATGCAGCTGTATTTGTAGTTTCTATTATAGTTCTGTGTAAGGAAAAGGTCTAGAAAACTTGATCTCATTATCAGCACAATTAATTATAGTTGGGCTATTTCTAAAGGATTTATGTAATATTTATAGGCGTTCTTAAAAGTGTGGAGTATGGAGTTTTCAATTTATCCCACAAAGAGGCTCTACACTGATACAAATCTAGATGTTCAGAATATATCTTACCACTAAACAGATATTGCAAGTCATTAGTATGAATAGCAAGTGACTTCAACTTCCCAATTAATATGGATCTCAAATTGCAAAATCACATAGATTGTATGATAAAAACATTTACAAAAGAAAGAATTACTACATGAGCTTGCACTGAACATTCACCTCCTCTGCCTGTTGTGATTTCCAGATATTAGGAGAGTAATATGACCAGGGCAATTATTTGATTAGTTATTACAAGAAGGGTATTTCTTTTAAAAGGAACTCAATATTAAAGTGCAAGTGTTTTTGTATGTCAACAGTTTCAAATGTCCAAAATATTAAATATCAAATTAAAAATGACTTAAATGTTTTGCTATTTTATTATCCTTTCATGACTTATAGGATTCACATTCAAGTGAGTACCACTCTGACATGAGATGTGGAAAATGGGACATGTTCATAAGTTGAAAAGGTTTACTTTGCCTGCTTTTGCTGCAAAAGATATTCTTCAACCCTCAGTTGCTCCCTGTTATTCAGGAAGCTGCCTTTTATGAAAAAAAAATCCTATTCTGAGGTTTAGACACTTCTAGGTTGTGTAACTGTAGTATTCCCCTCCATCCAATCCTGCTAAACCACAATATATGTATCTGCTTTTGAAGGTATGAAATTCAGGTTTCAGTGGGCATAGAGATTACCACTCAAAGCAGCTGTGACCATTCCACAAGGAAGACCATTTCTGATGGCTGGACACTGCTGAAATGCTGGTATGTGATGCTATCTCCTTCCTCCACAAAACAAGCTATGTCTAGATTATAGAATATCTTGTTTTATGACAGAACAGAACAAAGGTCTGGAGGAAAGTCTGGAAGCCTTATTTTGTAAATCAGAGTGGCAGGGTCATTTGTTTTATATGCGGAAAAGTGCTATATTAATTTTTATTACAGTTTTATGTTCAGAATCTTTTCTCTGTGTTTCCCTAACTTCTTGTCTGAAAAATCCAGATGTCAGCAGCTTGGAGAGCATGAGAACACATATGGAGCTATATTTATAAAAATTTAATTATATGTCACTTATGTTGTTCATGCTTAACAGTTTACAGATCTGACTAAATACAAAAAGAACAGGAGTTGTCTTTCTACTTATTCTGAATTTTAAATGCAGGGGGAGAAAGAGTAACCCTTTTTTTTATGCACTTCACCTTAGAGAGTGAACAAAAAAAACATATTCTGGCCTGTTTTATTGAGCTGGAAAAATAGATCTTTACAGTGCTTACATCTCTCTTTTTCCCAAGCCATCCAGCCTTGACCTTACCAGAGATTATATCCTTAGGCTACGTCCAACCTCCCTAACACCCTGTAATCCTCATTGTTTCAGTCATAAGCAGATCAGCACTGAAAGCTTCTTCATATTAACTGTTAAGCAGCCAAATTCAGATGAAAAGCTAATCTATTCAAAGCAGTTGCTCCTCAAAACAGGTCACACCATTAACTGTTATACTGAAGTGGGAAGTGACTAATAAGATAAACTTTTGCTTAGGAAAGTGGTTCTAATGCTATTCCACCACTCCTGTGAGCTGCTCAGCGATGCAAGTTATGTGATATCCTTCCTTTTATACATTTATTCTGCAGTCTGGTATTTAAGCTTAGAGTAACACATCTATAAAGACAGCTTTCTTCTTTATAAATGGGTAACCAGTGAGATTTTAGACATATATTTAAATATAGAACAAAAATGTTGCGCTTTAGTTGTAGGATATATTTTTCCTAAATCTTTTTATATAACGTAGACACCATTCTTATACAAAAGATTTTTTCTGATTTTCTTTTGTTTTTTTAATTCAAGGGTCATTTTTGGAGCTTGTCACATCAGTTAAAAATGTGTCCAAATTTCAAAAAAGATATCCATATATGCACGTTGATTTCTTTTTTTTTTTTTAATTTAACCAGCTTTATTATACTTCCAGGTGTGCCAAATCTATATTCAAGCCTTGTCTTGTATTTTCTGTTTCCTCCGAGGAGTGTTTCACAAAATTTAAAGAAAGCTTTTATATGTTATTTTGGAATCTCAAGATAACTATTTCATTTTGTTTTCATTTAAAAAAAACAGGAGAAAGTCCTTTAATGTTGACACTGTAATCTTAATATGAACTTTACAATAGTTGTAGGATTTTCTCAAACTCAGTTGAAATTAAGGTAGAGATCAACAGCTAATTGATACTAAAAATATATTAATTATGTATAACAATCAGTATATCAATAATTTAAAATGATAAATAAATAAAAATTATAAACAAATAAATAATACAATGTAATCTGTTTCTGAAGATGATCCTGAATGCACTAATTTCCCAGAACTCAGGAAGCTCAGACATGACTCAGTTAAATGAATGAAACTAATCAAGAAAAGAGAGAAAATACAGATTAAAGGGTCTTTTTGTTCTTTTAAAAACAGAACACTCACAGCACACTTAAATTAAAGAATCATGAGCCTCTGCATGTGATTTGGTGATTGGAGCAGCCTTGGGAGCCACTGAGAGTGTTTTAACTTTTGTGTCCCATATCTCCTGCTTAAATGGGCTCAGAATTTAGCCCTGAGGCAGTGATGTACCAGGTTAGACTTTAAACCCTGCTTTGCTCTTATCCGGGTAACCTCTTGCATGAATTCATTATTGTTGCAAAAGTACAGACACTCAAGCAAAGGTTCCCCTGCAAGGGCAAAAGCAGATTTATTACAGATGGAAATAAACTACTAATTCTATGTTCACTCTCATGAAACTCTTGCAGTGCAGCAAGGAACAGAAATTAAAGAAACATTTGGAAGGTCAACAGCACAGGAATATTATGTAAAGAACAAAGACTGTGGATTTCAAAGGATGAACTGCAGAACTGTAAAATGGGCATGTAGTCTCAATTCATTGACCATATACTGCGTTGCTGAATATGAAGGAAAAGGTCCCCTGCCAAGCAGAGCAAAAATAATCCATTAGAGTGTATGAAAATATTGCTACTGGCAAAAGATGCCTTTTTTTTTTTTTTTTTTTTTTAGTAATTAAATTTAGTTTTCTAGACTTGGAGAGAAAGAAAAACAAAAAAAAGAGACAAGAAAAATTATGAACTTCAATGACCTGAAATAAACTTTGCTTGGCTGCATTGAAAGAGAGACATATAACTTCAGAATAATTCCCTGTTCTGAGACTGTGACGGGCACAGACCTAACAACTGTATCTTAACCACCACAGACAACATTTGGGAAAAAATTCCTGAAAGATAGAACAGTAAATTAATCAACTCCAAGTGTTGTTCCACTTTGGCATAGATAGTTCATATTAAAAATTTCCTCGTTCAACACTGATGGTCCAAAATCATGCAAAAAATCATTTTCGAAGGATTTTACCCCAGTTAGAGTGATATCTGTGGTGTGGTCACATGATATGCACCCTCTTTAGCAGATTGAAATTAACGTGCATTGAGATAGGACAAGCATACTGGCATTGGTACCTAACTAAGCCAGCCTTCTCTTTTAAAGAAAATCCAGGTTGTTAGCTACACCAATATAATCACTTGTGTTACTGCAGTGCAGGCATGTGCCATGTTTTCAGATATATTATATTTCTATTTTGAGTTCATATATCCCCATAAAATAATTTTTGTTAATTTTTCTTAGCAGAGTTTGGATTAGAGAGGGAAATATTTTTCCCTAGAAACATTTTATTCAATTAACTCATTGGATCATGTTTCTTTTGTCAATAGCAAAAGACATGATTTCATCATCACAAACTAAAATAATGTTACCTAACAAAACAAAACAAAAAGACAAAACTAGAGAGCAACAGATGTTTTGAAATAATAATCAGGGAAAGCTTAATCGAAACACCACTTTCCTTTCAACCAGGTAAAGTTGGAATGCAGTTTTTAATTTTTAATTGTAGAGTAATAAGGAATCTAAACAAATGCTCAGACATTGAGGGACTATGTTTTGAACAGTCAATATCGATGAAATGAAAATGGAGATATCTTGAAATGTCCAGAAGTGCATGATCCTATGTGATGCTCATATGGCACAAGAGTAATGCCTACAAGCAGACATGAAGGGTGAAGCGTCAGGCTCACCCACTTGAAAGATTACACCACAGGTAGGGATTAATTTGGAAAATTGATCATATAAAGAAGAATAAATAGATTATAACAGAAAAAAGACTGTTTATGTCAACACCTGCACTCCATAAGCAGCAGATTTGGTAGGTATTTACATGAAAAAGGGCTGAAAAACTAATCTGATCCTTAGTGGTATATTTGGAGGAGTAACATAATAGGGAAGAGTAGTTATATTTCCCCTCAATATAACTGTGATAATAACTCACACAGATATTACTGTAAGTGTGTAAATACTTCATCACCAAAGATAATGGAAAATTAGGAGAAGAACCCTAATCATGACTAAAAGATTCCAGGAATTAAAATATGAAAAAAAATAAAGTACTGAATATATACTTATAGTTTGGCTAAAGACAACAGGAGGGTTCATAATACTATGAATATTTGAAGGGAATAGTCCCTAAAATAGAGACTGTTTAAGTGACCATACAGAGGGGATTGAATAGGAGAAATTTACTGTAATTGAGAAGGGCTTAGCATAGATGATAGGGTGAAAAGCTCTGGACAGTGCCAACTTCTGGGACCAGAAAAATATTTCAATTTTTTTATGCTTTGCTGCATACCTTAGCAATATCCCTTTCACTAATGCCAACCATTGATCTGTCAAAGAAGATAACTCATAGGTGTTAAAGAAAAAATACTACTAAAGACTACTCTTACTCTTCAGATTCATGTTTTTTATAAAAGAACTTCTAAACTGTGCAAAGAAAAAACTAGCAGAGTAGTTCCTCAGGGGAAAGAAAAGTTTTCATTCTATCAGGGTGTATTTTTGAAAGTCGTAAGTTTTCTCAAGAGTGTAAAAACATTTCCTACTTTATGCTGATATTAGTATAAACTCATTTAGGGAAATGGACATTGTAGTTTAGTAATTTGCATACAGTTTCAAAGAAATTATGCCATGTAATGACATAATGCAAGGAAAGTGCATATGACAAAGTAACCTCAGCTTAGCGTAGCAGTACTTTCTAGTCTGAATTTCAACCAATCCACTCATAAGTGACAGTCACAGGAAGCCCCTTTTGACTTGCAGTTTAATATGTTGCAGGGAACAGACGCACATTTCACAGCATGTTGCTTACATGCCAAGTGCTGGTCAAGGCGTATTCAGACCACTCTAGAAATGAGTGCATCACGAACTTTGCTTACTATCTTGCTTGAAAAAGAAAAGTGAACAAATAATAATGAAGGTACTGAGAATTCTCTGGATCCTCAACATTGTTACAGAAGAGTCTTTGAAGAAGTAAGTAGATTTTATGCATAATTTTCTATGGACCTAATAATAAAAACTACAAATTACAAAGAAGACCTTGACAAAAAGATGGTAATTTTTAATATAGTAATTTTGTTTCTTTCTCCTCAGGGTATTTCTATAGAGCACCTGTGTCTAAATTCTTCTTTTAATCAACATCCAGATTACTAAATAAGATAATAATATTCTTCTTTCAGTCTATTTTTTACATCCTACTGCCTTCAGCAGAACTGCTCTTTGATTTTACCTCACATTATTTCCTCACTGGTGACCCTAAGTAGACAGGATAGGTTTAGCAAACATATAAGGAGAAATAAAGGACCTGAGTAATGTAGTAATAACTGTCTTGACAAAATATAAATACAAAGGATTTTTTTGCTTTTTTTCCTAACATTCAAAAAAATTATTGAGAAACCTTTTGTTTTCTCCCCTGTACATGGCCTGTCTCATCATTATTCATTCTTTTGTTTTAACTTCAGACCTAAGAAAAGAAATGTTATCTGTTTCTTTCACTTTAAATTTCTCAAGCACCTCTAACACCATTAAAAATAGTTTAAGTTTCATGTGGTGTCACAGCCAGGACTGATTAAGTTTGACATGTAATTATATTTGTCATAGAACACACTATAGGGGGTAAGCAGATTATCAGAAATTTTATATTTTAAATGTGTAACTGTAGAATTTTAGACACATATGCTTGTATTCATATGCTCTTGTTTTGTAGAACCATGAACAAGTGTAGGGTTTGATCACCAGATTTTTGCCGACACTTTTAGAAATTACCTACCTGGCATTATAATTCAAAATAAAGTGATGACTTAACAGATATTTTCCTGAAGTGACTGCTGCTGGCGCAGCACCTTCTATGGGCAGCATGACTTGCCTTACAGATGGTCTGAGTCTTTTGCTGGCCACAGGTCATGAGGATGATTTCAATTTGTCCCACATAATATTTGCTGTTGCTCTAGTGTGATACCGATATGCTAGAAAACTTTGTTTTGGATGGAGATTTTCAAGAAATTTTAATTTGGCACCTTATTGTCTGCTTTGTCAGAGACATCTAACACTGAAATTCCACCAAGTAGTCAAATTGACCGTCAGTGCTATTCTGCTTAAATCATCAGCAGAATCAAACATGGCTATAAGCAGCCTGGATTTTTGACTAAATGGTCAGGCAAACCTGCATCCTGGAAGCTCTTTCCTATCCTAAGAGCTTCTCAAAACTTCTTGGAAGTGAGGAATATCAAACTTTCTTCAAATCTGAACTGCAATACTTAGGCTCATTCCTACCAATAGCAAAATTATTTGTGGACATTTTAAAATACCCTCAATTAAATCTATGCTGGAATCAGAAAAGCTCCAGGAAGGATAATTTTTCCCTTTAAATTTACATTTTAAGTTTCACATAGATTTCTGGGAATAGATTATTAATCCAACCAGAATGTAAACATTAAATTTATGGCTATATTTTTTCAATACAGAATAACAAATGTCCTAGAAGTACCTAGGAATCACTTTGGATTAATTAATCCTCTTCCAGGTAATTTTAACTTACTTCTAAATCAATCTACTTAAAAATTGATATATAGTATCCATGAGACGGACAACAACAACATCAAAGAAAATCAGGTAAAAGAGAGATGGGCTTAATCAAGAAGAAGCTTGTCCACGTGTTGTATCTTTCTAGCACCACTGTGAGCCATACAAACTTAAAATCAAGTGCATGGAAACCACAAAACAGTAGGAAAGTTTGTGACCTTAAGTATTATTCTAGGAATCAATTACAGCCATTTAAATTACAGGCAGGATAAAAGAGATACAATGGAGATAATGCTGAGAATTGCTGTCCCTGCAGTCTCCCCATGAATGAGTTCTGCAGCCAATGAATGTTTGTTTGTTTGTTTCCTTGTACTATGTCTTCTCATTTCTATTCAATCTTAGCATGGGCATGGTTGCAGCTCTCTCCTCACTTTCCTGATATTTTTTAACATAACTTGTCAGCAGAATCAATGGGTCTTGGAGTGTGAATGCTGCTGCCAGCATTTCAGAGTAAAAGAATGAAGCATGTTTTGTATTTTTTTAAATTGCTATGTAGCTCCATTGTCATCCATAAAACTTATTTTATATATATATATATATGTATATACCCATAAAACTTATTTTATATATATATATGTATGTGGTTCTTTCCCATAACCATGTTGTAAACCTTTGATTGACAAGAAAGTTTCTGTAAACAGATCTGATGTGTCATCAGTGTAAAACAAGCTTTTTGAATGATATCTTAACACAGGAAATACTATACTGATCACACCAAGCAAGAGCAGTAGTACTTGTTATTATCACAGGACTGCATGGGGTCATCTAACCAAAAAACTGGTACCTTTGAAATGTGTCTATGATTCAGCACCACCTTCACTTTGGTCATGCAGGTGTCTCTCCACCTCCTTCTGGTTGGACACCTAATAGTCTAAATGTGTTTCCCTTGATTCTGTTCTTTTTGAGGTTGTTTTATCACAAAAAATTGGCAAAGGTTTTAACACACGAGGGCTTTTGAGTATGGCACATTTCTAGTTTAGTTTATATCTGTTGCAAAAAAAAAAGGAAAAAGAACCCCTTCGAATATTCTCTTTAATAACTTGAAATTTTAATAAGGACCTAAGGAACAGTTGAACAGAGAGTGAACTTATATTTAAATTAGGACTTTGAGAGCTTGGAGATTCTAACTTGGTGAACTCTAATTAAATCCCACAAGGCCATCAGGTCTGCCTCCCTAGCTCTTTATGGTGAAAGTGAGGTCTTCAAAAAGCATCCCTTGACAGTATACAAGTGGGAAGAAAAAAATCCTTCAACACTTCACGATAGCATTTTATAAAGCAACAATTCCTGAAGGAGTAGCAGAAAATAGGAACAATAGTTAAGAGTATGAAACTGTAAAAAGCTGAGAAATATGTTTTGAGTATTAGTGTAGCAGTTCTCCTGAAATTCAGTTTTATAATGCTTTTAAAAGACCACTGCTTATATAAATTTCAGTGGACCTGATGCTTACAGAAGGTGTCATAGGATACACTATCATTCTGGTTGCTACTGTATTATATTTGGTTGAAATATAAATGAATACTGGCTGGATGTTTGACATTCTGCCTAATCTGAAAAAACATATTTGGCTTGTTAGGCAATTACTACTATTTAAATAAGCATGTAGCATGGATGCTTCAAACCATGAAGTACAGAGAGGTGACTAGATGCCTTCCTGAGTTTTGTTTTAGCTCAGATTTTAAATTAACTGGAATTTTTGTGGGAGAAGATCTAAGCAGATCTAAGAAAATTTGAATATTTTATTTTTTATATATCTGTAATTTTAAAGTTTTGTAATGGAAATCCAAGTTGCATTTCAGATTTTTGTTCATTTTTCATTATTCTAGAATTTACAGAATAATGTCTTAGTGATTTTTATCTTGTCATCCATTAAAACATATGACAAAATACTATTTTTCCTTGAAATAAAAATCAAAATATAAGCATTAAAAAGCCACTAAAAAATCAACAAAAACTCCCAAAACAAAATAATCCAAAACCTTACCTTTCTTTCTGTAGAATCGAAGACTTGTATTGAAATAACAAAGTCACACAAAACATTAATCTATTAGAGATGCTAACATAGCACCAATATGGTCAAATTTGTCAAATTGGTTCTTTATACGCATGAAATTTTTTGTTGTTCTTAAGAAAATACCCCCCAAAAAGAGAAAATAGTCCACTATATGGTTTTCATGAAAATCAGGATTTATTCACAGTTAGGTATCTATGTTTGTTACCAAGTTGTCCTTAGACATTTTTTATCATTTTTCTCTCAAGAGGCCCTGCAGCATTTTTTGTCTTTCTCCTACACTCACAAAAGATTTATACTGTGACAGCCTTATGAAGGATTGGTGGTGAGTTTCTCCTGAACTCAACAACTTTTTTTTTTTACTCTGAGCCTTTCTTTCTCAAAGCACTAAATAAAATCACCACTTGATTATTATTTCTATTCTGAGATGAATTTACACAGATATTGAAGATGAATATGTGCAACCTTTCCTGTGGAGGTTTCAAAGTAGCATTTTATGGAATTGATCTAATCTAAAGACTTACAGCTGATCTCACTGAAGTCCATTTTCATGCACTTGTACAGCATGAGGCATTACAAACTTACCAAATTTATCCTAGAATTAATCTCTTTGAAAAGATGATCTTAATTGGGGTTTAGTGACTTCACTGCAAATCTATGTGCTCATAATTAACTTCCAACAAGTAAAAGGCAGTCCAGTAATTTTCAAAAAAATAATATCTTGGCAAGATTAAAAAAAGGAAAAAAAAAAAAAAAAAGCATTCTTGTGGTGAAAAGACTGTCATGGAATCATAATTTTTCCTGAGTTGGAAGATACTCAAAAGGATCATCAGAGTCCAACTCCTGGCCCTGCATAGGACACTCCAAGAAACACAACATGTGCCTGACACCACTGTCCAAACAGTTCTTGAACACTGTCAGTCTTGGTGCTGTGAGCACTTCCCTGGGGAGCCTGTTCCAGTGTCCAACCACCCTCTGGGTGAAAAACCTTTTCCTGCTACACAACCTAAACCTTCCCTGACACAACTTCAGGCCATTCCCTTGGGTCCTGGTCACCAGAGAGAAGAGATCAGTGCCTGCCCCTCCTCTTCCTCTCTCAAGGAAGTTCCAGACTGCAATGAGGTCTCCCATCAGCCTTCTGTTCTCCAGGCTGAACAGACCAAGTGACCTCAGCCACTCCTCATACACCTTCCCCTCAATGACCTTTACCATCCTCATAGCCCTCCTTTGGACACTCTCTTGATATCTTTTTTTATATTGCAGTGACCAAAACTGCACACAGTGTTCAAGGTGAGGCTGCCCCAGTGCAGAGCAGAGCAGGACAATCCCCTGTCTCCCAGCTGGCAATGCTGTCCCTGATGCCCCCCAGGACACGCTTGGCCCTCCTGGCTGCCAGGGCCCTGCTGACTCATGTTCAACTTGCCATCAACCAGGACCCCCAGGTTCCTTTCCATGGCACTGCTTTCCAGTATCTCATTCCCCAGTCTGCCCATACATCCAGAGTTGCCCCATCCCAGGTGCAGAATCTGGCACTTTCCCTTGTTGAACTTCATATAATTGGTTGGCTCAGTCCTCTCATGTCAAGGCCTCCCTGCAGGACCCCCTTGCCTTTGCAGGAGTCAACAATTCCCAATTTTGTATTGTCTGCAAACTTCAAATTCCTTTAAGTCCTACACCCAAGTCATTTATGATGATGTTGAAAAGCACAGGGCCTAATATGGAGCCCTGTGGAACCCCATTAGACACCAGTCACCAGCCTGATGTAACCCTATTTACTATAACCCTTTGCTCCCAGCCTGTGAGGCTTCTTCACCCATTGCTGGCCTGTTACCACTAAAAAAACCCCAAACAAATGGCTTGGGACATCTGTAATATGATTTCCCTGAAAACAAGAAAAATTATTTCTGTAGGATATATTGATTGTTGCTATATAAAGACAGAGTGGTAAGTCCAACTCTGTGTAAATGAATGTAATTTATGAATTGTTTTCTTGTTTATTTGAACCTGCATAGCTTTCAAAGCAGTTTTTCGTTAACTCCCTGACATACCAGAATGTAGCAAAGTAAATAAACCAGCCAATACAAAAAGTGAATTAATGTAAAATGAAATATATCAGAATATGGTAGCTTAAACAACATAATTTCAGAGCGTTTAATTAAATTTATGGAGTTACATCAGGACAAATTAGAATCAGCCCCAGTGAAAAAAGGAGTATCATTTTGATATCGTTAGTGTACTGGGCTAATTGATTTTCTTCCTCTGAGCTGTACATTCTCTTTGAGTATCAGCTCTGGTGTGTTTTAGGAAACTTATTCACTTGTATAACCCCACATACATAATGCACAAATGTAAATATTCATATTTTATGGAGGAAGATGTGTTCCTCCATCTTGTACAAAATATATGGGGAAATACTCAAAAGCTTTATATTGTACCTTTGTAGCTCCTGTCAACTGTGTGCATCAAAAGAAGATTAAAGTGCAGTATTTGTCATTTAGCTTACTTATAAATCTAGACAGAATCATCCCTGATGTTTTTCTCAATACACCTCTGACCTGAAAGAGGTATTGAACTATCATATACCATCTTTGTTGTTGAGTATGAGATGCAAAAGTATTGTTTTTTCCTCTTTTGAACTATTTTTTAAAATTAAAACATTGCAAAGGCTTTCATGGTTTCATTCTGAAGTGTCAGTACCCATTCCTTGGATATAAAAGTAACAGGTTGAAATATGAAGGCACCTTTAAGGTGTTCTCTGATCAAAGCTCTGCACATTTGATCAAGTGCATTAGGAGAAAAGACCCATTTTTAGGAACATTAATGTGTTTAGCTTGAACTAACTCTGATCTAAGGCTTGTGAACTGTGAACTAGGTAAACTGTTTTTATAGAACTCTGGTCCTTCTATGTTGGTGAAAAATACAAGGAATAGCTTGAATCTACAGACCACTTGTCATACTTCAGTACAGAGAATGTACATTGGTTTTATTGAGGTTACAAACTCTACATGCAATGCTGCAAATTAGTTTATTTTTACAAGCACTGATTTTAAAGTTAATTAAAAAAACGTGTAATTTGTTTAAAAAAAAAAAAGTGGCAATGACTATGCCAAAAATATTAACTTAAGTTTTGTTTGTGGGGTTTTTTTTTCTAGCAGAGATAGTACTTATTACCTGGTGTTTCTTCATTGGGGTAGTCCTTTCTGGTAGTTTTTTCCTGGGCTCAGGATGCCCATTGGTATCAATTAATGAATACTCAAGTAGTTTAAGACCTTTCTGCTCAAGAGAGCACCTCAAACTTTATAATGTAACTAGAGCGGGACCAGAATCCATATTTACACTAGAAGCCCTTTTGTTTTAAAGGATGGATAGTTGTATGGCAGGGCCTTCCTGATGTGGGGGCACATTAAGAAACTGTTCCCAAGGTTTCATCTGAAGCAATGTGGTCCATGGCTCTCTTTTAGGTTGCATGGGGTATATAGAGTCCATATAGAAAACAAACTGGTTTGATTATGGTGTTTTGCTGTATCTCTTTTTTTCCTGAGGTTTTTTTGAAGGTGTAAAAACTTAAAGAATGTAGTTGCCTATCTCAAAACGCTGTCAAGGCCACAGAAGGAATGTGCCATAAGACAAGACACCACAGCAGGATCTTGAGATAAGACGGGAGGAATTTGCAACAGGAAAGCACTAATTCCAGGACTGGTGAGGGAGATCTGGGTAGCAATCTGGTAAGTGCATCTGGACAAAAATTCCCACTGCAGCAAACTGTCGGAAAGGAAGCAATTGCTATATAGACTATATACATCCCATATTATGGGAACGGTATCTACCCCTCCCCACCCCCCAATCAATTACCCAGAATTTGGACCGTGTAAAGGTGGTACCTCCAGAAGACCAACTCCAGGACCACCACCACTGAGAAGACCAGAAGAAGAAGGACCAAAGGGACATTGTCCGGATCCACAGGTGGTGATATCTTTCTGCTTAATCTATCTCTCTCTCATTCTCTTTTTCTTCCCCCTCTTTCCTGTTTCCTTCTATCTCTCTACCTCATATTTACTACAGAATAGAATCTATACTACTGCCTCATCATATGATCTTGTTTGCATCTAATTTGGACAGAGGCATCTCTCAGTAAATGTGATTATAACCAAAAGGTGTCATTGTTTAAAACCAGCTTTTTTTACAGTAGGTAATTTCAAACCTCTTAATCTCAGAATCATAATTTTTTGTGTGTGTTTTCATTTGTCTGCAGTTTTGTATCTTTGAAATAAAGACATTAACATATTGATACCTCTTCCCCTCTTCACGAGATGCCACTGTCTAAATGGAGACATTGATGCCTTTTCCTGGTCTTAAAATCTAGAATCAAACACAGTTAGAAGGGAAAAAGGGATTTTACCTCAGATTTCTTTTCAGGATCCTTAGGTGCACCACATCCAGGTGGAATGTGCCAAAATGCACACCGCAATGCACACGCACGATAGATCAGGTATAACATTATAGGTCTTACTAATTAGCATATCTATCAAAGATTCCCCAATGAGAGGCTCGTGAGCCCCCCTCCCCAGGGAACCTTCCCCTGGATGGTCCTATCAGTTTACAAAATGTGTTCTGGAGAGGACCATGGTGTCTGGGGCTTTCTGATCCCTAACTATGAGGCTTCTAAGATGTTTAGTCTCCTAGCTTAACAAAATACATCTAAGAATATAGGCTAAAAAACATTTAAGAATACAAAAGCTATAAAAAGGTATATAAAAGCTGTGTAAAAGAAAGGGCAAAAAATCATCATGGCATCAACATCACAGAGGAGCAATGTTCTCCAAATTCTGTGCCCAGCTTTATGAATTATTTAATTGATTGCATTATTGCCTGTTGGAAACCAGTGATTCTGTCTCACCTGTTATTTTAACTGAATATTAATTCTTCCCAGCAAGACATTCCAGCAAAAGTAAGAATTGGGTAGGCTAACATCACATTGGCCAGCATCTTTTCTCCAGAAGATTTCACAATTGCTTACTGTTGCAGCGGGGATTACTGCAACAAGTATATTTCAAACCAGGAGTCCTGTGGAAACCAAAGTATATATGGACAGATTCGTGGTAGATGTTTCAGAGATGTTTATTTCTCCAGCTGCATGGCCAAGGCTCTGCTCAGGAACTCCGCAGTCATGGGACCCGAGGGTCCTTGGCCACACCGGGGAACACAAACCAACCAATCGGGAATGAGGCTGAGCAGGGGCAGGGAAACCCCGTGTCTCCCCCCCAGGGCCCCTCTCCCAGGGCTCCATGGCAGGGGAGGAGACCCCAACAGCTTACAACACAAGATACTGTTTTTTAATGGTCAAATTTAAATACCAATGATGTGCAGTGTGGGAGCATGTGTGCAAAACATTAGAAAGGCTAGAGTAAAACTTTTCAGTGCTCCTATAATGTCCATCTCATGGTATGACTGCCATCTTCCTGTAGCTTTTGTTTAGGAAGGGGATTAGGTAGTCACATTCAATTTTGCAAAAAAGAATTTTTGTACTGAGAAAAGCCTTTCAACAGAAAATGTTCATTCAGTTAAGTCTGCCTGAAGGTTTGGGGTATCTGATCATATATAGAGCTCTGTATTTATGGCTTAGAAGCCAGTGTGACTACTTCCACTGTAACACATTCTAATGCTGTGTGTTGGTAGTGGAGGGAAAAGAGCTGATCTCTTTGGAGAGGAGCTGAAATGCCTGTTCCAACAAAAAAGCAGCCCAGATGTGTTGGATTTATTTATATTTGAACATAATTGTAATATTTTCACCTGACTCCTGAAGTACTGGATCATCTTGATGAAATACATCACAGTCAGATTTAAAGACTGTTTCCTGAATTTTCATTTATTAGCCACAGCTATTTTCCTCAACTTGGCAGAATATATGTTAATTCAACCCACTCATAATGAGACATGCGTAAGAACTTGTCACTCAAAGTGTAGGTCTGCAGAGGATTCTCCCTTCAGAGGACTTTGGTTGCAAGAGAGAATTCCCCTTGTGGCTGATAATAGTGATTCTTTTTAGCAAAAATGGAATGGAAAGGGGTAAAAACATGGTATTCAGGATATCCCAATACACTACAGTACAAATTAAATATATCAAAAATTGTATGAGTTCGGGAAGTATTTAAATATGTAGTACCAAGGACATGAACACACCAGTGTGTTTTAAAGCTGAAAGCAGCATAAGAGTGGAAGAGTCCTAAATAAAGAGATTTCAGATAAATTTTTTCTATTGCCTGCACCGCATCATGGCTTTCATTTCCCAGTTATACATCCACACATTTGGTTAAGTAACTAAAAATGTATTCTGAATATTTTTATAACAATATTTTTCTGTTTAAAAGAAAAGACACTGCCAGACACCACCATCTGTTGTGTAGACCTACAGAATATGCATCTGATGTCTGTGAGTTGCTGTCTTTTATATCCTCTTATATAATTAGAGATTTCTGCCCTTAGTGATGTCTCCTTCTCCACCTAAAGAAGACCAAGTGTAAGTTTACCCAGAGTGTATTAATCATTTTCCTGCTGCTCACTGATAAGAGCAATGCTCTGTACGGTTAAAAACTATTAAATATTTCTATTCAGAGGATGTTTAAAATCCTCTGCTGAGCACTTGGCTAAAATCCAAAATTATTACCATAATACCTTCTGAAATGAGACAGAAAACATAATATTTTACAATTGATATAAGTGCATCATTTGAACTATGGATTTATTACATTTTAGAAATATACTTAAATGTTTTATTTGTCTTTTACACAGCTTAGATTAAATTCTTAGCATATTTTGGCTAAAATTACTATATGTATCAAAAGAAATATGTATAATGTAAAGATAAATTATTTTGAGATCAACAGAGAATTACATCTGAAAAGAAGTTCACAAGCTGCTGTATGAATACAGTCTAATTATGGCTCTGTAACTGTACTAAAATAATTGCACACAATATAATGGAGAAGTATTTCTACATTTTCAGAAATTGGAATGTATTTTAACCATTCCAAATTTCCCCTTCTGTGATGTTCTTCTCTGCTTCCCATGTTGGTTCCTTGAGTCAGAATGAAAATTGAAGATTGCAGGCAAAATTTGTGTGTCCAAATAGGCAAATCCAAAAATTATGTTGCTTTTAAAATTACTTGAAATTGTCCAGTCAGTATTTCAGCAAAATATATATATTAATTTTGTTTAAGAAATATTGCTCACCAACCAACCCAACACAATGTAACCCTAAGACAATGCACAAAATGTCAGACAGGTGCTGTGCACCCATTCTTTTGTTCCACTGGAAGCCACGCCCCTCCTTCTCAGAAGTAAGAATCCTTTTCTTCTGCCCCCCAGTGATGATGTGGTATTTAGAATAACAAGCTAGACACACCCACATGGCTCCAGTCTCTGCCCCGTCATGGCTAGTTTGAAAAATGAACCCTGTTCTTGGCTTAAAGTAGGACATTATCCACCCCTTTTTCTATACTATCAGCCTCATGCCCAGATCTTACACCTTCCCACTATATACATATATACCCAAGCACAGGTATCTTTTCCATAGTCAAAGGCCACCCCTTCATAATATCTGTTGAGTTCATTTAGTTTGTGACTATGGGTTCTGTCTGTCACAGATGTCTTCCAGGGCAAGAGGGCTGCTGTGCTGGTTGCAAGGTGCATCATGAGCTCATGACTGGTGTATCTGGAGCAGTCCATGCTCACTGGCCATGGTAGTTATGGCACATAGTGGCAGGGTCATTAAGCAACCAATATTGTATAATTCAAAATTATGGACTGTTCTCACTCAAAAGTCAAATCCCCTTCAGGTACACATTGCGTTTCCCCTTCCATCTACATTACCCACCAACTGCACCCAAATGCTTGAGCAAAAACAATCCCATGCATGAGTTTGCCTTTGCTTGAGACAGGACTAATCCAAACCGTCTTCCCTAATACATTCCTAATACGCACTATGGGGACTTTATCCCCTTCTACAGTATGTGGGGATTTTGATTGGGCATGACCAGCTCAACTGGGAGAGTTAATGTTAACTAACCAGGTGGCCTTTGCTAAATGTAGTTACCACTGTTTGAACCATTGCTTTCAATGTGGGTTTTAACAGCCCATTGTACTGCTCAATTTTCCCAGAGGCTGGTACATGACAGGGAATATGATACCCACTCAATACTGTGCTCTCTGGCCCAGGTATTTATGAGTCTGTTTTTGAAACGAGTCCTGCTGTCCAACTCAATTCTTTCTGGGGTGCCATATCACCATAGGACTTGCTTTTCAAGGCCCAAGATGGTGTTCCAGGCAGTGGTGTGAGGCACAGGGTGCATCTCCAGCCATCCGGTGGCTCTTTACCCCACTGTCAGCATGTAGTGCTTTCCTTGGTGGATATGCAGGTGTGTCTGCCAGGCCCCCCCATATTTATATTTTGACCATCATCCACCATACCACAGGGGCTTTACTCATTTGGCCTGCTTGATCACAGAGCCTGTTTCATGGTTCTGGATAACCTGGGACATCGTTGAGTCCACCCTTTGATAATGAGCCCATCTTTATTTTGCCTCTCTTCCCTGATGACCTGAGGAGTCATGGGCCCATCAGCCAGAAACAATTCACCCTTATGCTGTCAATCCAGATCCACCTGAGACACTTTTATCTTGGCAGCCCAATCCACCTGTCCATTGTTGTGATTCTCTTCAGTAGCCCGACTCCTGGGTGTGTGTGCACCTACACGATGTACTTTTACAGCCAACTTCTCTACCTGGGTAGCAATGTCTTGCCACAATTCATCAGCCTAGCTGGGTTTACCTCTGTGCTGCCAGTTGGTCTTTTTCCATTGGTCCAGCCACCCCCTCAGAACATTTGCTACCATCCACAAGTCGGTGTATAGGTAGAGTACTGGCCATCTCTCTCATTCAGTGATATCTAAAGCCAGCTTTCAGCTCTGCTACCTTACTTGATGGACCTTTTCCCTCCTGTGACTCGCCATGTAGAACTCCATACAGCTGCTTCCTAGTTTCATTGTAGCCCTACAACGGCGTGGGATCTGCCAATGAAGAGAGTATTGCTTTTCATTTTCAGGTAGCTGATTATATGGTGGAGCCTCTGCAGCACGTGTTACATTTTCCTCCTCCTGTGGTGATGACAGTCCAAAATTTATGCTTTCAGGCCAGGTCATGATGATCTCCAAGATCCCTGGGTGATTGGAGTTTCCCATTTGAGCTCGCTGTGTGATCAGAGTGGTCCACTTATTCTATATGGCATCAGTAGCATGATGTGCAGAAGGGACTTTTCCTTTGGTCACCCAGCCCAGCACTGGCAGTTGAGGTGCTAGGAGGAGCTGTGCTTTGGTGCCAATCACTTCTGAGGCAGCTTAAACCCCTTCTTAAGCTGCCAGGATCTCTTTTCCAGTTGGGGAGTAACAGGGATCAGATCCTTTGTATGCCTGACTCCAGGACACCAGAGGTAGTTCTCAAGACTGCCCAGGTACTTTTGGCAGAGCCTGCAGGAAGGACAGTTCTCCTGGAGAATGCAGCAGTGTAGATCTTGTCCTGTCCTGATTGGCCCAAGGTCTACTGTATGAACAATCTCATATTTAATTTGTTCAAAAGCTTTATGTTTTTCAGGGCCCCACTTGAAATCATTCTTCTTCCCTGACACATGATAGAGTGGATTTACAATCTGACTGTAATCTGGAATATTCTTTCTCCAAAACCCCTTACTTCTGCCGTCAGTGATGATGGGAGTGGTATAGAGTAACAGCCTACACATATTCACAAGGCTCTAGGCTTGGCTCCCTCACAGCTACTGCAAAAAAATTAACCCTATCCTTGGCCAAAACCAGAACAGCTGCCAACAGCATGGCAGGCAAATGTGATCCTGGGCTACATCCATATGGGAATTACTAGCAGACATGATCAACTTGGTATAGGGCTTAGGTCTCTTCATCTTGGAAAAGAAACAGAATTCCTGTAATTAAAGGGTGGCTACAAAGATATTGGAGACCCTCACTTCACAAGGAGTCACATGTAGAAGACAAGGGGCTGTGAGTAGTTCTACTGGGGAGGTACCATCTCAATGTAAGAAAGAAATTTCATATGGTGAGAATAACTCTCACTGGAACAAGCTTCCCAGGGGCATGGTAGAGTCCCTGTCATTGGAGGTTTTTAAGATGCAATTGGACAGGGTGCTTGATGATCTCATCTAGGCTCCTTTCCCATTAAAGTTCAGACCAGATAATCATCCAAGTTCCTTTCCAGCCTGGATTGTTCCATGATCTTCAATGAAACGGTACTTGTCTCATTTCAAAAACCTGAAACAGGCCAAAGGATAAGATCAAGCATATGAAGCCTGCTTTATCTAGCTGAACACCTTGATTGCTGTGCTGGATCTATGGGTTGTTCTCATTGGAACTCATGACTACTGCTCTCTGCATACATATTAGCACAGATTGAGTACCTACAAAGATTTTACTCAATATACCTCAAGGTGAGATTACTAGAATTATTCGATGACACATGATGCAATTTCAAGTGGCATCATACTACGAACTCTGTAGGATGTAGGTCTTCTGCTTTTGAGGAGATGTCCTCATATCTAGGATCGATAAAGTATTAGTAAATCCTGGCTAGATATGTAGCACTTCTGTTCCTCCACCCATTGTCAATTCCACATCTACTACTGGATGATAACAAAAATCTGGATGCTTACTTTTGGAAGTGGAAAACTTAAAATGCTGATTATATTTTAGGTACATGCAGTTCCAATCCAGTTTCTTCTGTCTAGTGTGACCATTTTTTTTTTTTTTTTGGTCAAGAATGGAAGCACAAATTGTTTGCAGACAGCTCTTAGTATGGTTTTTTTCAGAGATTATAGATCAAATTGATAAGTGTGTTTCTTATTCCTGGTAAAATAAAGCTCTCTGTATAAGTGATCTGAATCACACCAAAACTTGTTCTTAAGTGGCTTTCTCTCCCAGAAGACAAAAACAACAAAAAGATATATAAATATATTTAAACTTTAGTTCTTTTTTCTGCCTGTGTACCATTATAATAGTTACTGCTGTTGGCACACCTGTTTTGGAATACAGGCAATATAGAAGAATACATACTTGTTCAGAGAATTGCTCTGTTAGTGAAAAATCATTGGGAATATATTGATGATTTAAGAATTTTTAAAGCTCATTTCTATTAATATTTTTGGGCCAAATATGACCAGATAGTATCCTTCAGAATAATCTTATGTCTGTCACGGAAATTTCTGGAATCAAAATGAAATAATCTCCTTGGATAAGGAAGATCCATTCAGTGCTTAATTGCCCTTGGGATTATACTTTCCAAGCTTCAAAGGTTTGAACTAATGATGTTCCTTTACTTAAAGTATTCTTTCTTTTGCCTAAATCTAAAATTCTACTGAAATTAGGATTGAAAGGCCTAAATGTATTTGGCAAAAGAAGATATTTGTAAAAAACAAGCACAGTATTGACTTTACCTAAAAAGTTGTACTTTTTTTTCCTTTTGGCTACATTTTTACCTTTGTTAAGCTCTCATATAAATTACATTTGTCCTTATAATACCACTGCTAAGCACAGTGCAGATTTTGTGGCTGGGTGATTGTGTTATATGTTTTTTTGCGTCTGAATGGACTTTCACCTTGGGAAAGATAAAACCTGCAACATCCGAGTTTGGATAAATTCTGATTCTTTGTTTCAAAGTTTTTTGACTCTATGAAAGCAAATAAACTGTTTCTGAATGAACATGGAGCATCCATACTTTAAGCAGTTTTCTTTGGTCTGCCATCAGACCTATGTTTAACACATCTTTTGATTAAGATTGACATCTATAGTAAAAAAGACATGAGTTGAAAGCTTGAATGGTGACTATTGCTAACTTATCTTCTAGGAATATATTCTACTCAAGGGTTACAGAAATAAGAAATTGCACAATGGCCAGATGTCACATTAGCATATGCAAATCCATCCTACTCATGCAAAGCTATTTACCATGAGTGTGACTAGCTACAGACTTGCAGCACACTTGCTAAGACTGTCAAAAACAACCGCTGTTGATGGTGTTGGAGCAGGACTAAATGGTTAAAAGGGAAACAGAGCCATAAGAAATCCAAGGATTATAATGATAAAGTACACCACTTGAGAAAAAAATCTATATGTAGCTTCAAGGCACTGATTCCATGAGTTAAGTGATGTTTACATGGACCACTATACCAGATGGTACAAATACGGAAGGTGGTATGTTGGTTCGGCGGTATTATCTGGATTTAACTGTCAGCCCTCTGTAGCCACTACATCACTTTCTTCTGACTACTACTTTGAATCATCGCCCTGGGTAATCAGAAGTGTCTTTGTGATGTTGATATTAATATGAATTTTGCACCACTGCCCTATATCTCTGATTTTTCACAGTATTGTGGAAGGGAGATGCAATTCAGTCCTGTCCTCTGCCAGTCTCTCTGTTTGGTCCCTTCACCCAAGCCGGTCAAGTTGAGTAAGTTTTCATTGACCTCTTCCTGTAACTTTTTCCTTTAGAAAAGGAAAAGTCCTTCCTATTGTTGCCTGTCCAATCCTTCCCCAGCCTCTCCTATGAGAAGAGTGGCAGGCAGTCACTGCAATCTGTATTTTGAGTGTTTACAATTAGATGGGGAAACTAAGATTTCACAGCCAAATAATTAAATACAATGTTAATGAATTCTGTTAGTCATATTACACTGAATCATATTAAAGTGCTTAACCATGTGCTTGAAGGAAAGAAATATTTAAAATGAGTACTTCAAATATTCTGAATACTAATTAATTTGTTCAGAAATCCTACTTCAGTTTGATGATATTAAGAAGCAATGTTAATGTTAAATCCTATCCTAGTTGTCAATCAAGGGGCAATTTCCAAAATGGTAGCTCTGAAGAGCTTGTATCCAGAAGTTTCTGCTGAACTCAGGGTATAATAATGGTGAACTCATGTGCATCCATAGGTCTCCAAGAAAGATCTTGTTGATCTACTCAAATACCCAAAAGAAATCTAAGCCTCACCAGTCACTGCAGATGTTATCCAGGTTTCTGCAACTGCCCTCTCTTTGACATTGGAAGGGTCTTGTAACTGGGAAAGCCCTGTCTTTAATGGCAGCACCTGTGTAGAATAACAAACCAGTTATTTTGAGGCCCTGTAGATAATGTTTAAGAAAAAAGAAAATTCATGTGCAGTGGTTTAGGTGCTTTTGACATGGCATTTCTTTGCAATTCTTATTTTCAAATTTTTTTTTTTTTATTTCTGTCAGCATTGTACACTTGAATTTATTAGAGAATCGTATCTTTTCCAGAAAGCCTAGTTTTCTTTCAGTGGGAGACTAAATCTTTTATCCCTCACTGCCTCTCCACACCAGTGGTGCAGTAAGAGTGGATACAATAATGTGTAATATGGTTAAGAAACAGGTTCTTGATTATATTTTTTTGTTCAGTCTCTCTTTTCATCACTCATTATGCAAACAGTAGAAGGAGCTTATGTACAGCAGTTTCTATCTGTGAAAAGGTGCACATGGCAAATGTGTAAGAACAGAGGCCTACAGACAGAACACAGGAGGTAATGAAATTCCGTATTGGAACACATGAATCAAGATGTTCCATGTAAGAAATAAATTTTATTCTGGCTTAAAGGAGGTAGTATTTAAATGGAACCTGAAACAAAGGTTTTTACTTACTACTGTCAGACTATACTATTATACCTGATCTTTTTAAAATGTCAGTAATGATATTCTCTTATGATAAAGTGCTCTACTGACCCAAAGAGCCTTTGGATCCTTGCTTCTTATACCTTAGGGTAACTTTTCACACATCAGAGGTTTCCAAGAAGAAGAATGAAAAAAAAAAAGGAATGTAGAAAAATGGCTGAAAGAATCTATTTTATTTATTCGACAGAAAGGGTGCTCTTCAACAGCTATAACTGTGCTCTGTTGTGTTTATCCAAAGTTTGTCTGAAATATTTGTGCTTATATTTTTCATTTTGTAACAAGATAAATAGACAGATAACAGCTCTTTTTCATGGCTCCGAGACAGATGAAAATGTAAAGATTATCACAAGTACTCCAACCTATGAGAAAGGGAATGTCTAAGGGAAAGGTAGAACCGTGTCCATCTGAATACCAAATCTTTTCAGCTACACCAAACCATTTTTTATTATTCACCAAAGTACTGCAGATTTGTAACACGGATTTGCTTTCAATCTTAGCAACTGGTTATTTTTATTTGATAGTATTTTGAATAAGTATATTAGCCCTTCTTGAAAATTAAGACTTACTAGTTATGAAATTTGCTCTGATGGCTGATCATGTGTCAGCATGAGAGTTTTTAGGGTAAGGTGAGTGATCATACAGCTGTGAAATAGAAATCCAGTATTTTGTATTATGTTGCTGCTCTTCAAGAAGAACAGTCTTTCACAACAGCTAATGGTCTATGTGAATACATAGCTTTTATAGTCCACATATTTTACATTTTGTTGGAGTTAAGATAGTGGGAAAAGCAGACATTTTTCAGCAAATTATGACTTTTTAGTTATTTGGACTTTTTTTCAAGTACCATTTCTTTTCTGGCAAATGTGATTGAAACTTCTCTGACATTACCACAGACAGAAGATGAAAATATTTGTCTTTTTTGTAAGTGGTTGCTGGAGCAACTAGAAATAAATAAATTGCTTTTCCACCTTAAAGAAATGAAAAAAAATCCAGAGTAGAAAGACTACCTGTGAAATTTTTAGCTGTCTAGTAGACCTTCTGTAGAACTTCTGCTTTACAACAACACAAATAACAGTTTGAAGACTTCATTTTTAATATATTATTAGCATCAATGAAATCACAATATTTCATGTTGATGAAGCTTACATGAAATAGAGAAGGTTTGTGGGCTGGTATCTAGAGGAAGTTACTCTTTTTGCTTTTTACCAGATCAGCATGGGACAGTCAGAGATACTTTAGTGATAGAAGGGAAGGCCTAAAGAATAATTATATCTCTTTTTTGTTTAGGATAAATATTCTGTGCTGAAATAGAGGTCCTCACCCCCCTTCCTCTTCCTCCTTTGGGTGTGTGTAAGGATGCTAGTAAAGATATGTTTGGGGCATGTAAAACTGTGGTCCGCCTGTTCCAAATCTATCTTGTAGCTGAAAAAAAGAAGTGTTTGCCATTCTGAGTCAAATGTGGGATTATTTTATTTCAGTGATTTATCCCAAAATGCATACTCAGGAATTCCAAATTATAAAGTTTTAATCCATTGCATAACAATTTGTAATACTTAGAATAGTTAATATTCAGAAGTGTAATTTTTATAACAAAGTTAAAAGTTTAAAGCTCTGGTTAGCACTAGCCACCTTGTCTCTTGATAGTCTTGCTACTCGTGGATTTATAATCTCTCTCTGAATTACATGTGTTTTTCATTTATTATATTTTTCCTTGCACAGAGATTACTCATCAACACCTCAGCTATCCTATAAATTTTCCCCTTAACAGAGTGTGTGCTTGGTCTATCTGGAAGTATCTTAATTGGGCCCCTTATGTATATGTAAGTTTTTGTTTTCAGAAAAGACCTAAAACAATTACTTGAAAAAGTGACAACATATTTCAAACATTTGTGCTCAAAAAAATTGTTTGTTGCAGCATATTTCCCATTTTGCAAAAGTGGTCATAATGTTGTCTCAAACCAAGGTAAGAAAATATGAAATTAAAACTCGAATGGTTAATTTTCTTCAAGAACTCTATCTTGGTTTAGGATAGTATATGTTAATACAGATGTAGTAATAGAGAAATTGTAAATAATTTCATATATAATACTTAATAATAAACATTGAGGATGAAAATTTACTTTTATTCACTGTGGGAATTTGAAATACCATTTACACCTCAATTTTCATGAAATAGCTTCTGATTTAAAAGAACTTAATTTTCAAAGAAGTGGATTTATAAATGACATTTGCTTTTGTTCAAAACTTATATGCAAGGTTTTTGAAAATTAGTCTTCACAGTCTTGAATGATATTAGAATTTATTAGAATTGATAGATAATTGTGATTTCAGGCTCCGTTACTATAATTCAAGAACTAAGTTTTGAAAATCTCTATATTTCTAAATATTCAGCATTGATGAAATGTAATATTTTGACCATTCCAGAAAAAACCCACATTTTTTTCAAATTATTTCCTAGTAGAAATAATCTCTTTAATTGTGCTGATTATAGTACATACACTCAAGACTGTAGTAAAAACTATGAACAAATGGTTCAAAATTATCAGTACCAGTATTTGTATTTGGTAACATTAATGTTTCATTTTTTAAAAAAATCAAATTATAATTTTTTAAAATATTCTCCTGCCTACCTAGATATATATAATGGTCCTGCCTGATTTTGTACAACTGAAATATGAAGTTAGTAACAAGATAATATCACTGAAAATGTCTCCAAAGATGGGTAAAAAATTGGAAATTTATTCATCATATAATTTGAAAATGTGATGCATTTGGTGTACCAGCTTATTGTGATAACTCTTATTTTAAATGCAACAAGAAAACTCTTTCCTTATTCTTGTGTTACAGTAAAGGTTGCTTAGTGGTAAATAATAAATGCTTGTTTTGCTTTCCTGGTTTTTATTTTGAGAAGTTCTGTGGCTTTGTTATTTTTAGCATTATCTTTAAAATAAGAAACACACATTTTACCATATTATAAACACAGTGCATATACATCATGTTTGTCTTGCATGACATTTTTCTATCAACCAGCTGAAATTTTAAGATTGTTTAAGGTTTCTAAACACTGTCTTAAGGCATATGGGAAAGCATTTGAAGGACATTTACATGGAGATTTTTCTAACTGTCATTTTGATATAAAATTTATGAATTATTAATTGATTTCATTTTCTGGTTTGACTGAAATTTGAAACTTTCATTTTAAATTTCTTCTGGCATTCCCTAGAAAATAATGGACTTAATCCACAGGAAGGGACATCTAATGAAATGGTCTCTGAACATGGCTTTCAGACTGTCATGACTTACATTGTATCTACTTTTCCTCAGCAATCACAGTACTGTGAAAGGAATGGAGTTTTGTCCCTGTAAATTCCAAGGAAGCCTAAGTGTACCCGTAAACAGGTTTACATGGGCACTGAGGTCCTTCCTTACACTAATAGGGATGAACTTCTTTAACTGTATCATCTCCTATCATTTCATTGAGAAGTGTTCAAATACTCCTCACCTTAATTCTTAACCTCTAGCTTCAAGATTCCACTATGTGAAGGAATTTCAGTCACAATGTAAAAGAGAATGGTTTGGAAATAAAAGATTCCTGTTTGCAGAGCCCTTCTCTATACCCTATAGGTGGTGAGTCAGGGAGTCTTCTGAGAAGATTCAGGGAGAAAAAGTGCATTTATAGAAGAGTTTGGGTACAGGTCTCCTGCGTACCAGGTACTTAGATCATTAAGGAACAGATACAGCTGATGTAGGGCAGAGATATAGTTTGTGGGGAAGAGTTGTCCCCAGTGCAGAGACGTAGGTAGATAAGTAGTTATATAGTGTAAGATTTTGAGACTGCAAGATTTTGAGACCCTTCATATCACGTGTCTTTTTCTAGATGAGGCTTATCTACATTGCTCAACATTTCTGCCCCTTTCTGCTTAAGGGTGCAAGTCCTTGTATGTGATCCTTGGAATTACTTCTAACTCCATTTCTTTTCTACCTGTATGCCATAGCTTTAGCACTCATTCAGTTTCACCCACACAGCAGCTTTCAGGTTCCAGTATAGTGTTAAGCTCAGAGTAGTTAGTAGCTAGTTTAAAACATCTTTGCACAGTTTCACTGTCCTACTAGACAGCCCCCTTTGTTTTGGTCATGTGCAAGTGAGTTCAATGACTGCTGAAGTTTTGCCCATACTAGAAAATACTTGCAAAATTGAGAACCTGAAATAGAAGCACACTACGTGGTGAGTATTTTTGTAGCAATAGATGTTAAGAAATTTATACGTCTCAACTGCTAAGAAATCTCAAAGGTGAAAGATATTTTCTTGCTTTCCTGCTTTAAAATTTCTCAGTCATTCAAACATGAAGGTGGCAACGGTGATTTTTTTTTTTTTATTTCAGAAATAAACACCATTGTAGATAGCTGAAAAAGGCTGTCAGTTCCTATCAGTAAGTGTCAAGAACAGTTTCTGCAGTACCCTATTGTAATTCGTAACTTAAAGCAGATTATGTGTTTTTACAGCACTGGTTACACTAAACACAGTACTTCACTGGGAGTTTTGTTTGCCCAAAAGACACATGTAATAATTTTAGCAAATCCTTTTCAGGCATATTTGACCTTTTTTTCCTCTTTCTCCACAAAGTTCATCATATGCCACCTCCCTGCCCCCATTTATTCCAAGCTGCTCTGCATACCAATACAACAGCTTCCCATAGACGGTGTGCCTGTTCTATCCGGATAGACTTCACTTTTTCTCGTGAACCTGAGTGTAAGTCAGTTGTTCAAATGATGGATCTCATAGCTCCATGGCAGCACAAAACCTTCTTTTTTTTTTATTTAAAAAAACCCCTGCAAACTCATCAAATGTAATTGTTCTGTGGAAATCTTTAAATTTCTGAGATTCATTTGAGCAGCAGCGTCCTATCCCTTTCACCATACTCCCTTTTGTTTTTTGATGGTCAGGCAGGTCTGACAATTTTTCTCCAGCACTACAGAAAGCTCTTGGGTTTAAGTCATAAAGTCATATGGTAGGGCTGTGAACTCTTACTGTTACAATTTATTGAAGAATCCAGGATGTGCTTGTTTCAACAGACTGATAGATTTTTAGTCAGTTTCAAAGGCTTGTTATCTTTGAAGTTACTGTCAATAGCAAAGACAACTGTAGCTCTGCTTCATTTAAGAGGTATCCTTGATTTATGCTTTATGTTCATTTTAAAAATGATGCCTGAAAAATTCAAAGGGAAGGTACTACATGGTGATTTTCCATGAAATTCAACAGAAAATACAAGGGTTCATTTAACACATCCAACAAAGCTTGCACAGTAATGGTGGTTTCCATTAAAAGACTACTTCTCAATGCTGGTTGTTCTGTTATGCTTACTACTCTAGAGCTTCAGAGAAATGTGTGAAAATGCAACCAGTACAGCAAAAAACATTATTGCAATATTAACTCTGATATTCATAAGCTCTCACAGAAATCTCTGTTGGGTTTTGTGTATCGATTTAGTCTTTCATTAGAGGAGACTTTGTTCTGTTAACAAAGGTGCTTTGCTGTGTGAAAGGAAGGGATTAAGAAACATTCTTTAATCAACTGAAATGCACAAAAGAAAATAATCACTATCGATAAGGAGGGTGTTACCTTAACTACATTTATGGCTTGTTTTCTGATGGCCAGTAGGAAACATATCCTAGATCTGTGCTGCTGTGATGGTGGTATTTAGTGGATTATGCTTTTTTGTAAAGTAAGCAAGTTTATAATTCACTGCATATACCATTTAAGAATACATTTCCTACAAGCACTAACATGGTTAAAATTATAGAAATTGATAAAATATGCTTAGGTTCAGCAACATTTTTAGGCAAATAAATAAGTAAAATCAGTTATATGGATATAAAACAAGCAAATGACTTTTTTTCCTAGACTATTCAAATCAGTCAGCAAGAAGGAAGTAACACAAATTATTCATGTGGAATTTCTATTTGCCTGCACTGCTACCTGGTAGTAGCAATTCTTTTTGACTTAAAAAGCTTTCAAAAATTATATGCTAAAAGATACTCTGTGGAACTTAGTGAATGCGCAACAAAAAAATGCCTTATAAGCATATGTATCTCTTCAAAATAGTGTATGGAATTGCCAGAAAAGATGAGGGCATTCTTGTACTCTGAAAGAAAATGCGTCTGGATGTACAGCCAAATTCCTTTACAAACATATTATCTCCAGCATGTATGGGGCTTGACTTTTCATGAATCATTTACAAAGATAAACTGAGTAACTGCACACACAAGCTTGAAGGTACTTGTATGATTGCTATTAATAGTTATGTGATGCTCTTTGTTGGCATTACGTGCACATATGTGCACTTTATATTTGCTACCTAAGGGGCCAGACTCTGACACCTTTTGCAAGTTGAAAGACGAGCACTATTTGCAGTGTGAGGTGCTAATTACTTATTTTGTTAACTGCTGGAAATATGAGTGACAGAATCTGAAAGAATGTTCTGATTCAGGAAAAAATTTGCATATATTTCATTTCAAGCATGTGTTGAATCCTATTCACTTTAATTAGAATATCTATACACTAAAAATGAAGTGTATGTATAAGTTGCTTGTTAAATTGAGTCCTGCATAACTGTTTCTCAATCTATTTTGCAAGTCACATCAATTCTTATTGTTCAGTTCTTTGATACTCTACTAGCTACTCTATAATTGAAAAACTTACATTGTTTGGAATATAATGTAACACATTTAAAAATATTTTGTTTATAATGTTACTGTACATTATGATTTAAATAGTAGAAAAATTAAATTTCTCTTATTCCACAATATACTGGAGGAATCTCTAGGTGATGCAATATCTGCATTCTAAAAAATTGCTTCTTTTTATTTTATTTATTTTTTCAAGACATTTTATTCAAAATAGTTTGTCTGCTATTGTGCTCAGACATGTGCCTGATCTTTTTGTCTCTGCTTCTTATAAGATGCTGTGCCCTTAACCAACAATTTAGTGAGAGCAGTGGTATGAGATATTGTCTGCATTTTCCAGGCACTTGGCAGAGGTTTTTACATTTTGTATGTTATTGTCTGTGCTGTGAGACATCACAAGAAAGCCCTTTGTTGGGCTCTCAGCTGAGATGTTCATATGTACTGACTCACAAAGTACTGCTTCTTCTGCTGGTGTTCCTCTGCTAAGTACTCTGCCCCCAAAATTGAGGGAAATACGACTGTTATGCAGCCCTAAATGCATTGAAGCTGAAGGTGTAACAAAGTTCGTATTACTTTCTGTTAGTAGTCTAAACAAAAGATACAGGCCAGAGTTTTCAAAATAATTGAGACATTATTTTCTTTTCTATCACTGGAAAGCAGCACCTCCCAGGGAATTCCTGAGCAAGTTTGACAGCTTTTCAGTCCCCACTGAAAGAAAAGGGATCAAGTGTGCCCTTGGACCCCAGGTTGCAACAGCCTGTTGTTAAACCCATCCTCCACCATCCAACCAGGACTTTCTCAAACTGTCTGTATTTTCTGTGTCACAAAGCAGTGTGGGGTTTGTGTACTGTTCATCATTCATGCTTTGTAAATCTCTGCTCCAGCCCACCCTGCTGCAGCAAGAGGAACCCTTTTCTGCCTTCAGATGTTCCCATATGCTTTATGGTACTGCTGTATCTTAGCAGCTTACCAGAAGTATGTCTGACAATCAATACCAAAACAAGAAGGAAAAAAAAAAAGAAATGAGAAAATTAACAGTTGCAGCAAATCTTCTACTTCCAGTCATTTAAGGACAAATTATAATTTTCTTTTGCATTTTTGCAATTTGCAATTTACAGCATTGCTAATCTAGACACAAATTTTTCAATACACAATCATATATGCTATGCTTCTGGGAACAGGTCTTATTTTTTTTAATAGTTTTAAATAACTACAATATTCTGGTTACACTCAATGCTGAAGCTTATTAAAACAGTGTATCAAATAGCTGGCTCCCTGTTCCTCAAACTCCTCCTTATGATGAGTGTTGCTGCTTCAGGAGTTCAACAGAATGTCCCATAGCTAGGCACAGGGAGTTTGAATGCAATTTTTAGAAAAGTTAGGACAGCACAATGATAAATTTGGAACAATGCAGATGTAATACATGTGACATGCATCTACGAGTTGGCCATGTGAATTTCTTTAAATACATCTATCTTGACAGCCTTTCTGAATTACTAAACTGAATGCTTCCTGGGTGTTTGGGTAAATTATTTTCAAAAAAAGTCAGAATATTCTGTACTTGATATAGCAAAAGGGCACTTGAGGTAATTTTATTAAAAAAAATTAAGATAAAAAAGTTTCTTGGTAAACTGAAAGTACATTTAACTTTATATTCAACAACATGTGTTTTTCTAGTACATTCCTCTTTTAGATTGACCTTTTCCCTTCTGTTCATTTCTTGCTGCCAGGCATATACATTTTAATAACGTATTTCCATTTGTTGACTATCAAGCAGTAAATAAGTACAAAAGAGTTAATATATTTGTAGACTAATTAAGCTTTCCCTAGCTCTGCACATTTTGATGATAATTTTTCTTAAAATAAGCATGTTTTGCTGTTTGAGTTTATTCAAACTCCCTATATTTGGCACTTGGAAATTAACCTTACACTGTCATAAAACACAGGATAAAAATCTTTTGCAGCTGAAGGTGTGATAACTATGTGCATCCTATGTAGCAGAAAAGACAAGAGTAGATATTTTACACAGTGAGATAATTTGCAACAGGTGACCAAATTCATTCATCAAAAGTTTACTGTAACCATTAACTAGTGCAACACAAGTACCTGTGGAGCAGACAAAGATTAATTATACCTGTGCTCACACAGTAATGTTTGTGTTCCAAACAAATTATATTTGCTTCAGTTTAAATGATGCATAAGTCTGATAAGTGCAGATGAACGTGTGTTCAGGATGAGTGAGCACACTTGTTTGAATGTCATATTTATCCCTGTATTTTGTCAGAAAATTAACTTCTTTGGAGTTTGTGCTTGAGCTGAGCATATGGTTGTTGATCTCTGGAGATGACAGCCTATCTGAGCAATAGCTCCTTATGGCTTGAGCTCTCCTCCGCTGGCAGATGCTTTGGGCTTTTCTACAATTAAGTGGAGATCATCACTGTTTTCTTTGAGCACTGCTGTGCCTTGTACTCTGAAGTGTTTTGTTAATCACTGTCTGCCTTCGACAGAAGCTGCCAAAGCTCTCATTAAGTTTGAATTTTGAGATGTCATGCTCGAATGATGGAATTTCATCCCTTTTCTGGATGAATGGAATTGGCTATGGAAAGGTGCCAACGAAAAATCATGACACTGAAGTATATCTGCTTTGTGTTTCACTGCTGAAACAAAAGAGAGAGAGAAGGGGGAAAGAAAACTTTCTTTCTGTTTGTCTCAGACCCAGAGCAAAGACTGGCATGTGTGGTTTCCTGGAAGATAATAATCATAAGGTCTTCACCTTATCATCTGTAGGGTTTATGTTGCTACTTTCCATGAACAATCTGTCACTGTCTTGTTCTCAACTGTGAATGTTAAACCACCTTCTCAAAAATCTTTTGATGAATGCCACTTACCATGCCACCGGCAAATATAGTTTAAGATGCTCAGTGACAATAAAATTTTTTAAAACATTAAAAATCAATATTTCGTTTGAGGCAGGAGCTCCAGTAATGACATTACGATAAACTATAATAGGAGCACAAATGTAACATATGCCCTTCAAGAAACATTTCTTGCACATGTGCAAGCAAAAAAACAAAATGCGTCTGTTGGCTGGTTAGTGACTTGCGTCAGGAAGCTGTGTTTGAATTACGGTATGAAAAGACATTGTCCATTTTTCTTGGTGGATTTAAATGTTTCAGCTGTAATAACAAAAGTGAGACTGAATGAAAAAGCTGGACTAATTAGCTGCAGTACCTAATAATTTCTGTCACATTCTGTATAGCAACTCATGAAGGCAAAATTCATGGACTTCACACATAGAGCAGCTCTTTGCTGTTGAACTAATGGTTTTTGTCCTAATGACAATAACAGTTATAGATGTGCTGTTAAACCCATGGGTATAATGCCATTTGTGTGTTCTTGATTTGATCCGCTTTGGCTTTCTGTGAAATTCTGAGTGTATGAATACCTCCCAGTTGAGGACATTCCTATGGGACGGTGGTTGCTTTAAAATAAAAATGTACAAAAGAAGGATCTTGTACAGAAAAGCAAAGGCAATATCTTCCCACTTAAATTTGACATTTTTGAGGTTTTCATGCTTTTGAAGAACATGCCCCAGACACATATATGATATATGATTTCTATTTTGTAACATTTTGTCTGGAGAAATACCTTCATGTTATTCCTTTATTCTTCTTGGACACCTCCTAATCTAGCAAAAGTGTCTGATACCTGACAGATACAAATCACTGAATGGTTAGAGCCTGCAGAGACATCTGAAGACCCTTGACGCTAACCCTCTTGCTCAAAATAGGGTCAGCTACAGCGGGTTGCTGAGGACTGTGTCCAGTCAGGTTTTGATCAGCTCCTGGAGGCTCCAAAGCCTCTCTGGGCAACTTGTCTTAATGTTGGATTACCTCTAGAGCAGAAAAATATTCTCCTATATTCTGATGGAATTTCCTGTCCTTCAGTTTGTGCCCATTGACCCTTGTCCTGTCACTGGGCATCACTGGCTTTGTCGCTTTCTTCTGTATTCCATCAGGTATTTGTGAATAGTGACCAGATCCCCCTGCACCCTCTCTTGTCTGTCTTGAAACAGTTTCAGGTCTCAGAGTCTCCCCTTGTATGAAAGATGTTCTGGGTGCCTTAGTTATCTTTGTGTCCCTTTTCTGGATTTACTCCAATATGGTCATTCCTTTCCAGTACTGGAAAGCCAACACCTGGACAAAAGCCAAAAAGGCCAAAAGCATTCTATTTCACCACTGCTGACCAGAAAGAAAGATTCAACTCTTTCAATCTGTTGGTGACTCTTTGCCCAAAGTGGCACAGGAGGCTGTTGGTGTTTACTGTGAGGGCTCATTGCTGGCTCATGATCATTTTGAGTCTATCAGGTTAGATAGCATCATTTCTTCTTTATGAATCCTTGCCAACCAATCCTAATTAGCTTCACATCCTTAACAGAAATTACCCTGCATGAGGGTATTGTCACTCACCTTCCCTGGATTCAAAATGAGACTGATGAAACTTTTTCTCCTTTACTCTTTCTTCGCCATATTTGAAGATAGGGTTGACTTTTACCTCCTTTCTTAGGGAGGAAATCTTCCCAAATTACATTGATGCTTTAGAGATGTTTTGGAGTGGCCTGACAATGACATCATCTGGCTTCCTCAGTGCTAGTGGTGGCAAAGAATGAAAGTAAAAGCTTTCTGAAATATATAAGAAAACCAGAAAAATTTTAAAATATTTAAGACTTCACATGACTGCCCATATTGACTTACAGAATATAATTAAGAAGCTGAATGTGAGTGTATTTCTTTTGGAGAAAGTAGGCTTTCCAAAACTGCAAAATTTTTAGTGAAGACTGTTCTTTCATTAAATTAATGAATTTGAAATTTTGACCCTTTCTTAGTTTAGAGACAAATTTAGAGGGACAATGTTAAGGAATGAGTATTTCCTCTAAAAACAGGGTTCCAACAATCCCTGTCTGCCAATCAGAGATTAACATTGGTGGATGAAAGCGATAAGACACAACCATTTATTGACAGAGTGCCCTCATGGCATGAAAAAAAAAAAAAAAGCTAGATATTAAATTGTCCAACCTTACCCCCCATACCCACACAAACGACATGGGAACAAAAAAAGCCCAAAATGCCAGGGAAAGGAAAAAACCCACAACAGCCGCAATGTGGCGGGGAGGAAAAAAATAATGGCAATGCCTCGTCTCTCAGGGAAGGGAAAAAACCAAAGGGTTCATGCAGCAGATTGGGCAAAACCTGGTGAATCTCTGGTGTGGGTCCCCTCTTCACAGCACATGAAGCTGGTGGATTTGGTGTCCTTTCTCTTGTTGATCCAGCTTTTCTGAGGTCTGTGGCCAGGACATTGTGGCCCCTCGCCATTCCACCAGTCCCAGGCTGATTTGTGTCCTGTCAATTTGTCCTGTCTGATCTCAGACCAAAACCAAACCAAACAGTTCAGGAAAAACACAAAGGCTGCTGAAGGACTGTTGTCACAGTCTCCAGAGAAGGGGAAAAAACCTTTTTTTGCCTAAGCTAACAAAAGACCAAGCTAGCTAAGCAACAAAGAGAGCCCAGTCTACCCGGCACTATGGACACCTGGGGAGTGAGGCTTTGAAAAACCTGCGCAAGAGCCCCAAGGCTCTCCCCTCCCCCCGGACCCACCTTAAAGCTCCAGCAACCATTTCTGGGTGTAGAGCAGATGATCATGGGAATAGAAAACCACTCAAAGACAGACCCTAGGCATTCCATGCTGCAGAAATCCTGAAGAAATAGCTTTGTTGGGATGAAATCAGTCATAGTACATTGTGGTATACAAAGGCTATCTTTGATGTTCTATTCAGATATATTTTGTAGTTATGAGAAGAAAAGAGATCTATACAAGCAAAAGCTATTCTTTTTAAATGGTCCTATTTAAATGTGTAAGCCTATTAATGAGTCCTTGTAATTTCAATAATATCTTGAGTAATAAGTTTACAATTCTTCTTTGTAGGGTTTGTTTGTTTATTTGTTTTATTTTAATAAAGTATATTCAATTTTTTCTAAATATTTGGCAGATATGGACTTTGAGGTTCTTAGCCTTTTTTGCTGAAATATAAAAAGTACCTGTTCAGTCAGCACTGTCAGGTTTAAATGCAGAGAGATCAGCTTTTTTCTTGTGGTTTCTTGCTTGTGCCCCAGAAGGTCTTGGAAGAAAATATGTGAGGTTATGGGGAGCTTTTCTTCCTAAGGAACAGTGGTCAGATTTCTGCCTCACAAGAATGATAAGATAATTGCAGCTAAACATCCCTCTAGGATATATTTTATATAAATAAGTTGAGCCCGATTGTTATTTCCATATGAATGATGGTTGAATGAAATGATGTTTGGGTTTTCTATGCTCATATTTCCCTAACTTTGTGCTTTCTTGCTCTCCTGAGACTTGACGGCTTGCTTACTTGCCCTTATGATATTGCGTTTGTATAAATAATTTCTATATCAATTCTATACAGTGAGAAGTCTTCAGCTCAACAGTGTTGTTGACACATATGTTGTGTTAGTGAAAAAGGGAAGTTTACCACATTTTGGTCTTAGGTTAAAACTGGAATGGCTTAAGTGTGCATATTTTGAAAAAATGAATAATCTTAACTCTTATAATAAGGGTATTAAATTTGATGTAATGTTATTGCTGAGACAATATTTTTATTATGTAAGACCAGAATTAGAAATTTAGAACTAAGATTGTTTTTCTCTTTTTAAGACCCAAACAATATAATGTTAGATACAGGGCTGGATCTTCGCTCAGTTGTATTTGAAAATAGTAAAGTAATAAGTCTCTTCAAGAAAGGGTGGTGTTAGACACAGAGATATGATAAAACCATTGTGATGGCAACAACAGAAGTTTCAGGTATTACACGACTTGAGAGAACTATGGCTGAATTAGAACTAGTAGAAGGAATATGACTTAATGAGAGACATGGAGCAATAGGAATGAAGTTGTTCAGTTAATTGATGTTATTAAAGCTATAGATACAAAGATAACAACCCTGAAGCCACTGAATTTGCCAGTTTATAGAAACTAAATTCCATAAATATCAAAAGGATAATGAATCTTGTTGAGTTCAGTGAAAATCTATTTATTGATATCTGTAATGGTTGGATTGTGCCCATGCAAAATAAAACAAATCCTCAAAATATCCAGGTAGCTGCAGCTTTCAGGAGGACTAAACTTTGTTTCTGTTTTCTCTATTAAAAATCATAGAATCCTAGCATGGTTTGGGTTGGAAGGGACATTACACATTATATAGTTTCAAACCCCTTGCTGTGGGCAGGGAAACCTACCAAGTTGGCCTTGAACATTTCCAGGGATGCGATATCCACAGCTTCTCTGGGCTACCTGTGCCAGTGCCTCACCACCCTCACAGCAAAGAATTTCTTCCTGATGTCTGACCTAAACCTGTCCTCTGTGAATTTGAAGCAATTACTAATGCCCTTTTCAAAATTCCTGCTCCAGTTTTCTTGCAGTCCCTTTAGGTACTGGCATGTGCTTTAAGGTTTCCCTGGACCCTTCTGTTCTCCAAGTTGAACAACCCTGACTCCCTCAGCCTGTCTCCATACCAGAGGTGCTCCTTCATGGCCCTCCTCTAGATTCAGTCCAGCAGGTAAATGTATGGATGCATAAATATGGATATCTGTATATATAGTTCTCTCTCGTAGAAAGATCTGTAATGGCACACACAGACAGAAATAATATCAGGGTATCATTTTGAAGTGTTCTAGGTTTTCAGTTGTTTGGCGTCTCCTCCACATGAAACCAAGAACCTGGCTCATGGCAAATGCATAAAGCAGTACAACAACTCTCTGAGCATCAGCTCTTCACCCTTGACAGAGTTTTCACCTGCATAAGAGTGGTTCTAATACCATGTAGAAGTGAATTCGCTTGATTCTTTCACTCTTAGATGAGGACTCATGTATGATGAGTATCATGTATCATGTATCATGCATAGCTGCAAGTGCTGCCCAATTAACATGTTATGGGAATCACAGATGCCCTGTTCAAGCAGGGTCATCCTAGACCACATGGCACAGGAGTACATCCAGAGAGTTCTTGAGTATTTCCAGCATGGGTCACTTGCACAGAAAAGTTCTTCCTCGTATTCAGATGGATCTTCCGGAGCACTAGCTTATGCCCAAAAAGTCACTATGGAAAATAAGGTTTTGAAACACATTGTCAGAAATCTTTAGAAATTCTAATTTTAAAGAAATGTAAAACTTTAGAAAAGTGTAAAATAAGCACAAGATGGTGTTGATTTCAGAAGCTGTCTTATTAAGACCAGGAATAAGTGTGCAAGAATATGGAGCAGATTAGTACTGCAGTGCATGTGAATCATATCTGATCATCAGCCTAAGAAAGGTAAAAGAAATGGTAGTTATGAAAGGGTAAAAAACTTGCATATGGGTAGTTGTCTTGGTATAATTCCATCCTGAAGGTACCCCACAGAAACTTATTGGTGTGACCATTTGCATCACCTAGTTTCTCTGCACAACCTTGCCTCTATTTTGCAAGGCAGTGTAATTTGAAATCTGGAAGCCTTTGTTTCCCAGAGAGTTCTCCTTGTGAAAGCCATTCCTCAAGCTGCACATGGTCCAGGAAAGCTGTCATACTTACCATTTGAAGTGCTGTGTGACTGTCTGTGTCTATGCAGTGGGTAGAAAGTGTCTCAAAAGGGCATCATGTTGGGAAATCCATACTTTCTCAATTCAAAGGGAATTCCAGTGTTGATGGTAAGATGTTCTTATGCAATATTCCATAGTTCAGAAGTTTGACTGATGAAGGGGATAATAAGAACTGTTAACAGTTACAAATGTATACATTGTCCTTCAGAATAGAATATGTCCCATTTTCCAGTTTATTTGCATGTATCTCAAAAAGCGGCACTTAATCTGATTTCTAAAATGTTATGCCAAAGTGGTTGAGTATTCTCCATGATGAAAATATTGTCCAAATGAAAATATTTTCATCTCAGAAGTGAAAATGTCAATGAGGAGGCTTTTCTTTCAGACATAAGATACTTTAGACTTAAAAGTCCAGACCATCCTGTAATTGAAGGTTGATTAAAGGTTTCATTAAATGCATTATGCAAAGGAACATGTGAAATGTTCAACTCATGTAAATCAATTTTATTTTATTGCCTCTAGTTCAGCATCACTAATTTTGCTGGTGGGAGGGTTATACCATTGCCTCACATATTTTGGATAAACTGCACAACACATTTCCTCTAAATAAAATCTGTGTATCCTCCCATGATGCACAATCCTGCATGTGTATGTTCAATACTACTTAAAGAAACTGTTCTTAAAAGTGCCAGCTTAGCACAATGGGATGCAAAAGCCAGACTCTGTCAAAAATGCATATACATGCAAGGTGACAGGTCTGACACTAGCTTTTGAAATCTGATGCTTCCAGGTGTGTAAAATGGAAACGATTTTCCTCCATTTATTAGCACCATGTGGGAGAAGGAATAAAAAACCCAAGCATAAAATGCTGATCCAAAACATGAGAAGGGGCTTGCAGCAGCTTTTGCCACGTGGCATATGTGTCTTTGAAGTGTGAGGCAGACATGTCACACACCTTTCTTTGAACTGAGATTTTGCAGAAGGTAGTGGTGACATGGCACAGCTTGGTGGCTTTCCACCACTGAAGCTGCAGGTATGTGACATGCCTGTTCCTCCACCGACATGTCACACAGCTTTTCGCATTCCCACTGTCTTTGTTTTTGGAGCACAGCCTGTGACAACAAACACAATTGATGAGCAGAGACAGCACAGAGATAATATATGTAATATGTGACATTAGGGTGTCCATGTTGCAGGCTTTCATATTATGGGATAGGATGTTTTACCTAGAGTAGAGGAATGCATTTTATTTATTAGTTCCAGGTGTGTCTGTGTCATCTATCGTTATCATACATGTCAAGAGATACGTCCTTTGCAAAATATGGTTCCTGCTTGAGGCAAGGAACACAACTTCAGGTAACAAAATAACCAGGAAGGTTTTTTTTTGTAAACTGTGTGAATCAAACATTTTCCAGTTGAATACACTTCGTATATAGGCAACAATATACTCACTGTTATTTATTAGAACTCCATTGCATGTGTTTGCTAGTTCTTTTCACAGATTTTCATTAGTTTCATCTACTTAATTGTGGAAGAAAATAAATTATAAATGTTGTCTAGCCCTCAGCAAAAGGAGAAGAATCTTTTGACTTTGGAAGTGGTAAAAGGTTTCTAAGGAGGAAAGTACACTTTAACTAAACAAAAGACTACTAGGCTTTTAATTATCTTTGTAATACTATTTTGGATATGCTTGAAACATTTACCTTAGAGTAATTGCCATTATTCCATCTAATGTACAGTGATTAATACAGAGATAATTATCAGCCTACTAGAATGTATAGTTTACAGAAAACCATTTCATTAATAGTGGTTAGAGACAGCTGTTTCAATATTTCACATACTAACTTCTGTAATATTTTCTGTTAAAATTTAAACCAAAATAAATAGTTGTGTGTGTGGCTTATTACAAAATGAGGATACACTTCTTTTTTTCACATATGTTCTTAAAGTATACATACAAAAAAAATATTATCCTAAATAAACCATTCGTGCTGAAGTAAATGTGTTACTTTCTTTTAAATTATTTATCTGAGAAGAATTTCTTCCTTTTTTTTTGCTTAGTTTGTATTGCATATCCTAAATACTGTCTTCTAATAATTTATCCGTCACCTTTCCAATTATTTCTGTTTACTTTAACTGAAGTCACAAAGGATTATTAATATGCTTTTGAAACTGGTAAAATATGCACATTGATGAAAAGCAGGTATTTTTTTAAAGCACCTGTAAGTCTTTGAACTCTATTTGGGGGTTGGGGAGGGTGAAAATAGAAGACACTGCATTCTTTTGTTTCTAGGGGTGGAAAGAGAATGCAGAGAATTGCTTATTGTTTGTATTATGAAGATTATTTTCTAATCATTTATGTATGGCAGTGCAAAGCAGATCCTGTGCACCAGTAATGGCCTCCATCTTCTGTTGGAAAGAAGATAGCCTTACCTGGCTGAGAACTGAAGCCATGTCTTGGTCCTCCAACCAACAAATCTCCAAACTGAGGAAAAGTGTGAAGAAAATCATGTATAGGCCGTGTGCAGCTACTGTGCTTTCCCATCTTCTGATTAACACAGCTTGCTATATGTATGGGCTGTTTTAGGGGGTGTCCTGTCCATTTCCCAGATAAGCGTAAGTTCCTTTTTCAGTATTTTTGTTGGTGCTGATTGTGTGGTCAGCTGGACCAGGGATCAATCAGGCACCTTAAAATTAGTAGTTTTACATTTATTTTTATTCACTCATTTCGTGGATTCATCTTCTTCTTGACATGGTCAAGACATGACAGAAGCATGAATAACATGATAAAAAGAAATTTATCAACCAAATTCTGTATAAATATACAAACTAGGGGTAAGTGAATGAAACTGGCAGCTAACACCTAAAAAAAACCAAATCCAAAGGTAGAATACATTTTCAGTACAGCATTTGATTAAACTTTTTTTCCCAAATTGAAAAGCAATAGCACAAATTCAAGAAAGACCTTTTCATTAAAGGCTGTTAAGCACAATGACAGTTCTGGCTCTGGTATTCCTGATGCTGAAACTTCCATGGGAGTTTGCTGAGGAAGTATCGTGTGCTTTCCCTTCTTCCTCAGACAACTGTTTTTCATCACTGGATAGTGGTCTGGATGGAACTCCTAAGTTTGACCCATTTTTCTGTACTTAGATGTAGAGATTTTTCACACTTATTTACCAATATAGTTCAACTTTTGAGCTAGAAACTCCAGAAGGTCATTTTTTCCCACTCACAACTGAGTTCTTCTCTTCTGTGCTGGGAATTGTTGATATGGGTGTCAATCCAGCCCATTTGTGATAGTAATTTAATACTGTGAATTTCTTGCTCAGAGAATTAAATTGTGACTATAATCTTAACATATTTGAAAGACTATGAGAGAGGTAATCTTACTAAAAAAAATACAATTAAATATAACACTGTATTCAGACTCCTACGTCCAAAAATAATAAAGAAAGGGGGTAAAATGAGGAAAACGTTTTTTGTACATACATACAGATAGAGATACCCCCCTTCTTTCATAATGTTTCCAAATGTTCTGCTGATACACATTATTTTTTATATTATCATGTAAAATGGAAAATATATGCAGATTATTACAGAGGAAACAAGCATTTTAATATACCAAAAATTTAGGGCTGAGTTTGAATTTTGGGTGGAACATCTTGTTTTCAGCTATTTTTGTATTGAGCAATTTAAAATTAGCTAAAATTTTGAGGACTAATATTTCCTAAATTAAGAGCAATTTCTCTTTTTCTCTCCCTGCTCCAGTTCATGAGCTACATGTTAATCAGTTGTCTAAATTAATAGATTAAAAATCTTGTTCTTCATAGTAAAATCTTTGTAATTATTGCAGCATTCATTTGATGCAATTGCTCAGTAACAAGACAAAACTTGACTCACACATTTACTTGTTGTATTTTTGAGAAAGGAATGTTGTCTAAACATTCTGAAATTACAAAATTCTACTGGACTCTATTAGTTTTGAAATCAGACTGTGTATATTTGTCCTTGCAACAAAAGTGCTCTGTAATTTGAGCCAATCTTATAACCTGGAAGTGTTTTACTACTTGTGTTCAAAACCTGAATTGAGTTCTTACATGAAGTGACTTTTATCCTTATGCTTGGCTTACACTGGAGTAGAGTACAACACGGCATGTAAAAACTGTGGTAGTCATGTAGAAAAATAATTTCTATACAAGCTGTAGAAAGTTGATAAAGTATTGTTGATAATTAATGTCCCATTTTTTTTGCCATGTTGAGTATATCCAAAGGATTTTAAATGGATTAGCTAAGGACTCAATGACATTAAAAATCTTTCTTACCTAAATGATTCTATGTAGTTTATGTTACAATATTACTGGAAGAATCATTTTCATATGTGCAACTTCTCAATGTCAGTGATGGCTTTGGAAAACACGTTAGCTGAGTTTTCCTCTGTCTCCACATAATTAAGTTCATAGTCTCAAAGGGATAGTTAGCAAATCCAGGTTCTTGAACTACATTTTCTGTTTATGGATTTTTTCCTATAAATACATATATTATTTATTTGTACACCCTATAGAAACAAAAAAAAAATCCCACAGATTATTCACTGGCACATGTGAGAATGAGTGTATTATGAGTAATACTACTCATGGTGGGCTATTTTAAGTACAGTTAGTAAAGTCAGGAAGTATTATTCTGATATGGCATGAACAGTTTTCTGTACACGTGAGTTATCTGTTACATTAAGTGCTTAAAGATTAATGGACATTAACTAAACTAAAGCTGAATGTTATGTATCATTTCATTTAGCTCATTCTTAGCTAGCTAAGGTAAGTACTTGTGACGTCTGGGTAGTCATTGCATATAAGTTCCCATTGACTTTTACCTCTCCTCTCTCCTCTGCCTCCACTTCTCCTTCCCTCCCTACCACCTCCCACCCCAGGCTTTCATCCAGAACAGCATTTAAGCAAATGCTTTACTTGTTGTTTATTTGTTTGTTTGTTTGATTGATTCTTTTTTTTTTTTAGCATGGGTCTTGAGCAGGCTTTTGAAGATGAGTGTATGATAAAGGTCTTTCTTGGACAAAGATGCTTTTCTAGTTCATCACCTTTAGGGCCATTATCTGATGATTTTTAAGCATATTGCTGCTATTTGCTGTTGAGTAAACCACTAAAATCAGGGTGTATGTCCTTAATCCTACTAAATATTGAGATTTTCTAAATTCCTTCTGAGTCCTTAGGATTGATATTATTCCACATGCATTGCTCTGCATAATCCTAATTTCCTAGAACAAGTATTCTGCACACTGGACAATTGCTTAGGTTCTGACATGGATCAAAAGAATGACAATTTTAGGGTAACCTTCACTCAAAGAATGTGTAATACTATAAAAAACATAGCTGAAAAGAATTCTAATATAGAGAGGCTATGTGTGCAATGCATACTACATGTAAAAGTTAACTTATATTGGAAGTGAAATCATTCCAATAGTCAGGATTTGATTTTCTATTGGAACTGCTAATATTGTTTCAAATGTTTTCTCCTCATATGAAAGGTAAATTATTTCTATTGATATTTAGTTATGTTTGATTTGTAATTTTCCAAATATGTGCAGGCTCCACACTTTTATCCTCTGTATCTTAAACAGTGTGTGTATGGCTCCCATTGCACATAGCACAGATATTTTTAAATGGGTTTTTTTGGCTCATATAGATTTATTTTTGGGGACATTACATATGTATGCACTGCTAGTGTATCATCAAGCAACTAAGTTCTGCAATAGAAGTCCATGCATACATTATTAGTCCAATTGCAGGAAGATTTGAAGCAGAAGAGTGTTAGCTCAGCATAATGAGTGTCTGCCAGCCATTTTTTTATAATGACTAGCTGCAGTTCTCATTGTATGTCAAACCTTATGCTGCGCTGTACTGTTAGCTTTCTTGTTTGGCACAATCAAATGATGTAATGTATCCCTAGAAGTCTAGCTGGATCAAAGACATATACAACAGGGTGGTTTTTTTCTGCCAGTAGTATTGTTGCATATTTTGCTAAAATTATAGTGCAAGCGATAACAAATATATGATCACTTATCATTTATAATGCATTTTTCCCGCTATGCAGTAAAGATATTACAAGGATGGACAGCTTTGCTTGTCACAAAAGAAATGTTTAGATATTACGTAGACCAGCAGGTGTTCAAAAATCCCTTCATAATTGTAATATTGACCTATGCTCATTGACAGAAAGACTCATAGTTAATGAAGAAAGTGCTTTTCTTTCTGTGTATTAATGAAATGAAATATGCTTCCTTTTTCTTTTTTTTTTCTCCCTGAAAGGTAAGCTAAATCTAAAAGAGGAGTTGAAATGCAGTTCATTTAAATGCAGTTTAAGAATTCACCATTGCCTATTTCAGGCATTGTGTAAGGCATGGGAAGCTTGCTTATGTTTACTCCTGATGTAAAATCCACAGCAGTGTGAAAGGACAATAGAACTGTATGGTATGTGTATTAACTTTGATGATAAATGCCTTACTCCCTCTTCAGAGGATTATTAAAAGAGTTCTCTGGAGGAATAAAACGGTGGAAGTCACACATTTAATAGCTCAGGTATAAAGAGTCAGATTGTGCCAGTTGGCAAAAGTTAGCAGGAAGCTGTCACAATAAATGGCAGCAGCTGCTCATAGTTCTAAAGAGTATGTCCCAGTCAGAACTGAAAACTGATGGCATCTACATTAATACTACCTTAATGGTCCATCTGCTGCTCCATAGGGTCCCTAGCTGCTGTATGGAGTCATAGGCATTTGACAAGCAGTCTCTGTATGCCAGACACACATTGTGCCAAATGTTTTAGGCTGCTTCGTATCGTTCTGATCTGTCAAACTTTCCTATCATTTATCAGGGAAGGAGTTCTGAAGGATTTTTTTTTTTTTTTTTTTTTTTTTTTTTTTTTTTTTTTTTTAAATTCCTGCACATCACTGGCTTTTAGTATTTGGGACAGTCAGGAATTTGTGAAGGAAGTTGCTTGTGGTTACTTTTTCTTGGAGGATAACGTCAGCTGCTTGATAATCTGTATGCTATGTTAATAAAGTAGTGTGATAAACCCTGTAGAGAAATCACTAGCTGTTTGCCATATCATTTAAATCTTTTTACTTTAGCAGGTAGAAAATTAAATACAAGTAACCATAAAAGAACTAACAGTGTTTTGACAGGCTCACTAACACTCATTTGCTAAAGAGCAGTTCATTTCTAAATACACAGTTGCATAAATATTTAAAAAAGAGCATTCATACTTATATCCATATGTGCTTAGAAATTATAGCAGTAATGTTAGCAAAAGCTTTATTTAACTGATTATGAAGTTATTCTATAAACATGTAAAAAATATTGCTTGTATATTAAGTTATAAGAGAATGCAAACTATTCCATCCCTGGAATGTTTAAGTCCTGCTCTTTCTTAGCATCTTTTGCTCCATAGGTGTGATTCTAATTTATAGATTATGAATATTTTAATATTTAAAGTATAAATAGAGGTAAAACTGTTTGTAAAAACTCTGTAACAGTATAATCTAAACAAGAAAAAAAAGCAGAGCTATGCAATTTCTGTTACATTAATTATCCACTGTCTTTGGTCATTCTATATCTTGCAAAAAAAAGCAAGTATCATTCTTTATTCTTTGACTGTATCTTGTTCCCAGAAGGCAGTCTATTTCCAGTAAAATTGGAAACTTTTGCAATTTGGTTTTTTGTGGTTGTATAGCTCCAATGGAAACGCACTGTTTATTTAAATTTGCTATTTATGTGAAAATGTTGGAGTTAGCAGAGAAAACAATTCAGAGTATCAGCAATGATCAAGGTATAAATGCTTAAAGAGAAAGATCAGGATGTCAGCAAAAATGTCACGACTACTTTTCGCAGTACATGTTTTGATTTTTTAGCTGGATTCATTCAAATCAGCCGGGTGCTTGAAATTCCATGATACTGCTTTTTTTGTTTGTGTCTTTTTGGGATTGACAGAGCCATGAACGATGGAAAATCAATGAAATTGATTCGGTTTCTGAGAAGAGCCTCTAGGCTTTTCCCCTTTTTACTTTCCTTCTAGCTAGTCATGGGAAAACTGGTCAACCACAAAAAACCACTAAACACTCATTATATTGTACATGGTATCCTAAATATTTTGCATTTTTCCATACTTCAGAATACGATTGCCTAAGGATATTTTCTAAATCAAAAGCTGGCTTGTTCTGCCCTCCCCTGCCTCCACCAATGTATTTTCTACCTGTATCTTCATCTCACTGCATTTCTTTTCATGCCTCAATATAAATCATAGGTTAAATTGCTTGTTACACAGTGGTTATAAATGAGTGTTTAATTGTTGGTAAGACGTTATACAGAGGAAAGTGTGTACCTTGGCATTCAGAGTTGCATTGTAGCTCCTCAGAAAGTGAAAAGGTAGAAATACATAGATGCAGGCACAAAAGCATAAGTTGCAAACCAAAGGAAATAATATCTATAAATAACTCATGGCTTTATTACCACATATTTATATCTCTGGAAAACTGCCATCAAAAGGCATCACTTCTGGATTCCAAAAAAGTATAAAGCTGGTTTGATTCAGCAGCAGGTGATTTAGATACGGATAATAAATTTTAGGTGTAAGATTCATTAGGTAGGATTCATTAGCTGCTTTTAATTCATCAAAATGACCATATCAGGTGGTGAATAAAATCCCAGGGTATGCCTGAGGGTCTTGGTAGCTCTTTGTCTGGCAACAAGCAGTGGCTGGCAGGAATCAGAAAGCCAACACAAAGTCCACTGTATCTCAGTGCCAGTGCCTAGGTACCAAGACATCATCCTGCTACTTGTGCTCTCTCGTACCCTGCACGGGACAGCTTGGGCAGAAAGGCAGATCCTTGACACTATGGAAACTGAGGAAAATCAGTGTAATTTTTAACATTAGCATAGGGTGGCTTCATGAAAGAAGCTTTCTTATGCCCCCATTAAATAAAGCACTAGAAATTTCCATTACTTTGGGCACAGCTGGGAATGTAAGTGGCCATTCAATAGCTAGTAGGGGGCCCTCTCTGGAAAACCAGTTTTTCTCTGCTCTCTAGGGCACACAAATAAAGGTACTCTCTGCCTTATGAGCTCCGTCTTCTGACAGCTGGGAGCTTATCTGCTATAGATCAGAATTTCATAAAATCTGTCTCAATCTCTATTTGATCCTCTGCATCTAAAAATGTACTTTAAGATGAATCAGGGAGGCCGTGTTTATACCTACACACTGGAACAATGTAAAGAACGCAGTTGCCGGTCTCAAACACTGTTAAGGCCACAGAAGAACTTTGTCGTGAGATAAGCACAGAACAGTGACAGGATGACATTATCTTCAGGCTTGGCGTAGGAAAAATCTGATTAGCTGGGTCCTGGGTAATGCATCCAGACAAAAATTCCTACTGTGAGGAACTGTGTAAAGAAACTCAAACACATATCTCCAGTCAAACAAATTTTATCCTAAATTATGGGACAGATGGCATCTGTGACCACCAATGACCATTTAACACTCCCCTGAAATATGATTCCGTGAATACCTGCAACTTGGACTGTATGTTATGACACCACAGTGGGAACTTGGCATAAGATAAAGGTGTACTATTGTCTGAGTGTAGACCAAAAGGTTAACAAAAGGTTAACAAAACTTGGGGAGAAGAATGTACCCTGGTAATAGACATAAATGATGCAGAACTTATTGGCCACAAGGAAAGCCAACTAAGAAAGTGGGCTGAAATCAGTTATGGCAGGGTAAAAGGTAATTCTTGTGGGGGTACATTACAATCCACTGATCCAAGAAACCCACTGACTCAAAAGAGGAGCAAGAATCACCATGGGACTAGTTAGCATTAGAGGCAAGGGAATAATTTAACCAAAAGCATAAGAGAAGTCTGTAGCCAATAAGCATTAATTCTGTTGTTTGCTAAATAATAAAAAGTTTTGAATGACCTTGGAATCCCCACCTCTGAGAAGACCAGGGTGAAGGAGGAAGAAGGACCAAGGGGACCCCACTGCATCCATGCATAGTGATTGTCTTCTGTTTGATCACTCTTTCTCTCTCTCCCCTCCATCCCACCCTCACTTTTTTATTCCTTTCTATCTCTCTACCTCACATTCATTTTAAAATAAAATCTGTATTATTGAATTTGGCATATGGTCTCATTTGCACCTTAATTTGGGCAAAGATATCTCTCACTAATTGGATCATTACACACACATATGTAAGCACCTTTTGGGGATGATATTCCTGGTTTCCTGTTGTACCTATCACTGACCCCATTTCTGAGAATGATTTTGTGTTCTTTTACTGGTGTCCTGCACAATAGTTGACATTAGAGGGTCCCCCATTACCTCTGCCAGCTGTAACCCAATAAGATGTTTTAGCAACTGCTGCTATAAAAGAACCCTGCAGAACTGGCAAAATGATTTAGAGGAGATGTATGGTGAAAACTGTCCTGAAGAAGATCCAGGGAGGTTAAATAAGGAGTATGCTGAGGAGAGGAATGAAGCAAGAAAAGCAAAACTACAAGGTAGAAGAGTGGTTAGAAAGAGAGAAAGCATTGGTGATGGCCACTAAAAGTGGAGAGATTGGATTTACCATGCTTTGCCTTTGAGATTTATATTCAAGCTTTGCATTCTAAGAAGAAATTCCTCTGCAGCCCAGTCCAGAGAAATCCAACCCCAAACCAGTCTGGCTGTGTCACCCATAAGGTTTTCTGCTTCAGGATTTCTGTAAACATCCTCTGAGAGCAGGCTGCAAGGCATATCTACAATATCATCACAGAATGGTAAATTCTGGACTATGTGTGAAGAGGCCATGGGGTAACAGGGCTCATTCACATGCAGAGAAGCAGAAAGCACTGATAAGTTGTGTATATTTGCTATGTCAGGTATCATGCCAAACAGCTGTCCCATGTCAGCTAAGCAAACACCTTCAAAGATATCCTGTGTGTTACAGAATTTAGTGTTGTGCTGCTAGGCTTTCCAGTTAAAATAATAAATTCCTGCTATTCGCCTGAGTATTTTAGTCCATAATGGAAAATTTAATTAAGTTGTAGTTTTCCACCTCATTTTCTACAGTTGTCTTTTTCCATTGCCTGTTATTGTTTCTTTTTTTTCTTCCCCATCTATTGTTCCAAACTTAGGACTCTTTGCCTAAATGTGCAGCTATCCAAAATTTTTGCAAAGACTTGCTTGTGCATGTAGCACAAATCATAACAGATTGCGGTTCTACACTTGACATGAGCAAGTCCATGCACAGAGGTAGCTTCTGTTATTAAATAAGAAACCAGTGAAATCTTTATACAATCATCTGTGCTATAAAATTTATTTATTTATTTTTTTAATTATTATTATTATTATTAGTTAGTTCAGCATTTAACACAATCAGATCAAGAAGATTTGAAAGGACTTATCCTCACTTGTCTGGACAAAAGATTAAGTGATGGGATCAGATGGCCTGTGTACTGACAGGACGGGTAAAGTTCATCTTGCCCCTAAAACTGTGGGAAACAGTCAGTGGTTTTTTCCAGGATGATAAGGAACAAAGCTGATGTGCGGGGGAATTGCATATTCAAGATGCATTGAGAAACTTGCTCCATATTTTGATATTGAAGGGACAGAAAATGCCCTTGTGTCAGAAAGTAAAACTTTGACAGCATTGTCTTCTGTGTCTAGCTGTTGCTGAAATAGACTTTCTGCTTCAAAAATAACCCAAAATTCTCACATTTCTATATATTAATTATAGTCATTTGAAGAATGACATATTTAACCAGTAAGCTTGTTGATAATTGTACTTGTAACCTAAATGTCATATTAACTGCAATCAGTTTTAGGGAACTATGTTCAAGTGAATGCTTTAAACAGGCTTTGGTTAATGAGTATATAACCCCTATGGACATTGGAAGGTGTTACATTTACAGCAGAGTATCCTACTGTTGAACTACGGCATCAGTATTGGCTTTGTATTCAAGAGGAGTTTGATATGACTTATTGAACTAAACAGTATCAAGTTCCCAAAAGAGATGCTAAAAGAATAAAATCAGAAAACTGTAACACTCCAATACATCAAATCTGTAGAGGCAGATCAATAAAAAGAGAAAGAACATATACAGTAGAAAAAAGCTATTAAAAGGCACATGGGAAAAAAAAGTTTTTAATGGTGAAATTTTGACTTAGACTGATATCTCTTTAATTTGCATAATTCTGCATGCATAGTGTGCAATCTAGCAAGTGAGATGTCTTCATTATATCTGAACTGCATCAGCTAACAAATTGTCAAAATGAATTTTGAATTACTACACACTTTCAGTGATCGTCATAAAGTAATATCTTTACAATTTTTCTGTTAGCTGAAGACAGGGAAAAACCCCCAAACCAACAAAAACAAAACACCAGGTTTCATGGATAAAACAAGCTAATCTTGCTGCAAGAATTTTTATATGTATTCTCTCTCACTATCCTCAGCCTTCCTTTTTCCACTTGCTTAACTGATGTTAACTGCATAAGAACTGACAGCAGAGCAATTTGAAACATAGATTGGTGTATCAGGTCAAGCGCTATGACTGCTTTTTCTCTAGCACTTCATCTAAAAATAAACAGTCACATATTATTTTGGGGGGCTTCTGTTCATTAATCAGTACTAGAATTGGGGGATGTCTTCTTTTGCTGCTGTATATATATCCATACCTAACAATAGCATGTCTATTAACTTGCATATATTCATCTGGGGTCATCATACGTTTTTCTAGACAGAATGGCGACTGATGGGGAACTTTTGTTTCATATTTGGGCCCTGACAGCTAATGACCATGGCTGTTGAAATGATAGCATTAAGCACAGGGTTATAAATGACAAATATATGCATAAGAAGGGAAGTTTCTTTGTATTTTCAGCTCTGGTCATGTCCTTCATCAGGACATGGGTAAATGTGCTCATAAACTGGCTGATGAGGTCTAGTCTTTGAAGGAGCTTTTCAATCAAGTTTATTTGAATATTTGTGTTCTTGCTGTCATAACTTAAAATTGTTCGTAATGTGCTGCTGTGATGGCTAGGAAATTTGCTTTCAGCCTGAATATATTTGTTGCCAATTAATCCCATTTTTATTATTCCTGTATTCTTGTACAGGATAAATAATATTTCCTTATGTTTTCTCTCCATCTACTCTTGTCTTCTGATCTATGTACAAACCTTTTCCCACTTTCACTTACAAACCTTTCCTTCACTTTCTCCCCTCACTCAACAGTTTTTGTTTTTTGTTTTTTGTTTTTTTAAATTAAGCTTAAAAACCACATAATTGCAACCTCTTCTGAAAGAGGTAATCTCTTTTTCTGGTCATCCTACTAGTTGTTCTCTCCATATGTAACTCTTTGGATTAATCTATCTTGAAATGGATGACAAGAACAATACAAAATAGCTTAGATGAAAGCCACTAGTATTTTGAGAAATGATATTAATATTCCCTAGGTTCTAACGGGAATATATTTTCAGATTATATTTGGCTTTTTTCATGGCTGCTTTAAATTGGTGTCTTAGTTACCCTGTGGCCAAGTAGTGCAAAAGAAGAACAGAAGGAGATCTGGTGCTTCCAGCTGATGAGTTGGTGTGTGCTTGGTTTATGCAATTACATAGCCAGCTGCTTGGGATATGTCATTTGCAGGAAAATCTGAGAGGAAGAAAAGTATATGCACAGAAGACTGAAATTTGGGCTCAAGTGCAAAATGTGATTATGGGCACCTAAATCATCCAACAGACAGCCCTGTTGCATGACTGTAACATAGAGAGGGAACATCTGTAAAGTGTGGAGGTGAATGTACGTCTGGATTTCAAATCCTCAGTGAATTTTAAAGTATGTAACATGGATTTGTGCATGTTTCTCCTGCTTTAAAGAAAAAAAAAAAAAAAAAGTTTGTGAAAATGAGATTTATCCACTGTCTGAATAGTACTAATGTAAAGTCTGTGAGATGTTTTGGATTTGTATACATCACCCCATGATGTCTATTTTTGATCCACTCTTGTGAAGCTTCTTCATGATGACTATTGAATGATTCTTAACTTCACAGATGAAATGATGCAGTCAGCAAGCTGAGAGTACACTTAGTGAAGAAATACCTGCTGTGTCCACCACTTTCTTGTGCTTCCAAGATGGACTACTGCGGGAGAATGCTAGAAAGTATCTACCAATCTATGGTCTTACAGAGATTAAGGCAAACTTTGGTAAATTATACTGTTAAACTACTTTAATTTATCAGGATTAGGGCTATGGAAGGTAAATTAATTTATCCAATTAGGAACCAATCTCCTAATTTCCTTTATTATGATTGTGCTATGTTTTGAGGCAGAAAGGAAAACAGTCCTTATGGCTAAATCTATCTTAGTAACTTAAATGCTCTGGAAGACTAGACAGTGGCCAAAAGCTATGATGGAAAGATGCCCAAATTGCACAGCCCGATGCGCAGCCTGTTTTGGTCCTCTGCATCAGCATCATCTGTGGGAGATGTAGCTGGCAGGTGCCAAAGCAGTTCTGACCAAAATTTAATAGTACAGGTGTTTGTGCTGAAATGCTCAAGAGTGGACCTCTGGGTATGCAAAGGAAATGAGAACACTGACAAGAGAAAGCTGGTCCAGACAGCCCAGACTGCAGAAATTAAGCAGAAGTAATTTTTCATTAGAGAATATGGATTAAAAAAAATCCAAAAAACAAACCAAACAAAAAACCTAAACAAACAAACAAACAAAAACAACAATAACAACAAAAAACCAAACCAAAACAAAAACTTGATTGCATTGAATTTTCTGGAATTCTAGAGGGAATTTTCTTGCCTTCTCTATGCACATGCATGACAAATGAATGGGTGTAGGGAATAGTCTGGAGTTTATATCAAAATTATTGAAAATCCTGCTGAAGTGGGCACAGCAGGTGCATGATGTGATTTTTTTTTTTTCTGGGAAGACAATATACCCAACAGGCTACTGGAACATTTTGGACGCACTGGTCCTCTGATTCTTTTAACTGACTGCAAACAAGCAAATATTTTTTTTAAGATAAAAATCATTAAAAACCTTTTCTGCCCATCTCTAATTTAATTTTAAGGGTCTTATTTTTAACAGAAAATATGAACATCTCTTTCACACTCTTGAGGAGTGAACCTTCATTCTTCACCCTCAATCCTGCCAGAAAGGGAGAACATGCTGCCAATATCTTCTAGCAACACTTAGGAAAATATGAGAAGAAATTGGCCTTGTTTTTTGCTTAGAAAAACATACATAATTTTTCTATGAATCCAGGCTTATTTTAGAATGGACATACCTATAAAGATAATTCATGTTTTAATGTTTATATTATATATCTATAGATATAAATATAGATATAGCTATAGATAGAGATAATATAGATATAGATATAAAATGTTGTTATTGTGCCCATCTATTCCAGGTCTGTTTTGTTAAAATGTACAATTTCTTCACAAAGAGGAGTAACCATCAAGACCCAGCACAAAAGATCTTACTCAATTTGCTTTTCTCTCTACATATTTAACATGCTATTTTTTACTGATATTATGAAGATTACATTAGTTTCCAAACAGTATATATTTTTTTAAAGATTACTCATTGCCTACTGGTTAACATTTTCACACTGTATAACATTATAGGCATTTTTCTTTGAAACTGTCAGCATTTTGTCAGCCAAAGTGAGCTTTAATAAAAGTCAGGCTCTGACAATTTTCTGGAATAACCCAGAGCTCAGCCCTATGTGTCTATGTGAACAGGATGTGAAGATTGGATCTCCTGATGAAAATTAGCGTGAGCCACTGCTGCACTTGGCTGACACCTACATTTTGGGTTCCTGTGCGCTGGTGCACGCTATCAGGTCTAGGCACTTAGAAGGAAGCTGTCACTCACTTTAGCTAATCAATCAAAGTTTGTCACATTCTTGTATGTTTTCACTAAAAACCCAAACTGGGACACCAGATGTGGTGAATACATGGACAGTCTATGTTTTTGTATAAAAACATCTGATGTGACAAAAGAGCAATGAAAAGCAAGTTTGGCTTAAAGCACATGTTTTTTTTTGTCACATGCACACTCATGAATGTTTTCATTACCTATATCTCTCTGAGATTGCCGCCACTAATTTAATTTCAGAAAACATTCCCCAACTACTTTACTGCAAATTGTGTCTAGCAAATCAGTTTTGCTAGTCTCTCATAGTAGTTAGAAGAAGAAAGCTTGGTTGAGGGAATAAGCAAAGCATTTGTTAATATAAATCTCTTCTTTTGATCTGTAAATCACAAATTTTTAGATACAACTGATAAATGAGTAAGACAGCTCTCTGGAAGAAAATAAAATACTTTGATTTTGTGCTACCTCTCCTTCTCACCTCTTCCTTCCATTCCTCTTGTATGTCATGGCTGTTTCCATAGTGCCCTATGGACTTTTTGCTGAGCTTTTACTGATGAAACCCACAAATATGATGCTGAAGTTTCTAACTGCAGTAATTTATAATAATACAAAGTGTCATGAGACCTGTGCAGAACATGCATGAGATGGTGTTCAGGAAGGGGAGGTGATGACCTCTTCTTTAAGAGAGTATGAAAAAAACCCAATGTGTTTGTGCTTCTACTTGAAATGAACTTTTGTGTCATCTGTCCACTTACAAGTGTGTTGTTAGTGTGAGTTTTCAACAGTACTTTGCAATCAGGATGGCTTGAAAATGACGAGTGATTTACCTTCTCAAGAGGAAACCTTACCAGACAGTTCTATTTTGCATTTGAAAATGAAATTGAAGACCAGTGACAGGTAGGCACTGAAGTGAAGAAAAATCACTATATTGATCTACTAGTGAAAGTAGTGGCAGTGGCAAAGATGGCACTTGATGATTTTTATTGGGATCCCATTTCTTAGATCCTGAAGAATGAGTCATACTGTTTGGAACTGTACACACCACTGGGAGATGGACAGTTCATGCTTGGTAGTAATAATTTCCCTCACACATGTTTTAAACTAAGATTAAGCACAGGCACAAACAGCCCTACTGAAAACTTAATTTTTTGAGGTGCTAGGAGAAGTGTTCTGGATGTGCTAGTTTTCTAATTATTCTTTCAAGATTAAAAGTCTTTTATGCAAAATCTTCAGGTGTTTTGGGCCTCAAAATACCTGTTTAGTAGGACATCAACAGAAGGGAACAGTAAGTATAGAAATGGCCCAGGGCTTGGGTGAAGAGAACAAGAAGCATCATGGCTTCAAGACCAAAAAAGGACTAGATCAAGCATCCCTCATCAAGAAAGTGAAAATTCTGCTTCAGTGTGGCACACTGTCTGATTTTCCAATTTGCTGTAACTGCATTTGTGTATTTGCAAATATTTGCAATATGTCTCTGTGCTCTCTCAATTCTGGTCGTTGACGCAGAGTGATGGGCAGTTCCCCAAATGCCTGAGAGCAAGCCTGCCTTTTCTTGGAGTAAGGAAAGGCTGAGCACGATGAAATATCAATATATTAAAATAATTATAAATAAAAATAGATATAAAAATAGACCTTCTAGGATGATCCTGCTTGAGCAGGAAGGTTGGACCAGATGATCCCATTGTGGTTCCTTCCAACTTTACCCATTGTGTGATTCTGTGACTAAGCAAAATCCCTGACCTTATGTTTTTCTAGAAAAAGCATGGAAGAATCCTGGCACTGCTGTAACCCCTGAAGTTAGAAGGCAGTAGGACTTAAAGTCATGCTTAATCCATCTTGCCTAGCACGGAGAAGTGTTGATAAAGCAAGGACAGGATTTCTGAAGGATTCTGGTACATTCCTACTGCTTCTGACAATGTTGGCAATAGGCAAGTTGCTTGGTCTTTTTTCTTCTTGCACTTCTCTGTAGACATGATAATTGACAATATTTTTCATGGATCTATGACCCTGAACTTTTTGTCCATCTACAAGCTGCATGCATCTGACAGCCTGATCTGAATGCACAGCTATATGATTATGTGTATAAACAGCAAATATATGCAGTTTTGGAGGCTAGTTCTGAAAATTTGACCTACAAAGCAGTAAGTCAATTCAGTACACACACAATACTTTTACTTTTTGTATTTATTCCTGCACTGACTCTCTTTCACAGGCTAGGTGATGGTGTTTTGATGTGGCTTTGTTGTGTGTCTTCTTTGGCTTTGGGGTTTCCTTAAATGTATTTTAATTACTGAGGTTTTTATACAAACAGGATCATATGAATATTGCTATTCATATTGAATAGAAATGAGGAAATAAAAAGTTCTAATTGATCTTTTAATTCAAACCCAAATAAAATAAATATGGGGAATGATGAGTTATAGTCAGATCTCCGAGCAGAAAAACTGACCTAGAATGTTTATGAGAATGGATCTTTTCTTGACAGTTTTCCAGAGCTTCATGTTTTTTTAATACAAGTAGAAAATAATTTGTCTTCATATTTTATAATTGTTTCTTCTGGCCCTAGCCTTAGCAATCAGGAGAAAAGGTGCATAATAAAAACTACCATATGCAGGCAATAATTTGAAGATTTATTTATCTCCAATTTTTGAAGGTGATACAAGTAAATTTTTTTTTTTTTAATTGGAGTTCATACAGACAATTCATTAAGGTTTGTGGGGTTTTTGTTTGTGAGGTTTTTTTTAATGTCTGACTCATCTGTTGTTTTTTTCATTTGGATTTCAGATATTTTTAAAAGTAAATGACGTATTTCAAGTCAGATATATTCATATATATTCATAAAACCTTTATAAAAAGTTGACATTTAAGGTCCTCTCCTTGCCAGTAGATTTTTATGATATTCAATTCTTGGTCAGCCTAGACCCACTGGGTAGTTGGAGAAATGTCTTTACAATGTACCATTAACAATATACTCAGTTGCACCTTTTTTTGTTCAGTTGGTTGGTTTGGGGTTTTGGTAGTTTTTTGTTTGTTTGTTTTTGAGGTTTTTTGTTTGTTTGTTTGGGTTTCTTTGTTTTGTTTTTGTTTTATTTTGTTGTAAAGGTGTCTCAATCAGAAACACAACATTGAGGACATCTTGTCCCTCACAGTTTGACAAAGACTGTCCAGCTTATAGGAAGAAAAGAAAAACCAAATTTATACCTGTTCCTTTGATTGCAGTACACACCTCTGTTTTTTCTCTTGGCCTTGACAGGAAACTAAACATTTAGAGTCAGACTTCCAAACAGATGGATATATTAAAAGCCTGATGACCAATCTTGGATAAAATCTACATCAGTATTATGGAAAACTCAGGCTTCAAAATGTCATGCTTGAATGGCTGAGTCCTGCCCTTTACACTTGGTTATAGGAAGTTCAAGTTCATCTTTTGTGAACATATAAGATACTTTTTTGTTGTTTCTGCTTGTAAAGTTTTCAGGAAGGGCACCATGTGTTTATCAGCATCTGGGAAATTGATTATCTAGCTGGTTAATCCTGTTCTGTTACTGGAATCCTGAACTGGTTCTGCATTGAAACAAATACTATTTTCACTAAGAGGCTTTTTTCCCTGTTTGTTAGTTTTCATGTTATAGTGAGGTTACAATAGACTGAAACAGAAGAAAATATGGATTTTTATTTTTTAATTCATGGAAGAGTTGCCAATGAAGTTAATCCCAGCATACCTAAAAACCTGCCCATTAGTATTGTCATGTTCAAGTAATTTAAATTCAAAATGAAAATAAAAGTCCTTTTTAAAGTCTCTATCAGAACATGTACATCACACTTTTTGATTTATGACTGCCATCTGTAATTTCTTCTCAGTCTCACTGTAGCCCCATTTCTTAAGGTAATTAAAATATGCCACTTGAAGAAATTTTTCAAGTGGGATGTTATATGCAACCAAAAATCAAGTTTTCTTCAATGGAGATATGTTGTAGTACATCATAGCAAATTCTGAAATGCTATATAGAAAATATATTACATTACATATTTTTTTAATATACAATTGGCAATTTATACTGCTGTTCCAATCAAAAATGACCATCTGTGCCTTGGAAATGGTACACCCTTAAGCACCCCTAATGATAGTGGGATTCATAAAAAGTCTATACTTCTGTCTTTGAGAAACAAGTTTTATGTTAAGTTAGACACATTGAAGATCCTTGGCAAATATTTATTTAGTGTAATATGTACTTGTGAATGTGTTTGAGTACTTGAAACAGACATGACTCATCAATTTAGATTAAATAAAAATGAGAGGCTGGTCAGCTATAAAAACCCACTAGTTTATCTAGTTTAGCTTAACTTTTAAGGACCTTTCACACAACCTTCACACACCGAAACCTTCACCACCACCCCTGCCCCATAAAACTAACCGGACTGTCACAAGACCAAAGTAATGGTTGGTTCATATTTTGGAAAGAAAAACTGACAGTTGCATTGGGTTCGTATCTGCTTTTTGGCACACTGGTGTCAGTAAAGCTATACTGGCTGATGTGGCTTAAGGTGCAAATCTAATTCCTTGTGTCTTTCACTCTTCCACTATGATTCTGCAAAGCCAGACTGTTCCCAAACTCTTCTCTTGCTACAAGTACTGGAGTTTTTTGGTTTTGGTTTGGTTTGATTTTTTGGTTGATTTTTAGTTTGGGTTTTTTTGGGGGGGGAGGGAGGAGAGGGCTCAGGTTTTGTTTAACTATTATAGGAAAATATTTCCCAATCCAGTCTTTAGGTTGGGAAGGGTTATCATAGAATCACAGAATGGTTTGGGGTGGAAGAGACCTTAAAAATCATCTAGTCCATAAGGAAGAGAGAGTCTGAGAGAGGGAAAGTTTTTGTCACCCAACAGCATGTTTTGCACTGGCAGAGGTTTGTGGAAAAATGCAAAAAAATTCCCAAATCAAACCTTTGTCTTAGATAACGTTTGCTTTCAAATAATCGCTTCTACAATTAATTTTAAGTATATGGAAACTGCTTGCTGTCCTGGTTTGGGCCAGGATGGGGGTAATTTTTTTGCAGTAGGCAGGAGGGGGCATGCCTGGAACACAGAAATTATTCTGTACCACCTCATGCCATTCCTGAGGTTGGGAGAAGGGACTCTCTTCCAGTCAGAGGTGGTTCACATATTGCAGTTTCCCATGTGGTGAGTTTTATCATATGTGAATCATTCACCATTCTTGTATACATTTTATTAGTATTGTTGCTCTTATTCTTCATTTATTTCATTGCCATTTCCAGTAAAATTTTCCTATCTCAAATCATAACCTTTTCCTTTTGTGCCTCCAATTCTCCTCTCCAGATCCCTGCAAGAGGAAGGAGAGAGAGTGGAGGGAGTGAGCAAATGGCTCGTGGCTTGAAGTGTTTCAGTAGGAACACTAAATTGGGGAACACCTTTCCTAAACCAAGACACTTGCTAACAAAAAAAAAAAAATTGACTTCTGTGGTTGTGGAAAAGAAGCATGGAGTACAAGACAGAGAAAGGAGTGAAATCAACTTAACTTTTCACATAATTATGCAGCAACTACTTTCAGCTAGCATTTTCCATTCTTTAAGTAGTTGTTAAGTATTCTTTAGCAATATATGTTTATATCAATAGCAATCAACTTGTTAAATACAAACACATTTGGCTTCTTCTCCTCTTGTAGAAAAGATGGTATTGTATTTGCTTTTTGAATAGTAATTTCTTATCCTTAGCAAAACAAAGAATAGAAATTAAACTACTTTTTTAAGACAATAAAAAAGTCTTGGTTTTAAGGTTCAAAAAGAACATTCATTATTTCTGGAGAAACTGTCACTGAATTTGATTTTCTCATTGTTTCACCTCCTACTTGTGCCTTTTTCTATTTTAATGTCAGGCCACTATGGAATAGGACTGTTTTTTTTTCCTTTGTGGGATAGCTAAAGCTCCAGGGCTTCTGTATTTAAAATGGCAGTATACTTTTACAAACTGCTCTTCAAGTGCAGATAAAAAAATAAAATTTATTTATTCAAGTAATATTTTTTAGATTGCTTGATTGAAAATAATTTTTTGCATAAGTAACATGATATTTTCCTAAGTTGCATTTTAGGCTTCAAGATTTAGTTGCTGTTTGTTTCAGTTCTTTTAAGTTAAAAGTTCTGTCTGAATGTATGTATAAATTGGGCAGGGTTGATTTTCAACAAATTAAACTTAAATGAATAATTTTAATATCCTCTGTAATAAGGCTTACTTATCCAAAGGGATGTATCACCTCTAGCAGGCAGGGCTAAATTGAGATGACCATTTTGGATTTTATCATGTAAACTACTGAATATCTGACTAACTTACCATCATATGACACTTTTTACTGGTGATTTTAAAGTAATGCTGAAGTATACCCATAAAATATTCTAAAAAATTCACATTGTTTAAAATCTTTAAGATAAAATATTTGTGTTCCTATGAAATTTATATTTGAGCATGTAACTTCCATGGTTACATGGAAGCAGTGAGAAAACCTGAATAATTAAAAAGGTGTGGTCAATACTCGGGTTGACATAGATTGACTGAACAGAGAATATATAGGGAAAAAATATTTTCCATAAAAATAACTCTTTACTATACCAAGGGCTTTTCTAACAGGCCACCTTATGAATTCAATGTGACCACAGAAATGGGAAGTTCACACTTTATAGAGGTTGTTTAGAATGGAGACGTTACTGAGAATTTATGATCTTTCTTTTTAGTGGAGCTAAATGTTCTTTTTCATAGGCAATGACTGTCTCTCTTCTGTTGTCCTTTGCAACAACTGCAGTCCTGAGTTCCTCTATTTCTGTTTTGCTGCATTAACTTTAGCTCTTGCATCCATTCACTTCATACCAGTGTACATCAGATTGAGTGTTAATTCCTATCTTCATTTGACACATACAAACTAACAGACCAACGTGTTTCAAGTACTGAAATCTTTACCAGTCAAGATCTGCAAATTCCTAGATATCATAAGCAATTATGGTATCTCTTTTTTCCCCAAAATAAAATGCATTAGAAAATCATCATACACATTCAGGTAAAATGGATACTGAAATGGCGATATGAGATATATAGTAATCTTTGTAGGCTTTAGACTACGGAAGTGTTTACTAGAATTTTTTGAGAATAGGAGTACTAAGAATATGCAGTCAACAGGTTGTTAAACACGTTGCTCTCAAAGATGGTCCTTTCTTAACACTTTTATTATCCCCTGTTCAAGCTGGAAAGGTTTTGACTCTTCGTTCTCGTTTAAAAGACAGGTGTCAGTCAAGGACGGCAGGAACCCTCCAGGAATGGAAAAGATGACCTTCTCCCTCCAAATTATTATAACTCTGAAATTACGGGGCTTTCAAGCAAAGATATGGGAAAATAAATAATTCCTTACTAGAAAATACATATATATATACAGACATATATGTGTATATATATATATACATACATATACGCACATATGTGTGTGTGTGTACATATATATAAATAAAAAAAAATATATATAAAGACAGACAGACAAACAACAACAGTAACAACAAGAAAACCCACTAAGAAGAAAACCCAACAAGAAAACCCAGCCTTTTCCTGGCCATCAAGCACTTTCCCTTTTTGGTGTAGTAACAACCATAAGAGGCAGGGGATGTTGATGGTTCCTGGTGAAACCACGGCAGCAGTGACTCCCCTCTGGCTTCAGGATGTGTTCCAATGCAAGCGCTGAGCCCCCCCAGGCGTTAATGGTGGCCCTGAAAAGAGAGAGGAGGTGAGGGGGGGAAAGGGAGGGTGCTCGGTTTCCCTGTGCTCTCACATGTCCGGTGCGGATGGCAGCCCTGGTGAGGTTCCTGTCCACCAGCAGCTGAGAAGTGCTCCCTCCAGAGAGAGAGAGGAGGTGGGGGCCTGGTCTTTTCCCTTGGAAACAACCATGCAGATGGTGGGGATCTCTCCCAGTAAGGGTGGGTGCTGCTGAGAGAGTCCCAGTCCACCAATGGCTCACTGTTAGCAGCAGCCTCACCAACAGGTAGTCAGGAGAAACTTCACAGCAGCACCAAACCCCTGAGCAGAAGTCCAGCACCAAACACCACAAACATCTCACCTCCAAGACGGGCAAAGACTGAAACACTTCCAGCTAAGAAACTGCCAAAACCACACACTCCGCCCCCTCCCCTGCACAATTCCAACAGTATGCCAAGACATTATCTCTTAATCCATGTCTATTTGCCATTTCCGTGACAAAAAATGGGAAGAAAATTCTTTGAAGAAACCTAACTCCTTTCTTTCTGCAGTAGTGTATATATATAACATCCAAAAAGAAAATATAGCTTCATTTCATTAATGATCTTGTCTGATGCAAATTAGCCATACATCTAATGTATGAATGACAGAAAAAATAAAAAGTCAGCCTTAGCCCCATGGGCACATCTTACAGGCATGCAGAGAAATGGATGAATTCTATACTCTATGTAATGGTACCTAGTTGAACAAACCAGGGTGCATATGGGCAGGCTGTGTGGATACATAAACAAACAGCAACAACAAAACTGGTACTTTTTTGTTTTCAGTGTTGGTAGTCCCCCTGTAATCCAAGTTTCACACAACTGAGAACAAACTATTGAAATTAGGTAGTGCACCCATGGGAGCTTGGTGGTGAAATCCTTCTGGTGCCTTCTTCTTGCCAGACAGAAGGTGGAGTAGGTCAAATATTTACTTTGGGATAGAAGTGGTTAACACAGCACATCACAGCCTATGCACTTACTCTGTCATCATGAGAAGGGACACATTTTCTGAATTTTGTGTGCTGTAGTGCTAAGTCCAAGGAGACATTATCCCAGAACAATTTCATTTCAAGTGTCATGCAACCCAAACTGAGTCATATGAGAAATGGGGTTTAAGTGAGACATCTTTTCTACTTTTTCCTACAAGTTTCATCTAGAAGCTTACAGAATGTATATTAAATACATACACACACACACACATATATATATATATGCCCATGCAGGTTTCTCCTGGAGGATTTTCTTGGAGAAAAAAAATATTTTTGAAAAACCAACATCTTTTCTGTTTAAAGTTTTGTTGAAAAGTCTTTTAAGAAATTGAGAATAGCCATTACAGGAACTTCTCAAGTGCTCTGCACTATCATGGGTGAAAGTAAACAAATCTTATCGTTTAGACTAGTATTTTAATATGACTAGTAGTCCACACATTGTTCACAGAAATGTTAGTTTGTAGCTACACTAAGCACAACATTTATGTGAGTGTGTGTACACATATGTGCAAGCTTTTTTATATTCTAGATAACTAATCAGTCTTGTGAGAGTATTAAAACTCTTCCTGCAGTGATTCATGATGTCCCATGACAGAGATTTGGGCCCAGACTAATAAAAAGATGGATTACAGAAACCTGGTTGTACAAAGACACTACAAACATACAAACTGATCTTGAAGCGCATGAAAGTTCAGCATGGGATGCGATGCAATTCTCATTTCTAATTGCAAGCCTTTGTTAGCTTGTTAAGGTATAGCACGAACACTGTGATTCCTGTCCTGAAGCAGTTATTTTGTTGATTTAGCTTGTTTTATGGTGACATTCATATTAAATTTTTGTCTCAAATGAACTCATAAAATGAGAGGGAAAATCACTCTTCTAAATTTATTTTGTGCTCATGTTTTGCTGATAATTTATTCTATCTCACTAGAAATCAAATGAGTGCTCAATGCATTTTGAAGGAACATTAAAGCATTTAGAACTGGATGGATTTTATATGTCTCAGGGTGACTCAAAAATTTGAATTTAATCTGGATAACCCACAATCATTTAGAAACAAAGCCTGGTATGGACAGAAGTGTTTGTGAGGCACTCTAACATCTCAAACCACTATTGCACTTACTGCATCGATTTTCTTCTGTCCCCAGCATACATACATGTGTAGATATAGATATATATATAGATGGATATAGATATATATATATATATATATATTTGCACAGACATATATCTATAAAATGTATAAATACATATAAATATATATACAAATTCATTAAAATATAGAAATATATATAAATATGTACATATTTTAATATATGGCAAGGAAGCATCATTATGGATGATTTTAGCTTACCAAATGTTTGCTGGGAACACCACACAGCTGACACAAACAAGCACAGAAGATTCCTAAAAACTGGGGTGATAACTTCATAGTATTCTCACTAAGCAAGCCAACTAGGAAAGACACCCTGCTTGTTTTTCTGCTTGTTAACTGAGAGTCTTTTAGTTAGGGATTTTCTGCCATCTTGTCCACATCCACCATGAATCAGTCGAGTTTAAAATCTGTGTTGACAGAAGGTAAAGTGCCAGTAAAATTTCAGCTCTGGGCATGAGGAGAGCAGACTTCAAACTGCTCAGGGAACTAATGAGTAAAGTGCCCTGGGAAAATTCTGTTGAAGGTACTGGGGTGTTGCAAAATGATTAGAGGATCAGGGACATAGATGATTGATAAAACCAAATCAATAAAAGAACTGTACAAACAAAAGGCCTGCATGAAAAAAACCCTCCATGAGAAGTGCCTGTGTGAGAAACAGGCCTGAGAACAAAAAAGGGAGTTTTGAAGATGTGCAGCTGTGCAGATAAGATGTACTGACCAGGAGAAGGGAGGGTGAACTCTGAATTCTTTAATCATAACATAACTAGTAGAAGCTTGCCAATGTAGTCTAATTATGTAGAAGCAGAAATGCGCTTTGATAGGTTTGAGTCAATTAAGAGTTAACAAGCTTGTATACTATATAAGTGCCTCTGGATGGCTAATAAACGGAGCTTGCTTTTATCAACCATATTGACTGGTCTGCAATTTCTCCCGCCGCCAAAGTCCCCGAACCTTTTCCAACATTTGGCACCCAAACAGGGACTGGCACTTCGTTTCTTTTGACTCGGTGGGAAGCCAACTGAGGCACTGGAACAGTGCCAGTGGGTGTAAGGATCAGCAGCTGTGGGCGGGCGCCTGATCCCAGCCTGGACCGACCGAAAAGCGGGGTCTGCCGTTTGGCTGACAAGGGCTAAACCTGAAAGGCTGCATGACCCTGACAGCAGGGACATTGCGGTGAGACGCAGATACAGCGGTAAGACGCAGATGTTGCAGTGAGACGCAGATGTTGCGGTAGGATGCAGATATGGAAACAGAGGTGGCCCTTGGTTTATTTTTACTCTTTTTAGAAAAGCGGGGACTTAAGGAAGTAAACCTTTATAAGGAACTAGCTGATCCAAGATCGTTTAAAAAGAAAGCTAAAGAAGCAAAAGCTCTCAAAGTAACCTGGAGGGCAGTCACTGGCACTCTCGCAGAGATGAAAACAGAAAAGACAGTGGCCGCAGCTGCCATAGAGACCTTAGAGAGTGGCAGCGCTGGCTGTAGCAGCTCCGAGAAAGGAACAGACGGGGGTCTTACGGAGCAGCAGGCAGAGACCAGGGCAGAGCCCAGGGCAGCGCGGTCCTTTGGGCTGGCCGCGAGAAAACCAATTAAAAGTACAGGAGCACCCGTCCGCTCACTGCAGGAGCTGCTGAATTCAGCAGGGCCGGATGTTACCCCTCCGACATCTGAGGGAGGAATGGCCGCAACCGTGGAAGCTGAGCTGCCAGACCCAGGGGGCAGGGCACAGGCTGGCCAAGGAGACACAGGCAGTCCTGGTGTCCTGCCGAAAGCAGCAGAGCAACCCAGAGGTCCTAAAACCCAGCCAAAAGTGGCAGAGAGCAACCCCCCCGCCGAACAACGGGATGTCCGGCAGCAGAGCGGCTTCTGTGGTTTCGTCGCCTGCAAAGACAAAGCCAGCCAGGGCTGCCAGGGCTCGGCCCCGGGAGGGGGAGAAACGCCAAAAAATGATACAAGAAGTAATCAAAAAGCTTGCTGACTTATCTACACAAAGCATTTTGCAGTTTATCTTTACAGCAGATGTCCTGTGTCTGAATGATTGCATCAGCATCGTACAGTTGTTGTTAACCCCTTGCCAGTTCCTGCTCTGGGAACTAACGTGGGCTGCAATGCTGCAGAATGTCCTGCAACAACAGGGACAAGTCATCGCTGCATCACTAACCAGAGAGTGCCCAGCAAGTGGTGCCGTGCTACAGAACCCCGAAGCGAGAAAGCACAGGCAGCATCAGCTCCTGAGAAAAGTGACGCCACTACTTCAACAGCTGGAATTCTGAGACCTCCGTCCCAAGAAGCCTTGGGAGAGGCTGCAGACGTGGCTGAGTGAAGGAGCTGAGGGCTTGCCAGATCCACCACTCTCCATAGTAGGAGAAATAGCGAGACTCTGGGGCGAATGCAACAGCTGCCCTAGGTGGCTGCTAGTGACTTGTGCTGGGTATCGGGGAACTCTTTCCAAAGACAAAACTAAGAAGGAGAATTGCATAAATTTTTGGGTATAACAAGACAAAACTAAGAAGGAAAATTGCATAAATTTTTAGGTATAACACCAAACACAGAAGTAGAGCGAAAAAATTGGGGTTTTTTTTTGACTGTCTTGAAACAAGAGCATTAGCGGACATTTTCAATCAGCTGTCCACCAATTTAGATCCAATGAAAGCAGTCAATTTAGCTAGCATTTATGTTTTTACCTGGTACTTTACCAGCCAGGGCTTACACTATTTTGCATAAACTTGCTTGCTGGGAGAGGGATAAGTTTAATATAATTTTGCAGATGCTTGATGAATTAAGCGTAGATGTTACTAGTGTTAGACATACAATATTATAAAATTAAGTAGCCATTGATTTTCTACTATTACCTCACAGCCACAGCTGTGAAAGGTTCTAAGGTATGTGCTGTATAAATCTTTCTAACCACTCTGTCCTAATTTATAAGCAGAGAAGTGAGTTACATCAATTAACCACCCAACTACAGAAAGAAGATGGTTTCGGCTTAGAAAGATGGTTAAAGTTACTAGGTTTAAAATCATGGCTAGTTTTATTTGTGTAGCATTTGATTACTGTAGGACTAGTAATATTATTAATAATAGTGTGTTTACCTTGCCTATGCCAGTGCTTGCAAAAGATGATATACAAAGTCACTACATCTGTGACCAATCAAGTATTGCTTGCACAAAAAGAAAAAGGGGGAATTTGTTGCAAAATGATTAGAGGATCAGGGACATAGATGATTGATAAAACCAAATCAATAGGAACTGTACAAGCAAAAGGCCTGCATGAAAAAAACCCTCCATGAGAAGTGCCTGTGTGAGAAACAGGCCTGAGAACAAAAAAGGGAGTTTTGAAGATGTGCAGCTGTGCAGATAAGATGTACTGACCAGGAGAAGGGAGGGTGAACTCTGAATTCTTTAATCATAACATAACTAGTAGAAGCTTGCCAATGTAGTCTAATTATGTAGAAGCAGAAATGCGCTTTGATAGGTTTGAGTCAATTAAGAGTTAACAAGCTGGTATACTATATAAGTGCCTCTGGATGGCTAATAAACGGAGCTTGCTTTTATCAACCATATTGACTGGTCTGCAATTTCTCCCACCACCGAAGTCCCCGAACCTTTTCCAACACTGGGGTCCTAGTGCTGGTCACTTTTTAAACATCACTTCTTAAGGGCAATTCCAAAAGGCCAGAAGGCAAGCAGAGAAGGCAGAAGGCCAGCCTGGCTGATCAGGGATATTCTTCTGGTGCTAAGGACAAAAAGGAAGGTGTAAGCCCAGTAGAAGCAAGATCAGGTGACATGGGAGGAATACAAAGATGCTACTGCCACTGTAGGGAGAAAAATTGCACAACCAAAGCTCAGCTGGGAGCTGGCAAGTAATATGGGTAAAAATAAAAAGCATTTTTTAAACACACTAATAGCGAAAGACAGTGCAGAAATAGCATCAGCCCATTACAGGATGAGAATAGTGACCTCACACACAGGGACATGGACAAGGCAGGGGTGTTTAATGTTTTCTTCTCTACTGTCTTCAGCACAGATGCTGGACTAACAGTGTCCCAGCACTCTGAGCTGGAGGACCATGGATGTGAGAACACTCAGCTCCCAGTTAACCCTGAACTTGTGTGGGAACTGCTGCCTCAGCTGGATCCCTGTAAGTTTATGGACCTTGATGGGGCTCACCTGAGGATACTCAGAGACCTGGCTGATACCATTGTGAGGCTCATTCAATGACTTTTGAACAGTCTTCAGAATCTGAAGACCCAGCTGAGTGCAAGCTGGCAAATGTTCTCCCAGTTTTCAAGAAGGAAAAGAAGGAAGACCCTGGAAACTACAAGCCTGTCAGCCTCACTTCAGTGTCTGGTAAAGTTATGAAGGTAATTCTGGGAGGTATTAAAAGACATGTGAAAGATAACGCATTCATCGGTCACAGTCGGCAATCGACTCATGAGAGGAAAATCCTTCTTAACAGACCTGATTTCCTTTTATGACAAGGTAAGCCACCCAGCTGATCAAGAGAAGCCAGTTGGTGTAGTCTTTGTGGATTTTAAAACTTTCAGTGCTCTCTCTCCCAGTACCCTTATGGTTAAAATGTGCAGCACACAGCTGGAGAAACACATCATGGGATGGGTGAGCAGCTGGCTCATGGGTCAGGCATGAAGGGTTACAGTGAACGGGGTGTCTTCAGACTGGTGACTTATCACCAGTGGGGTTCCCCAGGGTTCCATCTTAGACCTGTGCTCTTCAACATCTTCATAAATGACCTAGATTTATACTCAAAGATATAAATTCCTGTGATAATAAACTGTGAAGAGCTGTTGATTTTCCTCAAAGGCAGAAAGACCCTGCAGAGAAACCTCAACAAATTAGAAGACTGGGCAATCATGAATTTCATTAGTTCAACAAAGGAAAGTGCTGAAGAGAGAAACTCAGGGTGTATGGACAGACTGGGGAACAAGACACTGAAGAGCAGTGCTGTGGGAAAGAGACTTGGGGGTCCTGGACAGTGGCAAGTTGAACTTGAGTCAGCAGTGCCCTGGCAGCCAGGAGGGCCAAGCGTGTCCTGGGGGCATCAGGGACAGCATCACCAGCCAGGCAAGGGAGGAGATTGTCCCGCTGTGCTCTGCACTGGGGCAACCTCACCTCGAGTGCTGGGGGCAATTTTTGGTTACTGCAATATCAAGCTGTTAGAGAATGTCCATAGGAGGGCGATTAGGATGGTGAAAGCTCTTGAGGGGAAGCCGTATGAGGAGCAACTGTTCAGTCACTTGGTCTGTTCAGCCTGGAGAGGAAGAGACTGAGGGGAAACCTCATCATAATCTGGAACTTTCTCATGTGAGGAAGAGGAGGGGCAGGCACTGATCCCTTCTCTCCTCTCTGGTGCCCAGTGACAGCATCGAAGGGAATGGGTACCAGCTGTTTCAGGGCAGCTGTGAAGTTGTGTCAGGGCAGTTTTAGGTTGGTCACAGCACCAAGCTTGACAAAGTTCAAGAAGCAAGAGAATACTCTCAAGCACATGGTATGACTCTTGGGGATGTCTTTTGCAGAGCCAGGAGTTGGACTCCGTGATCCTTTTGTGTCCCTTCCGACTCAGGATATTCTATGATTTTATGAATTATTACCTTGGTAATTTAAATTTTGTGGAAGCCTCTCTCTTTTTAATTCTTGGTCATCACTTCCTTTTCACTGATTGCCATTATATAGACATTTTAAGGTGCAACGTAATAAACTCATAGTTCTATAAGGAATGCCAGTTGTACCATGACTTTCTACAGCTGAAATAGTAACATAGGATCATTACTGGTAAAAGTTTTTGTTTTAAAAGCATTGGATACCTTGATAGCTACCAAGACCTTTCATTTTTACTACTTTTTTCCAAGTCTGTAAAGTTTTGTTTATTTGACATTCCATCCTACAACAAAATATGGGGCTTCTATATCTGCTATTCTGAACCAAGTGTGAAGTCAATATATAGTCTTAAACACAGGTGAGACATCATGGCTAGTTATTGACATGCTGAAGTCATTTACACCTGACAGAGAAGATTATGACATTATTAATTTAACTGACAATGGGTATAGGAAGATAACCTGCCATGTAAGACCACAGACAGTTATCTGTAAAGTTTTTATTCTTATTTTGTTCAGCAAACGATACAATTCTGACAGCTATGAATCACTTTTAATATGTCAATTTCAAAGATTGTCATCAGAAAGTTCAGCTGATGGAGAATGTCTGTTTGACTCATCTTAAATGTAAGATGATTACTTTTTGTCACATTTTCAAATTATCCTATTCTTAAAAAAAAAATAAAGCTAAGCTGTTTAACATGGTTATTGTGTAATTTGGAAGGCAGGATGCAGTAATACATCCAAAACAGATATATACAGTTATGCAGCGAAACTTGTTTGCAAATGGATGACATATAGCCGTAGCAATAACAGCAAAGAGGGTTTTCATTGCAATAACTACATATACATAAAAACATGGAAAGTAAGGAAAAATTGAAAAACTGATGAATGCTCACATTTTCTTTTAGATATACAATAGAGATATAAATACTGCAACAGATGACACAATAGCAAAAGATGAGTGTGATTCTCCAGGTACAATTTTTTTTTTTTAAGCTTAAAATACTTGTGTGTATCATTGGTCTTGCACAGAGACTAACAAGACCTGTCATAATTCTATGGCACTTTGTCTTATTTGAAGCATTTTTAAGGCAGACTTTATTGGGACTAACTTTATCAGAAGTGTTGAAGTTTTAGATTTCTTTAGCTGAAGTATCACGCTTTTTTGGGGTACCATGATCAAGTTTTGCCTTATAAAATTTTTCCCACTACAATGGTTTTTTCATACTTTCAGCCTGTTCCTTAGTTCTCTAGGTTTCCAGGGCATGTTCTTGCTCCCCTGGCAGCTCTGCCAAGTGCTGAAAAATAGAAAAATTCTGTTTCTTTTATTATTACTTCATCCTAGCATGAATAGGACCCTGGGAGCATCTTCAGATGTAGGACGTGCCTGTTCTTGAGAAATTGCTCTCCACTGTTTACAGAAATCACAAAACTGACTTGGCTCCTAGAAGTGCTACATTATAGGGAGGCCAGAAGAAATTGATTTTAAATGAATGTGTGTGATAACCATTGGATCATTAAAAGTTTCAATAATTATACACGGCCTTGAAAATGGCAGTGTGTATTATTCTTCTTCATTTAGCTGGGTACTCTGTATAGAATGACAACACATAAAATAGTAAAAAAAATGTTAATGCAATATGGTCATTAAGTAGAAAAATAACTCAGTAACTGAATAAAAAATCTTTGCTGCTAGATATAAAAAGAATTTAATTGAGTCAACAGTGAATTTCACCATGAATAAGTAGTTCAGCTAGAGTTTGTTCTGTCAATCCTATTCTCTTCATTCAGAAAAACTTCCCTTTGTCTTGGAAAAGAAATTTTGCCTCTATAAAAGTGAAGAAGATCAGAACCCAGAGGTTTCAAAAACCTTAGTAAAGCTTATGGAATAATTAAAACTAATTATGGGCCTTTCTACACATTGTAGAACTAAGAAAAATAAAAATATCCATGCAATAGAAATAGAGACAGAGGTAGAGTCCTTTCTCAATTAAATAGACAAGTTTACACTGCTGCTGCTGTGGTCTCTGCTGGTCACTTAGACACTAACGAGGTCCGTTGGCTGTGGTTTCTTCTCAGCAGTTCCTTATGAACTCCTTTTACACTGAGTAGAGCAGTGAAAAGCAAAACTTCCTCAGGTATCCAATTTTTACCTGTTTCACATGCTTGGAACCACTTCAAGCAGGACACAAGAATGTGGGCTGCTTTGAGTATTGAACAGACTATATGATTCATTTTTCCATATCAAAGCATTTCTTATGAGACATAAGCAGGAAAGCAAGCGTAAATGTAATTTTAAATGTGTAAATATTTATCTTGCATGTGGAAACTATGTTATTATTTGTGTTCTCTCCGAGCTGTATGCACTGACTCACCATTCCTCTGTTAGGGCAAATCTAAGTTTTAGGCATTGGCAAGGTCCCTCTTCCTGTAAGAAGCTAAAAGCTTTTAAGTCATTTTAGTGATAAATGAATCTTGTTTGCATTGCATCAGACAGAATGACATTTGGGTCTCCTTTTGAAAACGTAGTGGTTTGATGCTGGCTGGATTCCAGGCACCGACCAAAGCCACTCTATCACTCCCCTCCACAACGGGATGGGGGAGACAAAATGTAATGAAGGATTCATGAGTTGAGATAATGACCATGAGAGATCACTCACCAAATACCATCACAGGCACAGCAGGCTAGAATTAGAGATACTGATTGAATTTACTACTATCAAAATCAGAGCAGGATAATGAGAAGTAAAATAAAACCTTCAAAACACCTTCCCCTCCATCCATCCCAGCACTACCTTTTTCCCCAGCAGCACAGGGAAATGGGAATGGGGCTTATGGTCAATCTGTCACAGGTTGTTTCTCCTGCAGTGGCTCAGGGAGACGAGTCTTTCTCCTGCTCCACTGGGGGGTCCCTCTCGTGGGAGATGGTTCTCCATGAACTTCTTTGATGTGAGTGCATCCCACGGGCAACAGTCCTCCCCAGACTGCAGCAGTGTGGGTCACTCTTCCACAGGATGCAGTCCAAGGTCTTCATGGACCCTCTCCCTATGTACCTTTCACAGGGTAACAGCGTCCTCTCAGGCACTCACCTGCTCTGGTGTGGGTCTTCTCCACGGGCTGCAGATGGATCTCTGTATCCCCACGGATCTCCATGGGCTGCAGGGGCACAGCTGCTTCACCATGGTCTGCACCACAGCCTGCAGAGGAATCTCAGCTCTGGCACCTGGAGCACTTCTCCCCCTCCTCCACCGGCCTTGGTGCCTGCAGACACCTCTCACAAATTCTCACCCCACTCTTTTCTGGCCTCAATTACCTCTGCACAAAAACTTTTTTTCTATTTCTTCTTAAATCTGTTATCACAGAGGGGTTACCGCCATTTTTAATTGGCCTAGTATTGGCCAGCAGCACATACGTCTTTGGAGCCACCACAGATTGGATCTACCAGACATGGAGGAAGCTTCTAGCAGCTTCTCATAGAAACCACCCCTGTAGCACCCCTGCTACCAAAGTTTGGCCACGCAAACCCAATACAGAAGTAAACAAACAAACAAAAAATCCTTAAATTATATTTTTTAATTCCTCCTTCTATTTGTTTCCTCTGTCCTGGTATTTGGTAGCTGCAAACCTAGCTTGCCTGGAAAGTGGGCAGGCAAGCATCTCCTACTGGAACTAATGTTAATGTTATCTCCTTGGATTAATTGGCAAGTAAATGGTGCAGTTTATATGTTGCCTCCTCAGGAGAGAGTTCCTACATCAGCAACTTTGTGACATTTTGCTCTGAAATTGAGTTCTGTGTTTAACCCCTTCCTGACAACTCACAGAAAGGAAGCCAGTCTTTCTCCAGTTGCATGAAATGGGTGAGTGTACATCTGCAGTTTCCTTGAGAAATATAATTTTTACTTAATATAAACTGACTAAATGTTTTAAGCAGTTTTTTTTTTTTTTTGGCTAATAACATCTCTGGGTAAATGCTAGCGTGGCATATGGAAATAACTTTAGGTAATTATTTAACTCAAGCCTTTTCGTAGGTATATAGATATTCAACAGAATTCTATCACAATTAAAACAGAATGCCTTCTAGCTTGGATTTTAGGGCACAATGGGGTTTTGTTGGCTTAGCTGTGTTTTCAAAATCTTTCAGAGTAATTTCTTATTGCTCATCAGAAGTTTTTGCTGTACATTTGTTATTGGAAACTGTGCAAAACACACTCCTACACAATCCTGTTTCCAGGAATTATTTATGGTCTTCTCTGGAAGGGAAGTGTGGCTTGGAGTTTTCAAGTCAGTTCATAATTTTTAAAACTGCTTCCCCTAAGCAATATATCAAAATATCCACTAAAGTAAAGAATTCATATTTGCAGTCAATGTATTTTGTATGTGAGTAAAATCAGTTGCTTTCCTAGCTAACAACTAAACTGTCTGCTTGTATATGGGGATGTTTCACCCCAACCCAGTCAAAGAGAAATTTTTGTTTTCACATTTATAATTCAGTGGGTCGTATTTGTAAAATTAATCTTTTTTATTGTTATATTTAACTGAAAAAATCTTTGGTTTTTGGTTATGATGCTTTTACAAGACAAAGAGTACTTCAAAACAAAACATATTTATTTCCTGAAGTGTTAGATAGATGAAGAACATCTTTTATAAACTAGTGCCCTCCTGCTGATTTTCTACCATCAGAACATGTCTTTTCTAGGCAAAGTTTCCTTTCTATTTAGTTTCAATTAAATGCCTGTAATGTAATTACATAGCACAGGAAGGATCTATTGATGTTATGAATTTGATTTGTATTAAGATTACAAAAAACCCTCTAAGGTGTCTCCATAACTTTAGAAATTATTTTCTGTCCTTCTATCTTCATATGTGCAACAATAACATCTAGCAATTATAAAATCCTATAATTTTTTTTCCTGCTCAGAGAAATACTTTACTTGGCCATTGATTTTGAACAGAGTGCTCAGAATAAAACATCCCCAATTGAGGAAAAGGCAACAGACTCATGGATGGAAACAATATGATGGCTGTTCTGGAAATACAGACAATTACACAATTCCCAGAGATGATATAACTGTGTCCATCAGTTTTTTTGCTTGTGCAACTGAAGCTAAACAAGGAAGAACAATAAGCATTTTACAATTTGTAAAAATACCAAATCATTTTGTGGTTTCACCTCATATTTTTAACTTTTTTCATCTGACAAGCTGCCTTTCCATGTGCATGATGGCAAAATTTCACTGTTTCATCAATAAAATTGTCACAATTTCACCTTGAATCTCTTCACAGAAGCTTTGTCACTTGAGGTATATAAATCTAGTTTAGATGAAGGACTGTAATTAAAATCTAATTTGGTGCATAAAATAGAAAATTTCTTATTATTTTAGCCGTGAACTATAGTTTGCATCATGCTATTTTTCACATACAAACCATCTTTTTAGTGTTGCCTGTATCTCTCAATGAATTAGTTTCTTCTGTTCCCACAAGCAAAAGCTGGTTCCTCTGCAAGTATATGTGACTGATAAGTTGAAGTTACTGGAAAGCTAATGTGAAAAACTTGGAAATTATCCAGAAGTAAGTTTCAACGTAGTTTTAGACTTGAGTTCCTGTGTCATCATAACTGACCAAAATGCTTTTATTCAAACTGAAAATTAAATGGGTGAGAGTGTAGCACTGACCATTTTTTCTCTCTATGAAGTTGGCTGATTTTCCTTTACTGTTCTGCCTTGATGTGCCACCTCAGATAGATTGCAGGTCACTTGGACCTGAGCTGGCCAAAATGGGAAAAAACAGCTTCAACAAGCAATGCTTTTATTTTGCTGTTGGCATATAATATGAGGAAGGAATTAAAAATTTGCAGGGTTGTGTCTCTTCATTTACCTACTTTTGTAAGGAGTTAATCACACCTGGACTCAGGCCACAGGCCAGTGAGGGACAAGGGAGTGGGACTCACCCACTTTAGCTGTTCTTGAGTTATTACACCTAGTGACTTCCAGCATAGCCTCAATGCCATTATACAGATATTTCAAAGTCGGGAGAGAATGGTCATTGAAGGAGGGTAACAGAGGAGAGTAGGTTCCCTTTTCCTGCAAATGCAGTTAATGCAACTCTAATGTATACGTATACAAATCACATATATAAGCACGTTGCCCTACACACTTTAATCTGAAAAAGGTAAATTCTTAGAATATGAATTTTAGAAACAGAGTTTAGATAGTAATAATGAGATGTTAGATACTATAATAAACTTGTATGTTATTTGCATCATTTACACAGCATTGAAAATTTTTCATTCTGAAGATTTTTTTTAGTGAAGAAGCAAAATAACCTGCTCATCTTTTTTCTATTTCCGACAATGTTGTTTGTACTAGAACATTGAATGAGCCAGTTAAATATCTACTGAAGAGCCAGGAGTTAGGGTTTTTGGGGGAATGGTTTTTCTGGTTTTTTTTAAGTGTTGTGAATCACTGTTTTGACCATCTTTGAAATGCCATTTCCTGGAAACAAAGGATGTCATAACTTTCTTTTTCATCTTGTTAGAACTCTTTATTTCAACTAAGGTTTCAGAGCTTAGTAAGTACTTTAATAGAAATATCCTGTTGACGCAAATCTGAGTGAGTAGATACACTTTTCTTGTTTCACAGAAACCTGCCTCAGAAAGTGATTTACAGAGAGACTCTGGCACAAGTGGAAATGGAACCTCTGATTCTTGACTGCACACACACTGAAATACAAGAAATTCCATTTAAACCTAAGAAAATAGATTTTTCCTGTAGAATGGCTAAAAAAGTTGAACAGTTTGCTCAGAAAGATTTAGGAGTTATTATGCTCAGAGATATTAAAAACCTGAAAGACACAGTCCTGAGTAACCTGCTTTAAGTGACTCAGCTTTGAGGACAGTGATTGGAATGGATGATTTCCTGAAGACATTTCCACCAACAAGCATTTCATGATTTTGTGGTTTTTTAATTAGTGGCCAAATTTTGCCTACAAAGTTTTAAAGCATATAGCTGCAGAGAGTGGAAAAGGCCTCCCCACATCTAGGTGTGTGTGCTGCTTGCTTTGTAAAGTGTATACATCAAAGGGTTTTAGTGAACAATTTTTTTTCCTTCCAAAAATTCCTATCACTATTTGAGGAACAACTGAGTCCACTCTCCTCTTCTATAGTGCTTCTTCATAGGACACTTCAGCTTCTGAACCAAGCTCAGGTGCACTTGTAGGTTGGACAAATTTGCCCTGAAAATATTGCTTATTTTTCTGGAAATATAATGCCTAGCATTGTGGGTTTTTTAACACGTAGAAAAACAAATAACTTTTGATAGGGAAAAATTACATCTATTGACACAGATAATGCAGAATATCTGCTAGAAAAGGTAATTTCGGGAGCAGAAAGTTACTTTTACTTAAGGAATTTATTCCTTATTCCATAAGGAATAAACAACCTCTCTGAGTAGATACTATGAGCTTTTAATCTTAACAGACAATAAAAGAGGAAGAGGCAAAAGAAAAAGAAAATATTGTGTCTGAATATAAATAAATGTCAGCAATTGGTTTGGTTTAGGACCAAGTATCTTTATTTCCAAATGCAATTTCTTCCAGGCCAATAGTACGTGATGTAACAAGCTTTGGAATGGGAGGTGGGATCTCTTGAGAGCATTCCTCACCTTGGTCACTCACTGTGACTGTGCATCTATGCCACTTGATGAATGGAGTTACTTCCTCTGTATGAGGCTGTGCTGTAACTCCTGGATGTATAAGGTCAGCTGTGTTCTCATCATATATGATGATATAAGTAGTCAACATTTATCTTTTGTGCTGAGCATGACACTAGCTATTAAATCTTTCCATGTTATTTGAATATGATTCAGTAACAGGCACTGTGTCTTCTCTGTAGAGGTCCTGAAAGACAAATGAATTACACATTCTTTGTCTTCGTTTATTCTGTCAGTTTTATTTACATACAAAGTAGCACCATAGAGTACAGCTGTCTATAATGAGGCTTTGCTTTTCAGTACAGTACTAGATGCAGTCTGTTCAAGGTGGGATGATAACGGTGATTAAACACAACTGTTAAAAGATTTTCAAACCGATAAGGTTAAAATACAAAAACAGTGTCAGAGCATTTGTATAGTTATCTCATTTTCAATTAAAGCTGAAAGTAAATGTGTCATGCATGCTTTAACTTTTCTTTGTTATTATATATGAAGGATAAACAGCGAGTTCATCAAAGCGTACATATAACATACATTAGCCTGTATAGAATCAGAGACCTAAAATAATTTGCAACTTTGTCAGTGTTTCAAAGTATGGAGAACAGCACATAAAACCTGGTCATTCTGAGACTGTGCATTGGTGAAATCAGTTGGATGGTTTTGCTTTGATTGGATGTATAGCTTTTTGTATGTATATGGTACGGCTTTCGTATTACTAGTGCCTACACTTCTACAGGCTGCACATTATTGTTTGTGGAGCAGCTCCAATGCAAGGTTTTATAGGGACCTTGTCAGACACCCAGGAGTTTCTTCTGTCTGCTGAGGAAGATAATACCATATTGTTGAAGAGAGCTATATGGAAGAGAGCAAAACCAGTCAGTCAAGGGCAGGGATTTTCTCCCTTTACCCCACACCTGTTAGACCATGTTGGGATACTGTGACCAGTTTGGCATTGCCATATGAGCAAGACACTGATCAGAGTGCCACTAGGATGATCAGGTACTGGATTGCTTGCTGTGGGAGGAGAAGCTGAGGGAATGCAAGTTGTAGAATCTGGAAAAGAAACACCTAACCACAGCCTTCTGATAACTACAAAAAAGTGTAATAAAAAAGATAACAAGCGAAGCTCTTCACAGTGGTGCAGGGAAGGAGGACAGGAGAAAATTTCAATCTGAGGGCAATCAGGAACTGGAAGAGACTCTCCAGAGAGGCTGTGCCTTGGGGTGACTGTGATGCGTATCCCATATCGCTGCCCCATGCCCAGGAATTAATTTTGTGCCTTTCTATGCCTTTAAATTGAGCCTGAGAGGGGGAAGGAAAACCTGAACAAAACTTCAAAGCAGTTTGCAGCTTGTTCAAGGTCACAAAGTGATAGAGACTTTTTATCAGCTGTGGTAGCGGAGTGAGAGGGGGAAAAGCACCCGGCTTGCTTTCGGCCAGTTTTTCAGCTCCTTTCTCTTTCTCCAGAGAGAGACGGAAAGTTGAACTTTTGTTTTCCTGGGACTTTGTTGTTTTTTTTTTTTTTTTTCTTTTTTTCTCTGCTGGACTGTTTCAACATCAGAATACATCAGGAGGAATTTCCACCGAGGCCTTATCCCTGGATGTGGGCCCACCACCCTGTCCCAGCTCCATGGAGGGGGAGAGAGAGATCTACGGAAGGACTCTGAAATTTTCCCAGTTTTCTCTCAGCAGAGTGAGAGGTTTCATTATTTAGCATCATTATCCTTTTCCCATGTGTTTGTTAAATAAATAGTTTTTATCTCTTTCACTTTCCTTCGAGGAAATTTTTTTTTTTTCCGAACCTGGTGGGGGAGGGATGTTTGTGACCTGCCTTCTCTCAGAGGATATATTTCTAGATTTGGCCAAACAGGAACAGGCTGTGAGGTCTCTGTCCTTGGAGGTTCTCGTGTCCTGACTGGATAAAGTCTGAGTGACCTGACCAGTTTTCATCTCATAGGTGGTCCTGCTTTGAGCAACAGGTTGAATGTGAGAGCCATTCAAGTTCCCTCCAACCTGAGTTACCCTAAACTACACCCTCCTGTCTGTATCTCCTTAGGATGAAAATAGTTTCAATCCCCTTAATTTTAGACAAAATCTGTAAGTAAAGGACATGATACTTCTTTTTGTAAAGAAGAGAGAGTAAGCACATGGGAAAGAGAGATGAAAATAATTGTGTATTATTTTTATGCATCTTATGTGTTTTGAAATCTTAGTATATTTTCCATATACATAGTTGGTTTTTTAGTGTAATTTTTTTAAAAATATCGAATGTAAACTAAAAAGATGTGAGTATTTAATAGCAGGATAATTACTTCATATTATCAATCCATTGTTTTGAGAAATTTACTAACAAGTACCAAAAGTTTGCATGTCAGGGTCGGAGTGGGGTTAAACACCTGTTTAGTTGGTTGTTCTTACATTCTTTCAAATTAGGTGATTTGTAGAAAGTTCTGGAGAAGTGTCTTTCTTAAATACAATGTGCTAGATCTAATTACAGTATGTGAACATGAGGATACTTTACCTCCCTCCATGTTGTTAACTCCTGTTAACTTACCACAGAAGATAACTTCTTTCCTGACACTTTTTTTCTTTATTTCTCTTAACACATCTTTCTATTTCCCTCTACTGTCTTTCTCCCATGTTTTTTCCAAGTGATTTCTGTAGAAATCAATTTTCACCTTAAATGGATTTCTGGTTGAAGGGAGCTTTAACTATTATTAAGGAACAACTACTTTTCCTTTGATTTTTCCCCCTAAAATTGGCTACATTTCCTCCACCAAGACTTTTCAATTGTGCCCAGAACCTGAAATTCTATGGTAAAGTACCTCCTGCTGTATCCTACTGCTTTGGTAAAACTCTCCAGTCAACAACTTAAGTACATCCTGGTCTAATTTTAAGTCCTGAATATTCTGACTCATGTAGATGGAAAATGGAATTCCAACTGCACCAACCCTGCACAAGTTAATTTTTATAGACCTAGAAGGAAGTATATGTGAGATGAAAATGTATTGTTGATTGTTTTACGATCATTACTGTGAAATCAGATTGCCTAAAATGCTAATTTTTTATATCAACATATGGTAACTGATCCTTATTCTGTGTTTGATATCTAGTTGGGGTTTTTTTAGATCAGAATTAGTCTTCTGAAGATATTTTTAATAGTAAAATAACAAGGGAAAAATAAAAGAGAAAACTCGTCTTCTGCAGCATTTTATCCTTTATGACAGCCACAATGTGTATTTTATGATTTGTATCAATGGCAAGAATAACTCCTATGACTTTTGCAGTTGAGATAAGGGATTGATAGTTATTTTTATCTCTTGACCAGTATTATATGGAATCAAAAAAAAGCTGTGCAGAACATGATCACACTGAGGCAGTAGTTAAATGTAAATCTTAACATCAGTTAAAAAAAAGGAAAAAAAAAATCGGATGTAGGGATGAAGTAGTGTCCTGTCCCATTATTAATTTTGAAAGACATGTGAATGATATTGCAAGGGATTTTCCTGAGCTTCATTCTCTGATTATTCCATGTCTGAAAGAATCAAAATGGTGCTCAGCTGGGGTAGTCAATAAGCAGACTAAACATGTGACAGATGCACAGACAACTTCAAAGATGCTGTTACAAGTGCCTGTGGAGATATTTAAGGAGCCAGATGCTGCTGCCTTATATCTTCCACAGCTCAGCCTGTGTCCTATGATCACCTTCCAAAGGGAGTGTGGGGTTCAATATGCTACAATAAACAATATTCTATCTAGTAATTTTTTATCTCTTTAGTTCCTTCATCATTCATCTAGCACATGTACATAGGAAGCATAGGTGAGTACTGTGTGTGAATGTATATATATACACACATGCCTCCAGCCATCTCTGCTCTTATGTGCTCTCATACCTGTTAGGCAATTTGAAAGACACATTTCAGAGCTTACCTGGGCATGCATTACTATACTATATTACTTTGCTTTAAAACAAAGAAAGAAACAACCTCAAAAACACCTCCCACCACACAGTTTGAGAGTTTTCATTAGATTGTATTTCCATGGTTTATTTTTGTTTAATGTATTTCACAGTAAATGTAAACATTTTTTTTTCTAGCTCTTTCTTTGTCCTTGTCAAGAAGGGAATCAGCAGACTGATTCCTGTGCCTGTCCCTGACTTGCTTGTCCACTGCAGATGCTTCGTCTTTTCTAAAGATATATACGGCCTTTCTCTGTATAAATCCCAGAATCAGCTAGGTTGGGAAAGCCCTTTGAGATCATCGAGTCCAACTTATGACCAAACACTACCTTGTCAAGTAGACCATAGCACTGAGTGCCATGTCCAGCCTTTTCTTAAACACCTCCAGGGACGGTGACTCTACCACCTCCCTAGCCAGACCATTCCAATGCCCCATCATTCCTTCTGTGAAGAAATTTTTCATATGTCCAGCCCCTGGTGCAGCTTAAAACTGTGTCCTCTTGTTCCTATCACCTGGGAGAAGAGATTGACCCCCATCTGGCATTGCCACCTAATTTATTAGCCAGTATGGAAGAATATCTTAACTGCATAAGGAACAAGAGTCATGTCTTATTAGGAAAAAGGCCCAAAAAATGATAATTATGCTAAGTTTTTCTAAGTTTCCATTTAACACAATCAATAAGAACTTCCTGTACTAATTGCTGTACAAAAAACCCCTCAAAACAGCCAACCCACCAACTAACCAACGAACCAGCCAACTAACCCCCTAAAAAACCCAAAACAATATATGAGGTGGATAAGAAAGCAAAAAATGAACTAAAAATATGTTATTTTTATATAGGAAAAAAAATCTATTTAAATTTTTCCAGGCAGTCTATTAATTTCTGGAGAAAGTTTATGCTTTATTTTTGAGCTGAGTTCATATAGCATTGAAGTCTGTTCAATGAGCCATTTTAAAACTTTACTTTTAGTTCAAATAACCCTTGATTACAAACTGTCAATTTGTCCATGACTCTGTTTACTGAATGTGATCACATCACCTAACAAGCAAGAAATCTAGTACGAAAATCACAATTTGATAATTTTTGTGAACAAAATTTCAGTTTTTTCCCATTAATGTTAAATAAATTTTGGGCAAGAATTAATCCTGGAAGTATTTCAGCAGAAAATCATCTCATTTTTTATTTACTATTACAGAGAGACCTGTCAGTGTTTGAGTCACTGTGTTTTGACCTTCCTTGATGGTATCACAGTTACTTCATGTTTCAGTAAGTAAAGACAGGATGCAATTTTATGCCTGAGGAGATGGGATAAATTCACCTCACCTATGGAATCCTAAAGGCTTTCCTAGCTGTCACAGTACTTCTCTGAAATACCTGAATGAAAATACTGCTCTTTGCTGTCATATTTGGCTCACTGCTGCAATAAAAACTGCATAATAACTGCATAATATTTGGCTATATGTTATTTCCAATCTGGGCTGAGTATATTATGAACTATTATTATTAGGATATTATGAAATATTATATTATATTATATTTATTATTATATTATATTATATTATATTATATTATATTATATTATATTATATTATATTATATGTTATGTGGTACTGTGAATATTATGAAATAATATTCAAGAGTTGGATGTAGGAATTTAATAATCAGACAGAATAGTGGCTGCTTTTTGGGCTCAGTCTTTTTGCGACATTTCATTTTGAGACAACTTTTTTGAGTTTATGGACTACTTCTCTATCAAGCTTTGTTATGTACATTTTGGTAAGCGTAAATAATTTAGTCTAACTCTGATAGCAGTAAATGGCTGTAAACTTTTGTGGCTGTTTTACCAGGTCAGTAACTTGGCTATTTGATCTACTAGTTTCGAATTTTTTTAATATGACAATGATGTTCTATAAAGTACATATTTCAATGCATTTTTTTATGGTTACTCTGGTATGTGCATGACTAAGAATGCAGATAATAACTTTTCCTGTAAAATTTACAGATGAGGCAGAGATGAGTGACAGAGCTGATACCCTTGAGGGAAGTGATGACAACTAGAGGGACCTTGACTGGCTTGAAGAGTGAGCCTGTGTGAACCCATGCGTCTTACACCTGGGCTGGAGCAATCCCCTGCATCAATACAGGCTGGGGCATGAACATGCTGAGAACAGCCTTGAGGAGAAGGGCTTGGGAGTACTGATGAACGTGAAAAAACTTCACGTGAGCTGGAAATGTGTGACGTCAGCACGGAAAGCCAACTGTGTCCCGGGCTGCACCAAAAGAAGTGTGGGCAGCAGGGGGGAGAGAAGGGTTTCTGCCCCTCTACTTTGCTCTCATGAGATTCCACCCAGAATACTACATCCAGCTTTGGTATCTGCAACACAAGAAAGATGTGAATCTGTTGTAGGAGGTCCAGAGGAGGGCCATGTAGATGCTCAGTGGGATGGAACACTTCTTCTAGGAAGATAGTCAGAGGGAGATGGGGTTGTTCAGCCTGGGAAAGAGAGGGGTCCAAGTAAACCCAGCTTTTAAATATATAAAGAAGGGTTATAAGAAAGACTTTTTACCTCTGCCCATACTGATATGAAAAGGGGTAGCAGTTTTAAACTGAAAGAGGAAAGATTTAGATTAGATATTAGGCAGAAATTCTTTACTGTGAGGGTGGTGAGGCACTGGAACTGCTTGCCCAGAGAAGCTGTGGATACCCCACAACTGAAGGTGTTCAAGGCCAGGGTGGATGGAGCTCTGAGCAGCCTGGTCTCGGGAAAGTTGTCCCTGCCCATGTCAGGAAGGTTAGATTAGATGATCTTTAAGGTTCCTTCCAACCCAAACCATTTTATATGATTCTCCATATATGATTTAGATTAGATATAAGGAAAAAAAAATTATGATGAGGGTAGTAAGGGAGGGGAACAGGTTTCCTAGAGAAATTGTGAGTGGGCCATCATTGTTCTTCAGGACAATATTCTTCAAGGCTGGACACAGCCTTGAACAGTTTGAACTAGGTGTCACTGTCTATAGCAGGAGAGCTAGGCAGGATGGACTTTAAAGGTCCCCTTCAACACATATCATCTTAGGGTTCTGTGATTCTATGATTTGTGAACACTGGTGAAGAAAATTGTGTAATTGGGATTGCAGCCATGTTTTCTCATGCTTTCTATGTGGGAACATGATCCTGCAGCATACTAGCAGCCTTTGTTCAAAGTTCCTTTAACAATTCAGATAATAAGGGCAACCTTTACAAGCCATTCCTGACAGAAATTCCCATCAGAAATTTCTTCCATAATTTCTGGGATAGTACAGAGTGCCTTGGTAAGTGATGGTGGGGAGATCTGTTTGGGCATTCCTTGAAAATCCTATTTTTCACTAAAAGTAAATTAATTGTTTTGAAAACTTTAAATCCATCAGTAAGTATTGGGAATAAATTTAATAGAAAACTCTATATAGTATAATTCATAGTATAATAATACATATACATGTGTATATTTCAGTTTTAAATAAAAAATTCTGGTTAATGGGTGCTAATAATATTTATTAGTATACTTCTACACATATTCCAAGGTCTTACCACCAAAGGAGACTGCATTTTATTAATTCTCAAACACAAATTTGTGGAACATTCAAGAAATGAAACAGTTTCATGTTATTATCCACATGAAAGGGGAGGGTTATCAGTCAAAAATTAAGAGCAAAGGATATTTTTCTTTCTAATGTAAACATCTGGCAGTATTCCTTGCTTACACAATTAATGGGCATTTAATTGGCAATGATCAGTTTATTGCAGCAATATGAAGCGAATATTTCCCCAGTAACAAACAGCTGTTGCAACAATTTCACAGCAATTTAGGAAACACCAGGTGATAGCAGTATCTAGAATAAAGTCTTCTGTCCCCAAGCAAATAGAGTACCAGTGAATCAGAGAAAGACATAAAAGGTGGGCTGTTAGATTTAACTGATTTTCTTTTTTAGTTTTTTCACAGCCTCTGTAATATTGTTTCTAAATCAACCTCAGTAAAGGAAATCCAATGGATTTCTACAGCAGCACTAGAAGAAGAATCTAAATTTAAGCCCAGAAGGCATTCAAAACAAGACTGAGACTTTGTTTTAAAATGGTATTGTTTTATTAGGAATTCAACCACTTAAATCCCCTCTGAATTTAGAACGCTTGTGGCTTGTTATAGACCACTATTTGAATCCATTGGACAGAAATTGCTCATACAAACTTGTATCATTCACTATTTGTAAGACAGACCACACAACAATAATTTTTCATTACTTTCTTCATTTTTACCATTTGTATGATGGTTCTAACACAGCAGTTTGATTCATCTTGAGTTACAAAAAAACCCACACAGAAAAAATTGGCTTCATTCACAAATTACTGACAATTAAGTAAAAATATAATTATTTCTCCCAGCTGTCTAAGATTAAATGCATTACTTTTTATTTGTGTTGCTTGTGAGCAGCTTTTCTATTATGACTTAAATAAAGTTTTTCATCTTTCATTATGTTCTCTCATTACAAATGTAATATAATTATAACAGCTATATGAACTTCGGGTTACTCTGCTTTTGGCATAGATTAAAACACACATTTTATATGTAAAAGGCAGGACAGTACTCAGACTTTTTGAAAGGCAGGTTTCATTGGTGAGGAAACTTATTTTACTTCAGCAGAATGCCTTATTTACTATGCTATTTTGTATTAGCCTATGCCACTGTCTGCAAACAATACACCAAAATGAGCAAAGACCCAAGGGACAGCTTATATAACAATGCTTTCATTTTCTTATGTTCATGTTCCTCAATAATTGATCTCCATGACAAAAGCAGACAATCAATCATCTTCTATTGTGTTTTTCTCCATTAAAATGACTATTTTTGATATAACAAAAGGAAGCTGCCTAAGTAACAAGAACATTCCTACATGTTTAAATCAATACATTGATCAGGCTCGACAAACTACTCTTTAAATCATTAATACAACAATGCATTTTTTCATTAATTCATGCATATTAATAGTAGATTACACCACTTTTACTTATGATCATCTAGAAATGTACAACAATGCATATTAAAGGCATGTTTCATTATATTCCATTAGCCAAATACTGTATCTGGCTATTTTACCTCATCAATAACTTGTAGTTTTCAAAGTGAAAAGTGGGTATTATCTAAGATGCTAAACCAAACACTGTGATTCTTTATAATTATTTAAAACTATGCTCCTTTACTGCTGGCCAGGTTTTTATGCCCAGGCAAACAATCTAGAGAAGTCATTAAAAATGTCCCACCCAAATGTGGTGAGAAGAAATAAGGCATTAAAAAGCATTCATTTGTTCTCAAGTTACTAAATTCAAATGGTAAAGATATATTTAATATTTTTAGATGGTTGTTAAAGGTCATAAATATACTAGTTATAAATCAATAACAATGAAAATTTCTGCATTTTATTTGTATGAAGATATAAAGTCTATACTTATAAAACTGTCAGTCACAAACTTCACTTTTATTGTACAATATCTACATGCAAGTAAAATGAGAATCTCTACAAGCTTGCAATCCCATCAATGAAAGAAAATATAGAAGCTGCCAAGCATATTAGATATAAAGGAAAACAGTTCCACGACACTAGTGACCTCTTAAGAGGAATTTTGGTTTAGATATTTTTGCATGTGAAAATTTTAAGGAAGGATTTAAGCAAGAGAAGTGAAGAGTGTTAACAACTATAATCCATATATATTGCCTTTATGTATCAATTAATAGTCTATGACATAAGTAAATGCTTTTCTTCTTCTGGTTTCCTTGGCTAGGGAGAAGGTTGGGGTTTTTTTCAATTGACTTATAAGAGAGACTATAAAAGAGAAGATATGATAGATATTTAGAGATAATACTGAAGCAGAATTATTTTGCAGTTAGTCTTCGTGACTGCAGAGATTTGACCAGAAGGTGGTGCTAATTTTTTCATTACGTAACCATCTAAAAAGGAATGTCGTTTTGATTCTGCATCTCAATTTCTCACTGTGAGAGTGCAGTAAAACACTTCGATTAAAATGTGAATATTTTATATAAAAGACAGTTAAATAACAGAATTAATTAATATTGCATGTCATTAACTAGCACAAAATTCAGATCATTTTAAAACCCCTGAAGATTTCTCTAACTGTATTTTCTTTTTTTCTGAATTTATGAGGTTGGGCCATAACATGTTTCAAGAAAATGAAATCTTTTGTTATGGGAATGTAAATTTAATAACACAGATTGAAAATATGAGACAATATGAATGATTGTAAGAATATTTTCATCATGTTATAAATGAATATCACAAGAAATTAGGCAATCATCATCTAATTAAATGTTCTTAATAAATTCTTGTTAAGTACTTCCTAGACATTATTTGATTATGAGGAATCAATAACTATTTTCATTCATAACCCACAATGTCAATAGAAAGTGGTTTTGAATTCTGGAAAATGTAATTCTATTAAAAAAAGTATTTCCTTTTTCTTTCCTTAAGTGTTGTCCACTAAGTCATGTAAGTAAATTAGCTGGGTTTATGGAATAGCAAACTAAAAATAGAAGTTTTCATAGCAGTGATTTCCAAGATGTTCAATAAATCTTCTATAAATTGTAAAGAAAAAGCATTTGTATCTTCTATGGCATTTTGATTGCCATGATTATACTTGAAGAACTCTGAGAATAAACCAGTGAACTCTGGGTTGTTTGACCAAAGTCTAGTCTCAAATTTTTCACAGCTCTGCCGTTCCATGCTTGGTTTAGCATCAGCCATTGCAGGCCTATTCATGACAAGTTTTCCAGAATTAATACCACCTGAGAGAAGAGTTTCAACTATTTTCAGTAGTATGTACTTTCTACTGGAAAAGAAAAGGCAACTTCTGTTTATTTAAATGATGTCTTAAAGGAAAATAAATATCTATTTTTCTAAATTGTTTTTGATTTTCTAAGTAGGCCCAGCTTCTCCTTGAGATATCTTTCTTTCAGTGTTAAAATGAACCCCATGTGTATCCGTTGTCTACCAGTTTTTTCCCTCTCAGTCTTGGAAAGACAATTTGTAAGCTGTAGTCTTCCCAAATTAAAAGAAAAATTGAAATTTAGGGTTATGTTGAAAAACCTGCTACCAAATGTCATGGCGGTGTTGAATGGTAAAGTGTCGTGACCTTCCCAAAAGCATGTCCAGGAGGAAGCTTCTCAGTGCAGCCACCACACATGCACATACACATACACACACACACACTGGATAGCCAGCAAAACAGTCCAACGGTGAATGAGCAGGAAGGGTCTTTGCATGGGTACTACAGGAGAGGTTTATTGCAGCCACACTCGTGCAAGGTTCCCGAGAAACTAGCCCCCAAACAATGGAGGGTCCAGGGTTACGTAGGGGAGCAGAGATAGCATTAGACACCAATGATCTGAGAGCACAGGGGTGGTATAAAGGCGGGACTAGGGAATGGGAGCCAATAGAGAAGCTCTGGGGGCATATAAGGTAACAAAGGGTGTAGTGGCAAAAGGAGCCAACCAGGGAAGCCGAACGGAGGTACTTTAGCATAACAGAACAGAGCATTCTGGGGGAAGCTTTTTTCAGTCGCCAAACTGGAAAGGAACCTAGGACTTGTCCCACTACAGGACTCCTTTCGTTCCTTGTCCAGCAGGCCCACCAGTCTCCACAACCAACTTTCTTTTGGCTTTTACCTCAGAGCAGTTCTTCTGACTATTTAGTTCCATTCTATTATCTGCTATTTAGGATCATAACATGTGGATCATTGACAGATAACAGGGATTCAAGTCATGACTTGCACTAGAGAGTTAGGACTCAAGTCTGAGAAACAGCAGCCCCCCAAAGGGTTCCTTCCACCCTCGTTCTTGACTGTTTGGTCAAAAAATATTTGAGAGAATTCAAAAGGATTCCTGGTCTAAGTTTTTCATAGCTGGAAAGCAAATCCCCAGGATGAAGTAGAAAAAGCTTTCAGTCTTTTCTGTTGCAGCTGACATTTTAACTCTGGGTGCTATCTGTTAATACTGTCCTATGCTGGTTTAGTGACATGCCATTTAGTAATCAACAGTGGTAAAATTTTTTATTTAAGAAAGGTAGTTTTAGTCTGTGTATTCTTACTAGTCATTTGAGCCACCAAAATATATTTTCCTTTACCTATTAAGGCAAAAAGGAATATTTGTGAAGTTAATATTTATAAAATTTCTTAATCCATTTCAGATACCCTGAACATTATGGTCAGTTGACCCATTTTGCTTTGTTTCACTTTGGTTTTATGAGGCATAAAACTAAAATTTTTTGTGGAATATTAAAACTATGAAAGTATTCATATTACCTGTAAATTAAGTTAACCCTGATAATCTTCTAGTTACTTGTTTGCTCCCTTTTAGGAGCAGATTGATTTGAAAGAAATTGTAGTACTTTCCTCTTAATGTATAAAATTTCTTGTTTTTCTCTGTAGATATGTAGTACCCTCTTCCAAATATATACATATATATATATATCTATCTATATGACATTCTTGAATCTTGCAGCTGCAAATATTCAGTTAAGAATTAAAGAATATTTAATTCAAATATTTTCTTTGTAATATTTTTAATATTGGTCATTTTACTCTTACTTTAAGCAGGTAATACAGGACATAATACAATCAAAACTCTATATGCCAAATCAATAACCACGACCATAATCCAAAAGTCATCTAATAAACTAACTGAGGTTGTTGCAGAATAAGCAAATGAGTTCAACAGTTAAAGGACTGTTAAAAATCTACATATTGGCATATTTAAACCCTCTAACTGTTAGCCATTTGAAGTTCAGTCAAGTCATTTACTGATGTTAGTGCATTTACTGTTCTTTATTAAAGAATTCTTGACTCCATGTACATATAATCTGGCTTTTTTCTTAATAAAAGAGTGAAATCATTTTGATTTCTGATAAGACCACAAATACCTTACCTGGAACACTTCCTTTTGCAACAGAGAGGTGGGAAAAAATTGCTACTCCCAAATCTTTGCAGATAATTTCTAGGAGGCACGGAATGTTTTCTACTTTCAAAATAAAGAAAGAAGCATAACATTTCTTTCTGTGGTGTGACTGACTTAATGCATACTATGCAATGGCTTAGTTTTGTTCTCGCAAACTTCCGATTTTGATAAAAAAACAAGGTTTCCTACCAAGCTAAGTTATTTTCTGCTTCTTCTATTAGACTATATTAAAACATGTAGTTTTTTTAGTTAAAAAGAAAAAAAATTAGAAATCTTATTAAAACTGGCTATTATCAATGATCAGTAAGGAAAACAAAGGGTACTATTTTTGTCGACTTATGCAGATGGGTCATGATCATGACTTGCTCACGGTTAGACAAGGCAAATGATAGATGTAACACATTTGATGTTCAGTTGCTGCACATCACACTACCTCACACAGTAGTCTGGCAGAATATGTGCTACAGAAGCACTCCAATGTGGCAGTGTTGCCCGTGTGAAGGAAATGTTAAATTTAGCTTTTTTATTTTAAAAAGCTGCTTATGTCGCTCTGCAGATATACAAAGATGTGAAGAAAGTAGAAAAAATGCTCAGAAAGTAACATCTGCTTAGGAAGCTTCCCTCATGACAAAGTACTGTTGTGTTGTTTATTAATGGCCTCAGAAAGCAAAAGTTCCGGAGGAAAGATGCATGATATTCCTCAAAAATTCTCAGCTTCCTCAGGGTCCATCTGTTCTTTATATAAAGGTCTGATTTTGGGCTTCCTTTTCCTCTTTTGTTTCAAGTGCAAGGATAAAGTAGCTGAGACAAGGCTATGTTGTCTGAAGCAAAGGGATATTTATTACTTTAAAAAAATTAATTTGGATGATGAAAACATTTTCCTGTAAAATTGCAGGAGGAATGTAAACATAGACACAATATGATCTGGAAATGTACCCAAAGCATTAGGGTTAATTCTAAAGAACTCAATATGTCAACGTTACATCTTACCTCAAATGTAGCATTTCAGTAGGTGATTAAAGCACAATGGTAAAGCATCTGTTCATGCAGCAATGCCGAGGAAAGCCTGCCACCTCATGAATTACCAGAATAAGAACACATTTCAAAGTCTTAGTTAAGAACAGATTTACCTTAATCTGATTGTTTCAGTTCACTAAGTCCTTGGCTAACTGGGACTTGAGACACTGTGAATGAAGATGAGTTACATGCACTGGGAATTACTGATTCCAGATGCTGTATTTCTTGCCACCATATATGTAAAATGAAATACAGCTTCATAGTCTTATATCAAGTTGCATGTTTCAGAGTGTTCAAAAAAAGCAATATTTCTTAGTTGGAGGAACACACACTTAGTTGGAGGAACACAGGATTTCTACAGTCTTTAAGGATTTCCTGAGCCAATAGCATAAGCTAGGAGGTGAATTTTGCTATTATGCTTTCAATGGGAAAGTTAAAAATTGGTTAAATATTTACTATAGAATAGTGCTGTTTCTCAAAGACTACCGTTATTTATCTTCATCCTGCAACATTGTTGATGCCATTTCCTCTCCTAAGTTTCTACACTTTTATGATCAGTACTGTCTATGTCCTGTAAATTTATAGTATTTTCATCTTTGAGGAAATTAATGATCCATGCAGAAAATATTGGAAATGGGCAGTGTTTTAAGTGCAAGGCAAAACAGGGAGTACGATACTTCACAGCAAGAGAGGCTTCTGTCTCTTTTATTACACAGCACTTACATCCATCCACCTTGCATTAGTTAGCAATAGAAGTTTTACAAGTTACCTCCACATTCTTGTAATTAACAAAATATTTTGAAATTTATCATATATTTTTCCTATTGTACTGCTGAAAAAAATTTGATTGCCTGACAGATGCAATTTTTCAGCAGCTTTGCATGCATGATTTGCTCATAAACAAAGTTTTCACAGTGACAGTTGATGATTAAGGGCTCTCTTGAGCCCCTAAAAATTACTGTTGCAATTTTCAAAATAAACCAGCAGTTGCTTAAGAACCCTGTAGTAAAGCTTTCAAAAACAAAACACAGTAGCACAATGTCCACTTATCACAACGAAATTTGTATTTGAACATGTATTCTTTGCATTACTGAATAAAACAAGGTTTGCTAGTTCTTTCATCTTCGGCACTGAGCTCCTCATACTTATTGGCTTGAAATTTAAATCTGAGTTTGAGTTTCCTGTTAATCTCAGCATTCTAATCACATACAGCTCCATCAGCTGCAGTTTATGACGAAGATGTTTAACTAGGCTTTGATGGTTTTTTTCTTCACTTTAAAAACCATACACATACAAATTTGACAGAATTAACAGGATTGATTAGATGTTAGTGTTTTAGAATAATAATTCCTGCATTTCATAACAAGGGAAAAATTGCCAGGGTGGGCTTAGTGGTGGTGCACACCTGGAAACAGGGAAGTAGTCAAAGTAACTGCTCACTAATTACTATATTTGGCTTCAGTCGACCTAATTCACTGTGGTTTTTCTGAGTTTTCCATGGAAGAGGAAGTCTTGCATGGGTGTGCAGAAGCTGAAGGTTTTGTATGTTCTGTAGGTTGTGATGAACTCAGAGATTAGTGCAAGCTGCATTTATGTCTCTTGGCTGATACTGAATCAAAACCTACTGGTTAACTGTCTGATGATATTGGATGCAAAAAGCAGAGTTTGGGTGTCAGGTTGTGTTTTGGCAATCAGTCCCTGATCCTGAACATGCTGGGAATGGTGCTCTTCATCCTCAAAGAATTAGCCCTTAAATAACAACAAAATGTGTAGACCTTCATGCATAAATTTCTGCTTGAGCACAGCCTGTTCTCTCTTTCCCTTTCTTGACATAAATGTGGGTTTTGTAACCAGAAGGAGTGCATAAATAAATTGCCAAAATGAATTGTGTGGTTGTGGCATGCACAGCTTATTTAGCTTCTCTCCTGAAAATGTGCATTCCCTTCACCATCCCCAGCCCTCAAAGGTTTTTAGGAAGAAAGCTAAGTTTGAGGCCAGTACATGAACTTGCTTAGTGACACAGACATCAGCAAATGAGTCTTTAGCCACTTGATAGGAAACATTGAATGCTGGATTATGTTTCAAATCCAGTTGTCTTTCTTGACATCCCTATCTGCTTAGGATCAAGAGCCTGAAATTTTTCCTTGAAAATAGGTGCCTAAAGATATTATTTTCAGTATTCAGCAAAGTCTTCAATAAAAGACAGTCATAAATTATAGTTTAAATCTTTTTAATCTTTTTTAATCTAATATTTTCTGCTCCTTATGTTTCCAGTAAGTACCACTTCCACCAGTCATATACCACTGTTGAAGTGATGTGCTTGATTCTCTCGTCGTGCTGTGATGCAGAGGAAATATTTTCTGCAAGTAGACTAGGAAAAGGAAACATTAAAGATATTTTTTTCAGGATAGGGATTAGACTAGGAAAAGTTTTAGGCTCTTTATGAGGCTAAACTAAAGTTTTCATAACCATGTTATGAATTTGGAGATCATCAGTGTCATAGAGTAAATTTTAGTTCATTTTAGGAACTATTAATCTGGTTTTGTTCATATAGAGACATTTGACTAGGATAGGAACCATATCTCTACAGATCCTGTTTAATGCCCTACTCAAGCATTTAAACTAAATTTCTTCAAAGTATTGAATGTAGATAACCATCCCTATTTTTATGCTGTTATGGTTATGTCCTACTTTATCCAAACTGGAAGACTTGTTGTTTATGAGGATCATACTACATTGTCTGTGTAAGGTTTGCATTTGCCAGTTGCACAGCAGTGGCTTCAAAATGGGTACATGCAAAGCCTTAGTGCCTTCTATGTGGTGGTTTAAACTGACCAGGGCTCAGGACAAGTTCAATGGACAGGTGCAGTAAGTGTGGCTTTGGGGAAGATTAGAAAAACCAATTATGACTGTCCCATAATATTTAAAGTTTTAAGAAATACTGAAGCAGTAGTCAGCTCTGTTTGAGATTTTGTTATGGTAGAAGTCAAAAGATAAGGTTAAACTTTTCAAATAAGTGTCAGCTGGTAACACACACAGTCAGGTGAAACTTTATGCTCATGTAAGGAAAATTGAAAGTCTCCTATTTAAAAGATTTCTGTTACACCTGAAACAATATTAATATACCTCCAGTCAAATTAGCCAACAAGAAATATTTAACATTGGAATGCTTCCACTCTCTGACAACAATTATTAAAACAGTTTTTTAAATAGTAGAGTATTACAGCTGGTGGTGAGGTCCGAGGCTGTGACCCAGGAAGAGATGACCGGTCCGGGGAGATGGTCCCGAAAGGAATCGCCTTCCCGGGGTCCGGTGTCTTCCTCTCAGCTGCTGGCAGAGGAGCCCTTGCAGAAGCTATCAGCTCTTTACTGATTATCAGCTCGTGATTTCAGCTCTGCAGGGCTGCCTCTAGGCCAAACCAGACCGGAGAGAGAGACGAGCAGACCCGTATGGCTGGTTCCGCACGAAGGTAGCTTTATTGGTGGCTCCCTCCGGCGAAGGGAAGCCAGGGACGAGCTCTCTCCCCACAGAGGCGAATTGGTCTTCTTTTATAGGGATACAGGGGATCAGCAAGGGGACCAATGGATTACAGAGGGTCTGGGACAGACCAATGGGTTACAGAACGATCTGCATAGGGTCTCCCAAAGGATTGTGGGTCTACCTTTCCTCGCCATGACAAAAGTGGTTGCCTTTGCAGGGAGTCCTGCTGGGCGATTGCAAAATCTTTTATCTCAGCAGACATCCCTCCAGGGCAGTGGCTGGGCATATCCCACAGTAGAGGAAGAGAATAATACAAAGTTTCACAGTAAGCAATACTGTAAATTACAGGAATGAGATGGTGTTTCTAAGTTCAAACACCTATATGTTTTTCTTAAAATAGGTAATTCCCAAGGGATTTCCTCTTCTACCTAAGTGTATTAACACCCACTTTCAAAGCAGTAGTGATAATAACCAGAATGAATGTAAGACGCTCAAGTATCTGAAACACAACTTGAATTTTGTATTCTAAGACCTTGTAATCTCAATTACCCGGGTGAGTGTAAATATATGTGTATATGTGTATATATATATATACTAAAAGGAGGAACTCATCCAGAGAGAACTCTAAGTGTGATATTCCATACTTCTAAATATCCTTTAAACTTATCACTTATTGTAGTCTTTTTCTCAGAAGTAAGTAAGATTAACTCATAGAAAGTGGCTGTGAAGGCTTTTGTCATTTTCAGATGATTATTTGTGATTCTATTGCAAATGTCAAAACAGATTTTAGACATACGTGATTTAGAGTTTGTGAACCCTGTGCTGAAGAGTTTCTGCTGTCGTAAGCCATCCCTAGGCAAGTTCATAATAGCACTATCCACAGCAACAGGTTTTAATTTTGAGTAGTCCACTTTGTTGTACCAATAACGCCACTACTTTTTTTCTGCCTGAATCCCTGCAGTTAAAAAAATCATTTGAGGTTTGCTTTTTTTTTCTGAAAATGACACTTTACTTCATGAGTCTGGCTCAGCTGCTTTTTCTTCAACCTGTGGTTTTATCATTACAGGTTAATTTCCAGTCTAGCACTGAGATTTCTTTTTTATCTATAACTTGTTTAAGGTTGTATCAGTCATCTTGGAGCTTAAAAATATTTTATGGACTCTTTTTTGACAATAGCACATCCAAAAATGAAGAAAAGTACTCCAAGAGACCTACCTGTCATGGGGGAGGATGTTTCTGAACATGCTCAGTGGTGTAGTTCAAAGGTAGGAATGGAGTAGGGTGATGCAATTATGTTAGCTGCCAGCAACCTAGACTGAAATTGGGCTCATTTGAGTTAAAAGATGTATATAGATACCAAAGACATGAAAGCAGAAGAAAAACAAGAACAAAAGCCATCCCAGTTAGAGGGTGGCTCCTCATATGGTATAAATGGCAAAGTCTCTGTTTTGGTTGATTCAGAATGATCATTCAAGAAATGGCATAGTCCCCAGTTTCTGCAAGAATCCATTCTATGGTGAGCTTGGTCTTTTGTTGGTGGGTAAAGGAGGGGAGAAAGAAGGAAATCTACCATTACACCTCCTCATCTGCACTTTGACAAACAATCTTCTAAATAGAAGATAACTCTAAAGTAGGTTGACGGAGGAGGATTCCTTTCCATGAACCTGCAGTATGAGTGTAGCTCATGTTCACTGGATTTCTAGAGCTGATTTCAGAAGCTGATTTGGATTTTTTTATCTATTCACCTTTTGGCAGTGTAGCTTGGATTCTAACCAAGTCTACAAGGTTGTTTTTCGAATAAGATTATATACATTCCTTGGGGGTTGTTAATATATTACTTTAGTACCTACTTGAGTTAGCTAAATTAGCTGACTGTTCTCCTACTGTTAATGGAGAGAGTGGCCCTTAATGTAATTTTCAAAATATTAGTCTAACTTGGACTATATGAAGAGCCTCCTGAGGTGTTTTATCATATATCCCTTGATACAGACTGAACTTGAAATACTGGGGTAAAAACCCCCTCATCCTTCGTTCCTACAATAGTACTCTCAACATTTTCTTATGAACTAAAGTTTTCAACATACTTCCATTTCTGCATGCACATATTAAAATGCTTGTGACTGTCAATGGCACAAAACTCAGTAGTTTATTCTAACACCTACTTCACTGTCCATACCCTTAGTAGTCTTGAAATTGCTACTTCACGATAATCATTCTTTGATGCAATAAAATATGGTCGTTAATGGGACCCAGGCTCATGCTAAGGATCTGTTTTTGTAGGTCTAGAAGGGACACACCAATATGAAAAACTTTGAATTCTGACCCTTGAAGAGTCAACATAAACCTAAATGTTGTATTAGCTTACAATGTACTTTATGCAAAATTTTTTTTTTTTGGAACCGATTCATTATAAATTTGCTCAAGCCTACTTTCTAATCTTGATGGATATATTCTAATTAGGAAAACTGACTTGTATCCCAAGTGACATAAATTAAAAACTTAAAGATAAATACACACCTAATTGACTGGTGGCATGCTGAGGATATTTGGTTTGCAGATGAGTTCATGGATATTATCTGGCAGAAAGCTATGTGAAAATATCTTATTTTTGTGGATTGTATTTTGCCCTGCAAAGATATAACTTTTAAAAATATTATTAGTAGCTGAGACAATTAAAGGGTTAGGGTATAGTTTCTGTTTTCTTATATGCTGTTATGAAATTACCTCTGACATATATCACATAGTGTTTCCTATTGATTTATCTAATTTCATAGGCATAGTTTCATCAGAGCTTTGTGAGCCTGGAGATACTGATGTTTGCTTAATACTTGACAAGCACAATTCAAAACCCTCTAGGCTCGCCAGGCCTGTTTCCATAATCCTTAACTGGGAAAAGTAAGCCTTGAGAGTTTTGAAAAACCATGCTGAAATTGAGCTCAAGGGCTGGCAACACTATCCAAACTCCCTGCATAAGCCCACAAACAATGCACCCTCCATGCACCACCCCCTCCCAATATTTGGCTGATAGTCTAGAAAATATGCAGCTACAGTGCAATTAGACTTTTAAAATTAAGATAGTAAAAGTATGAAACTCTGAGTTAATCTTATTCTGGAAAACATAGGAAGAAACTCTTAATTTATAATATTTCTGAAGAAAAGTACTGGTTTGCTATTTCCTCTCAAATAATAGTTTGTGTTATTTTTTCCTTAACTATCTGATGGGAACTGATTAATATACAAAGGCACTTGTGGTTTGTCAGATTACACAGTAAGAGGAGGGTTATGACCAGTAATTCATCATTTTCCTCTTCATCCATTTCAGCTGCCTTTCTGAATTCTGCCCATTACTGGAGGGTCATATGTGTGGCTTCAAGTCATAGTAATAGGTTACTTTATAAGAAAGATATTTCCATACACCTTTATGCTTTTCTACATTTTTGTCTTTTCCAAATTTTTGGAAGGTCTTTCTGCCCATTGTGCCACTAATTTTCAGGGCAGCTTTCTTAGTAGCTGTGGACTTAATAATAATTTAAAAGACAAAAACTCTGACTGGTTGAATGGAACACAGGCAGAGCATGAAACAGTTTACACCGATTTTGTGCTATTTTGCATTTTCTGTTGATTTAGATTTATCTCAGAACAGTGATGGCATATGTTGAATAAGTGAGAGAGGAGCTTGGGAAGATATATGTTTATTAAAAAGTGCTTTCTTCAAGGCACAGATAATTCAATTTGTTATGAGAAAGGAAAGAAATATTGTTTATCTTCTGAACCTCAGCCGGGCAAATACGTACTAGACAGTGTGTGCTAAACAGTGTCAAAGCAGACATTTGAACAGTGAGCTCCAAGCTGGGAAAGCTGCTGGCAAAGCTTAATTTTGGAGGATTCAAGGTTGCTTTTGGAAGGACTCCCCGGAAGATTATTATTTAATGTACTGCAGTAAATGTTATATAAAATGGTAAAGTTGTTGTCCTAAGCACTGCACAAAACATAAGCCAAACTATTAAGGTGAGAATATGAGTTCGTATTACATTTAGGTGCATTAGGATGACAATTTGTTAATATCACCTTTAAAATATTTTAAAAATAACTTTTGGTGAGTCTTCCTTTAAATTTTTGTAATATTCTGCTTGCCATGTTTTTTATACTCTGTTCTCTTTTATTTGCACACATAGACTGGCTATTTTAAACTAGATTTTCTGTGCTAGTGACAGTATCATGTAATTTTTAAGTGTATTTTGAAGTTGCACTGAAATTTCCTCAGCAGCTGGAACATTATTAGATGTAGAAATGTGTCTTTACTTCTATGAAGAAAAATGATGATAAAGTAAGTAAGAAGCATAAAACTCTGCTGTTATGATGGAAGAAATGCAGATGAGAAAGATGGTTTTAAATTTTTTTTCTACTAGATCTAAGTTAAGAATATTACCCATAACACTACATAATTGAATTAGTATATTGAAATCTTGGTATTAATTCCAAAGTATGAGTGAAAGGCTTAGTGTTAAAAGGCTGCTAAAACTTAATTTCTCCTAAGTGGGATTTGAAGGAAAGAACCACTAGCTTATACCTATGGAGAAATGAAATACTTGTTCAAAGTATGAGAATGAAGATAAAGTCTGCTGCACAAAGGTTGCTTACCAGTTGCTTTTTGTTTGTTTATTTTCTTGCTTTTTGCTGTTCTGTTGGTTTGGGGTTTTAATTTATTTGTAATTGCCATTAGGCAAACCTCTAGCCACTTCTCCATAAACATCTGTGTGTTTTGCTGGAGTGATTTACCAAACCTGAGACTTGTAAGCAACTGAAAAATTGGATGCGATAAAAGAAACACTAAGGAGAAATGCCAACGGTCTCTCTGCTACAATTCTCTAATATTTGGTTTTGATGTGCTTCTTCTCTGACTTACTGAGTATAAATCACTCTACCAAGAAATTGTAACTTTATCAGTGCAAATAAATGTGATTTTCTTTTCTGCAGGATTTAGATTTTTGATTAATACTTCTTACATCTGTAATTCCAAAAACTTTTCCAAACACTAAAGAAATACCTCCCTCCAGACAGGTTTGGTGTTCACTACAAGAAGTTACTACCTGATGCTTAAGGAAATTAAAAACAGTATCTCTTCTGCATCTAGGACATACTATAATTTTGTGTGCTGGCTGTTTAATGGAAACCAAATAAAATATATGAATATTCCAAACTGGTTAATACGTGAGCCTTCTCTCACTGGTCTCTCTTGTTAACACTGCTTAGCTTAGCTAAACAAATAGTAGCATGTGTATAGTTAGTGAGCTTGCCTTCTTACATCTATAATACAAGTTTATAATGGAAGCAATATCATATAGTATTTAAATCTGACTTTAAGTGTTTGCCCTAGTAGATGGTCTTTCTCTTATTTAAGTGCCATTACTTTTATGTAGTCCATTTTCATTGCATTTAGTCCCATTTTAGTAATAATGTTTGCATGATTTACCAGGAAAATGCAATCTTTGCCCTGAATGGCACAGTGCAAGAAAAAATGGAAGCTGTTAAGAGCCTGAATGGCAAAAAAGTATTATTGACCTATGCTGGCAGCCATGTGTTTCAATTATTTTCAAGAATCCATTTGTCAAATAAGTGAAGCAATGTGGGACGTCAAGTTCAAGCTGGGGTTAGTGCCTTTCTACAGCTGATATGATGTATCTTCTGTACCCATTTAATTGAATTACCCAATTTATTTTTCAAGCAACAATGCTCTACCAAGAGCCATGACATTAAACAATTAAATACTAGTTTAAAAGTCTGCATTTTGTGTAGTTCATCATTTCTCTGCAGCAGACAGTTGGCCTAGGGCTGAGCTGAATTCTGGTCAGTAAAAGCTTAGTGTCTCAGGGAACACCCCTCCTGTCCCAAATAGCCAAATTTTGAGACCAGTATGCATGGAGAATGTGCATGTCCATTGCCTGGCCAGTATTATAAAAGCTGTATTTTTAATTTCTGAGGAAATGAGAAAGAATTATTGTTAATTCGTATGCTTCAAGAGCTTCTGGACTTCTGGTTTGGAGACTAGAAATTCAGAAAAGGGACTAAAATAATAAAAAAAAATATTAGCAAAATATTAAGGGAAAGGTTGGGCTAAATTGCAAAACTTTCTTAAATTTTTGCAGCACTAAGAATTACACCATCTTTGTCACCTTGATTAAATAGTGTGGGATTTTTGCTTTCTTTTTCTTACTTTTTATTGGAAATTTTTTACCTGTAGTGCAGTAAGAGAAGTGGTTGTTTACTTGGGTACTCATACAGTGCACCAGTCTGCATACATATTCTTCCGCAAACATTTAAAATAATTTCACCAACTTTACTAAAAAATAAGTTGAGGAGCTGAGAGGTCTCTTTATTTCTTTGTGTTTTCCTGGTGTTACTGGAACGTAATGTTTTTTTTTTTTTTTAATTTTAGATGTTTTCTTTTGCTGTATACATATAGATATATATATTTTTATATGAGAAGAATAATTACTGAAACAGAGGGAACAGTAATGACTCATTTTTTTTTCAATTAACATTCAACAATTAAATTTTAATATGGTCAGGGAATTGTTCAGAGACTTTTGTATGGGATACTGCACCTTTAATTATCTGCCCTCTGGTGCCAAGCCTTTTCTTTCAGTGCTTCCATAAAAGCTTATTGCAGCTAGTTATTGAGCAAATTAGTACTTGAGTTTTGGTGAAAAATGTCTTTATTAGTCCTAAAACCAGAGTCACTGTGCATTCCCAGAAGGCGTGATTTTGTTTGATGAATAAATCTAGTAATTATCCTGCTGTTAGGGCTGTACTGCAAATGTCATAAGCAGATAAACAGAAGGAGTAAGCCTTCCGTAAATTCTCTAATTATCTATGTTGGATTACTTATTGCCTGCAGATGATTTATGAGCATATTGATATATCCGTAAGTATTTTCATTTGAGTTCACGGATGCAAATAATTAAAGCAGTAGTAATTTGCAAAAGAAAGTGGCAAGTCAGGGTCATCTCATTATAAAACTTGTGCTCATGTTCATGCTATTGGAGAAGATATAGGTATTAGCTCTTTCACTGGGCTTCCTCCTTTGACATCTTCAGCATTCCCTTTAATTTTTTAGTATAATTCCCAATTTTATGTAAATGTGTCTTAGACCTCAGTTTGCTTAGATACCATCAGGTCAAAATAGAGACGATTGTCTGACTGATTTCCAATACCCAAAATGGATATGAACCTGGAGAGCCACATTGGAAACCACATTGGTTTATATAATAGAACTAATGGAAGATGGTAATTTTCTTCAACTTACTATTGTTTAAATGTTCAGTTCATGCTTTTGCATCACATCATATTAAATCCTGTTATATCCCTAGGTGTAGCCAGTGTGGCTGAAATAAAGATTTTCCTTTCTTTCTCTGAGAAGCACAAAGAATGCATAGAGCCCTTTATGAAGAAGCATATAGGTATAAGAATTTTTATATAACCAAACCCTCTGTGTGTGTAGCAGGAGGAAGGTCCTTTTCTCTATTTCAGCTGTTAAGGGAAATTTCTGTTGAATACTCAAGATATGGAGAATTTGCTTCCAATAGTAAAAAGCAGCTGAGTGAAACTACTGGAAAAGCTTGTGCTATGCAATGTGTATGATATCTCTAGATGCATTTGGGTTTTGTGTGTTGATTTTTGCATGTATTTCTCTTACCATGTGCCTATTCATCTATCTGCCTAATAGTACACAGGCACTTTGGCCTAATGTGCTACAGATTTTTGTGGGTGATATTTTCAGTTTTACTTAAAAGTTGATGCAGTGGAACCAGCATGATTCATGGAGTAAGGATTTAAAACGATGTAACTGGCAAAAATGTGTATTTAGAATTGCTGCAACTAATTTTGCTCAAGGCTGATTGAAAGATTTCATCTGTTGTAATAACTATTTTAGTTTAGTTTTGCTTTAGTAAGCATATTTGAAGAGGCTTTAACATGGGGAGGGGAGAACTGACATTTACAAGTTTCTATTGATATATTGAATATTTAATCTCCCAGATGTACTCCCATCATAATACTTTAGCAGAACTCATTTTCAGAAAACACAGTAATTGCGTGAAGCTGGATCATTCTCAAATGATACAGTGGCAAGTTTAACTGAAAATTCTTCTGAAATTTTTAAAACAGATATTTTGGAATATGCCCCAGGAATTATGACAGGGGTTATGGTGCTGTTTGATGCGTTGCCTCTGGAGTCTGATTATATAAATAAGACTAAAAGAATAGTACTAGTTCTTTTCATACAAAAACTGTGTGGCATGGTTATCTAATTTTGGACTTGTTTGTGGTGGAGGTTCAGAAATGGGACAGTATTGGTCTACCAGGCACACATAAAATGGGAGCAAATTAGATAAATAATGTGACTTTGAGATTATCATTAGTCTATTAGGAAACCTGACCTTCCTGATAATTTCTTCTGGGCACAATAAACTTAGATGTCATTTTAAGTATTGTTGCATAAAAATATATGGATTTGACAAAATGGTACACTTTCTTTCCTAACACCTGCATGCCATGGATCTGTTATCTTTATGGACAGGAGTTGTTGTGCTATTAGAATATTCGCCTTTAACTCAGTTTTCTTGTCAGTCTGACTGACCTTACTATATGCCAACATTTGTTGCTTAAAGGGTTTCTTTTGCAGTTCATGATCAAACCTTTAATTTTTTTTTTAGAAATATTAACTGCTTCTCTCCAGAGCCACAACATGTTGTAAGAAAAAAAGATGGTTTACTGAAAAGACCAGAGGAATCAATGATTTTCAGAAAGACTGTTAACAAGTAGGGATTAAATACTGAAAATCTGTCTAGCCAACACTAATCAGCTAAAGCTCACATGCCATCAGAAAATGGGTCAGAATTTTCATAACTCATGTTGCAGATGATCTGTCCAAATAGACAAATCTTGCTTCCTTGGGAACATCTGCCATATATTGGTTTTATTGCTATTTTTAACTTAGAATACCAAGGTGATTTTTAGATACTTTTTTTACTTCTCATAATAACATTAGTAATTTGGCAGCCTGCAATAGCTAAAACATGTGAAACAATTAGTATACAGTGATTTTAACACTTCAAGAGAATTTTATTTGAACAATCAGACAAATTGATATTTCAATCAATTTGGTGTCTCTGCCACTGTGTTCTTATTCTATGCTCCAATTCAGTAGCATTATAGTTGCCTATGTTTATACAAATCTTCTTTTGCGGTTGTCATAGGTTAGCAAGCATAGTCCTGGAAGGGATGTCCTTGCTAAGGGGTGCTTACAGCTTCCTCTGGGACCTGATAGAACCTATCAGCTGGCCAGTTTGAATATGGACAATTCTCTAAGCCACTTAAAGTTGTGACCGCCTCTGTGATCCACACTTGAGAATAGACAAACTCCCCCTCCAAGCTCTCTCTCATTTCCGGCGCTGGCACAGGTGGCTGTGGGCCCCGTGTGGGGGCCAGCGGGCCCAGCCCAGGCCCTGCTCGGGCCAGGCTGGGCTGGGCCACAGCTCCAGGATGAGCCCCCCAGCAGGGCTGTGGGCAGCCAGAGCGGCTCGGAACCCCCCCCTCCACTGCGGCCAAGATTTCAGCAAAGCGGCACCGCTGTCCGGCAGAGGTCAGGTGTCCAACAGCGATAAGCCACATTCCAGCTGCAAGGCCTAGGTGAGATTAACCCTTTTATTGCTGTGAAGAGCTGAAAACCTGAGGGAAGAGAAAGAGGAGATGCTTAAAGCTGAAATTCTGTTGTGAAGCTATGATATATCAGAGTATCCCGTTGTAATTTCATGAAGATATGGGGGGTGGAGTGTTCAACTCGTAAGCAAAAGCACCTGCTCTGAGATAGGCAGATGCTGACTCAGCTGTAATTTCATGAGAAGTTTGGACAGGGAGAGATGGAAGCGATGAGGACTTTTGCTCCAAATGGGAAAGGAAAAAACCTCAGTTCCTAGAGATGCTCCCAGAGACAGTCCTAACAATGAAGATGAGGAAGACCCTTTGCTCCCAGGGAAGGAGAAGGGCCTTTGTTTTTTTGTTTCTGAATGTCTCAACCTTAAAAATTGTACCCCAAAAAAGTTCAAGAGTGGACCCTCGAAAGCAGTTGCGGGAAAAGCTGCAAGTCGGGGGAAGGGACTCACATGGGAGCAGAGAGACTCCTCTTCCTAAATGGACTGAACAATATTTGGAAGTGGGCGGCTGTCTCGTTGTGATAATGTTTTCATAGCACGAGCAAGAAGAGACTTCTCTTTCTAAATGGACTGAACAAGGTTATTATGGAAGTGGTAAACAGACTGAACATCTTAAGGGCTGTCTTTTTACATTGTCAGTGGGAGAAGGGAGGAAGGTGGGGGGAGAAGAAGTGTTCTGAAGGTGGTATTTTTTTTTCCCTTCTTTTAGGTCTGTTAATAAACTTCTTTATATTCTTTCAAGTTTGGTGCCTGCTTTGCATTTCTCCTAATTCTTATCTCACAGCAGATAAACAGTAATGAGTATTTTAGACCAAACCACTACACTAAATTGGTGTTTCTGCCCGGTTACAAACCCAACCCGCTACAGGGGTACATGTTTGTGAACATGCATGTAAACTGAGATCAAATTTCCATCCATGTTCTATCAGAGTTTTGTTGGGTCAATTGATAAAAACAGCAATATGTGATGTCTGACCAGTTACTGTATTTATGGAAAATCAAATATCAAAGCTTAACATTTACAACAATCTAGTAATAAGAGATTGTAATAGTTTTGAGATATCTATTCAAATAAATAAAATGTTCAAATACAGCATGAACTCATGAGGGGTGAATGTGATCATAACGTTAGTCAGAATTAGTTGTTTGAAATAATTACCAGGAACTATTTTACTTGTTATGTGTGTGTATATATAGTGTGTCCTTCATAAGACCTTGAAAGTATTCATGATCACCTCATTTGCTATCAATAACTTCTTAAACTACTGCCTGGTTCACAATGAAGAAATGTCCAGCAAGACTAAAATCCTCTTCCTAATGAGTGCCTTATTTGTGGATGAAGGAGGAATGGAGTCTACAACAACCAGAGGTTTTACTCTTTCTGGTGTTTTATTTGACAGTTAAAGTCTGATGGCCAGGAAGCCAAAAGAAATCAGCTGCAATGTGGAATTGTTAATTGGTCTCTCTCAGTGTCTTTTATCAGGCATTATACGAAAGCTAGCCTAGATGAGTGGCTTTTTGTTTTTACGAGAATTAATAAAACTGGGCTGTGCTTACTAAAATTAGTTTCATAAAGGTCAGATAGATATTCTAAAATGTCTCTCCTGGTTCATGCAGAAGGTGCTGACAATTTACTTGTAAGAAAACTACAAATATCCAGGTGCAGTATTTTAAAAGCATTTAATATCTAATTAATAAATTACATATTACATATATTCAGAAGAAAACTCTGAAAAGCAAAAATAATAGTGGTAGCCATATTTAATTATAATATTGGTAGCATTTATTACCACTCAGAATTGTTTCATTTAAAGTCTGTGCATCAAATATGGGAGGGGGAATTATGCATTAATAGGTCAGTTTATGCAAGGGGTTTCTTAAATTATCCTATTTCATATGTTTGGTCTTGAAATTTTGTCATAAATTGTTAGCAATTTCTTTGCATATTGGTAATAATACTTTAAAACATAGGGGTTTATATATATCTATATATATTAGTGTATTTGATTTTAAAATCAATGAGTGTCATTGAGTCCACTTTACTTCAGGACTAATTATATACTGACTGTGTATTTGCAGTTAATAAGCTTAGATACTAGGGGAAAAATCAGTAAAAAAGATTGCACCACAGATAATTAATAAAAATCAATTAGTTTGTTAATGAGTACTCTGCCATTACCCAAGGTGGCAGAAACCAGCTGGGGAAAAAAGAAGCATCCCTGAATAGGACATTTTAGATGCCTGAGATCTGCTGAGAATTTCAAAGGAAATGACTATAAGAGGCAGCATTACTTGGGTTAAAACTGGCTAAATTTCCTCTAGAGATTGCAGGTCCTCTAGCTAATAAATCTACTAAAAAGTGATTCACCTTTAGTGTGTGCTATAAACCATCTTCTGATGCCTTAAGTACATTGCTCACTGCCCTGTATTAAAAACAAACCCCATAGTTGTAAATGTCAATGACTAGGATTGTTAGAGCTCTTGCATCTCCTTGCTTTAGTGTAAAAGCTGGAAACACCCATTACCTCTTAGATGACTTTAGGATAACATTTCGCATTCAGATATATAAATGGCATAAAGTCAAACATGATCTGGCAGCGAAATGAAAAACGCCTTCAAAACGTCCTTGGAATAAAATGGAAAAGTTCAATGGCAATGCTTATCCATTTGTAAGTATACTTCTGTAACAAAATCTGTAGCATGTTTTCCATCACCTTTCTTTTACTTTGTCTCCTGCGTTGCTAGGCCATGGTAAATTTAATCAAACTCTATACAGAACTGAAAATAAAATTATAATCCATACACACACTGTCAGTCACATTATTTATTTTTATTTTTATTTTCCTTTTTTCTTTGCATGGATATATCTGGAAAGAAATAGGTATTTCTGTGGCAAGAGAGAAGAAGGTGCTTGGATCTGGAATCATTGTATATAATCCAAATCTTATTTTTCTTGTCAGGAAGCAATAGAAAATAACTATGTGTAGAAGGTTATAGTATTGACCTCACTAGAAGTCAAACCCTTTGTATTGATCAAGAGAGATGTACACCAGAACAAGAGAATTCCTCATTTTTAAAATAGTTGTAGGTGGCTAAAAACTATTGCTTCAAAAATATTTTCTCTGTGAGAGAACTACTATTGTTGTGTACAGTACAAACATGAGGCAGATAAGTACAGTATTTTTATGTTACTATAGTATTGCAGTAACTATACTGTTTCTTACTTAAAATACTTTCAAACATACAGCTGTCATCCTGTTTTGATAAACTTGGCATGGAGTTCACTGTGAGCAAGGTGCACAGCAGATGATCTGAATGACTTGAAGTCCTAAGGAAAGACTCACAAAACTTAATTTGTTTCCAAAACATTGTGATTTTAAGGTTGGAGAGAAAAACATCACTTGCTTTTGAAGCATTGAAAAGACATTGTAATGTTTAAACTTCTTGGTTGATAGTCAAGAATAATTCTGTATACTGCTGACAGTCTAGTTTTCATTATTTCTGTGTATGTTCATTTTCCTTTATTGGTGTCACAATATTTTAAATCTTTATTTCAAAATCTACTTTTAGATAATATGAACTGCTTTATCTAATTAAATTGTACTTAAACAAATTCTTTATTCTCTATTCTTTGTCTTGACAGTGATATTTCAAATCTGTTGAGTTATTAAACACTAGGATTGATTATGTTGTTTTATATGACCATGAGTTGTCTAAATGACCTTTTAAAAATTACTATCTATTTTAACACATAAGCCTAACAGATAAAATACCATTGCCATAATTTCCTCATTAAACTGCTTGCCATCACAAGCATTTCCTCATTAAGCTGCATACCTATGGCAGATAAATGCTGTCAGAACATAATCTTTGTATCGAGTTAGGGGTTCAGACAAGGTACACGCATTTTGAAAAAACAGAGCAGAAAAGCTCCATATTTACATAATTATCTCAGTTTCCATATAAAGCACCTCAATTTTGAAGAACCTGTGCTAAGCTTATTGCTTTTCACATATAACACTCTACTGTGAAGGCAGCAGAGAGCTGTGAATGATGATCTTGGAAATACACTGTACCTTTAACATTTTTAGTGGCAGAGTTAAATTTTACATTTTTAACCTACAGTTATGTATCAAGCAATGGACTACAGTGTGATTCTTGGCACTCATTAAACCTTGATTACCTTTTCCATCAAGCAGAAGGAGCAGGTCCTTGGCATTTATTAGCTATTGATAACTATCTGAGGCCAGTGAGGTACAGCACCTTGTTTTACTAGATGTTGCCGTTGAAGTTTCAAGAGATATCAAGCTGAGAGGTATCCAGCAACAGAACGTATGAGCATGTTTAATTTCAAAACCGAGACCATGCTTTGCCTAATTATATATAGATTTTCAGATTTATGCAGACTTCTCAGTATGCATAAATGAAGTCTGTGAATGTTCATCATACTTTTTTGGTATTTGACGCATCATATAATATAATGCATCATATAAGGTAATAGCAGTGTTATATGGATAATATTATTCTTAATGTATATATCTCATGCTTGATATTTTATATTAATATCCTAGAAAACCACTTCTCCTAACACAATGCATATTTGGAACTAAGGGTTTTGAGAAAATAGAATATTACCAACACCACTCTATACATTCTCTCTCTATCTATAGAATATAGATTCAAAATATGTCCTGATTGTACATTATTCTTCATGTGTACAACTGAACACGTTACAGAACTATTAAAAAAACCCATCATGACAATTTGTCAATAAGAAGAGTTTGATAAAATGAACACTTAGGTTTAACTAAAAAAAAATCAGCAACCCTTTTGTAGCTGTGATAATCTCTGGAGGAAAAAGGGTCAGGTTTTTTGAAAAACTTTTGTCCTTAACTCTCCATTTTATTTAGGTAGCTGACACACTTCAAAAATTAGTAACTTGTAATGTTAGTTCTCTTAGTCCTCCACCCCTAACAATATCATTCTGCCCAACAGCCATTGCCTCTTTTTACGAACCTTGCAATAATGGCGTACCTTATTCACTGAGTATTATTTCGTCAGTTTATGACCAACATCTGAAAAGAGGTGACTGCGATTTCTGATGACTCTTTCAATGCTTACATTCAGAAGGAAGTTCCGTTTTCTAAGTGGTTTTCTGTTTCTTACCCCACATTCAGAGCTTTTTAGACATGGGTATTCCCTGGACTACCTGTTCTGGAGAAGTGCATATCTAACTTTAAAAAAGCTCTTAAACCTTGCTGAATTGAAGCCTGATGGCTAGTACTGCTTTTCTCTGCTTCCCCTCCCTCCCCCCCAAAAGAAAGTTAACAGCAAAACTACTGATATCTTTTGGACAAATTGTACCAAATGCAATCACATTTGAAGGTATATCTTGAATTAAATGTTTCATCTTATTTTACTTTGGTAGATGGTGGTGAATGCTATGCTTTTTCTGGGATTTGTGGCTGTGTGGGTTTTTTTATTCAGGAATCTTGTTGCTTCTACCATGCATCATTGATGGAAATCACTTTTCTGTGTGCAAGCAGTACTTTGAAGTCAGAAGATCACTTTGAAGTAGGCTGCTTTAGAGCTGCAGAACAGGGAGTTATGGGGATTTCAGGGGAAAAGCCATGAGCTGTTAATGGCTTCCAGTGATGCCTTTTTGCTGGTCCTAAAATCATGAGCCAGACACAGTTAGTGATAAAAATGGGTTACCTTTATAAGGATCCTGAGGTGCACAATTCGCCAGGTGGAAAACACTGAAGATGTACATGTAGCATAACTCGTATACTCTTTTTATAGGTTTTGCAAATTAGCATATCTGACAAGAATCCCCAATTAGAGACATATGTGGTGAGGTAATTCCTCCCTATTTCAACCCTACTGAATTCCCACCCCCCCCAGATAGGAACTAAAATCTGTTTATGAAAATGTGTCTTGAAGAGCTGGTTTCAACCTTGGTTGCCAGGAAGAACCAAAATAGGAAAGGAGCCTTGGACCTCCAGCTTAGAGCCTCTGGAATGTGTTTTGTCTTTCTGCCTATCAGGGTAGGAAAAAGTACTGGAGCTAACTACAAACATAATAATAGGCTACAAAGCTAAAAATATATGTGTAAAGAATATAAAGAATATATAAAAGAAAAAAAAGACAAAAAATCAATTCAGCATCACTAGCAACTCTCTCTCTGGATGTGCCCAAATTCTTCCTTTGTTTATTCAATTTTATTCAGTTTCTCTAACTGGGGGGTATAGTAAGTAATTTCATCCAGATTTGTGTCTCTGGACATGTGCTAGCAACCTTTCATGCATCCCTGGTTGAGTTGGGACTGGAGGTGGGGAGAAGCAGTAGCACAAAATTTATTTCTGGTGATGTTTGGAGTGTCTAGGCAGAAAGACTGGAAGGTGAATTAAGGAGAAACTTGTTTCAAATTATGGTCTCATGAGTTTTCATGCTTTTCAACATTCAAGATGTAAAAAGAGTGCACAAAATGTAATACAACTAGTTTTTACCTACTGCTGTGTAAGTAGAACCTTCCTTATACCACATGAGTTTCATTCAGTTTCATTCATTTCATTTTGAAAAAGAGGCAACATTAACTTTGAACTCCTTTGGAGAGCTGTGGATTGATATTTCAAAGGAAAACACTTATAAATAAACTCATGCAGCATTTTAGTGATGATATATGAAAGGTGAAAGTTCAGGACCCTTGTTTGAACCAAGCAGGGACAGAATTTACTTGATGTCAGGTTTTTACATCAGGTTTTTTATGTCAGCCATCTGCTGTGTGTGGCTATTGGACAGGAAGTTTGGGGCATTCGTGGCAAACACAACAGTCATGATTATGTTGGTTATATTGTTTCAACCCAGAAATCCTATACTGTGCCTAAAGAAAGACAGATCAAAACTTAAACACTCTATACTCTGAAATTAGTTTTGACATCTGAAAAAAGCTGTGCTGAATATATTCTCAATTCTTTTACAGAGCACTGAATTTTAATTATTTCAAAGTACTTTGAACTTAGAATTCTGGTCAGCAGCATCTAAATAAGTAACATCAGTAATTTTCTAGCATGGTACAAATCATGTTGGCAATTTGCAATAAAATATCTACAAGCTATTGAGGACAGCAACAATCTTTTTCATCTATTATTAGTCAACCGTTTACTAGTTCAGGACTAAAGTTTATCGCTTCCACTTTTTTCATTGGTTTTTCTAATTGCTTTATGTTATTCAGTTTCTTCATCTCCATCCTTCACCTCAAATAGAGGAGAAGCACCTTTCTCAAAGAGGCTTGTGAATCCAAATTTTACACATCTGAAGTTCTGCAATTCAGAAGTTCAGATTATGTACAGTTGAATCCCAAGTCTCCAATACAAAACCACATTTTTCATTTTCTTATTTAGCAATGACTTCAGGTTTTATTGAGAGATAAATTACTATGTGCTTAAAGTAATAGGAACGCTCCACTGGCGGTCAATGTGTTTCGCGCTGCCACTGTACTTCATCAAACATTAGATCTCTACAATATAAAGAGTATAGGAGTAACAGAAATAGGAACATGTTCATTAATGAAGAGCAAAGCCATGCCTGAGCAAAGAAAAAACTATACCAGCATTTGTAGAAGCTGACTTGAACAGAAATTGCTTATGGATTCTGCATCTGCCAGTGAGATTGCATAAAATTCTGGTTGTGTCAATGTATTAAGATATAGCAGAAATTAAAATGAAAGCAAGAAAAGGCAAAGGTAAAGTGAAAGATCTTCCTATTAGGCCATTGCTTTGATCATAAGGTTTCAAATATATCTATCATCCTACATCTGTGAATCTGTATTAAAAGGTTAATGAAGTTTTGTACCTTTTTGGACTTACTATAGCTAAATTGCTGTATCAGCAAATATAGAGAATTTAGCACTCTGTGATTTATCAGGAAACTGGTATTGTAAAAAGAGTAGAAAGTCATAGAATTTACTTTCAAGTATATATTAACACAGTTCTTAGAAGAGTAAGATGTTATTATTATTGCAAAGGGCTGCACAATACTCCTCATATTCCTGGGGACAAAAGAGCTTTTTTAAAAAAAGAAACTTTCTTGTTTGGCAACTGTAGTGCTGTGATTTATATACAACTTGTAGACCTTAGCAGCAAATGCTTATCATTTTAATGGTTTCAGCAAGACAACTGGCTCGCATCAGTCTTGTAGTGCAAGGCTCATATCATAAGACTGTGCATGTAATAGTGATACTGTCGTGTTAAATGAGCATAGCTTGAAGTATTATTTTTTTTAAAATTGAAAGGTTGTGGCAGTAATAAAAAGGTTGAATGGTAATGTCTCTAATTGAACAGTAAGGCCTCTTTCCTACTAAGTCACTCTTTCATCTGTCTTTTTAATTATTGCATTATCATTTTGTACTGCAGTTCACAATGAAACGACCATTTGTGTTTAAGTGAAAGCTAATTATTAGGACTGAATTATTGTGCAGTTTATTGATCCCTATGGTGGATTAAGGGCTTTAAGTTCGTCTAGACAGAATAGTTAGCAAAATGACAAAAGGAAACATATAAGACCCTTGGGAAGAATCCCCACGCTCCATAAGCAATTAATGCCTGCCAGGTAATGGAATTTAAGTTTATACTAAATCTAGCAGTGCTTTGACATTTCAGCTGCCTTATAAACACATTAGTCTAATGAATTAAGACTTATGAATTGTGTTGATATACAAGAAGGAATAGTTGCAAATGCTAGATATTTTTAGCCCTCCATTGAAAAATGAATACATTTCTTTCTGAATTTGATGAAAAATGAAATGTGCTCTGTGTAATGTTTATCTCTATTCACCCTGCTCTCTGTTGATGGATATGCATTAACAATTTCCATTTCCAAAAGAACACTAATCTCTCTTATGCATGTGAAAAGTATGTAGTGAAAAAACAAGGGGAAAAACCCCACCCTCCCCCCCAAAAAAATCAAACCAACCCTAAACACAGTACTGCTGAGTAAGAAGCCAAACAGACCATCCATCTCAGTCCAGTGCTGGGCAAGTTTTAAAGCCATCTATCATTATCTTGATGGGAAAGGCACAGCTTGAGCTAAGTATACAGCCCTTTGTTATTTATAAGAACAGGTCTCTGAGTGGACTGTGAATAGAGAAGACAAAGTGGTTTTACTGGATCCTCTTTTCTTACACAACTTTTTGTTTGTAAGAGGTCTGTTATCAAAGACTTTCCAGGCAACATGCCAGCCAGGAGATCTGTTCAAAGAAAACAAGATGGCTTTTAAAGACATTACAGTCCTAGGACTTTGCATCAAATATTTTATTTTATATAACTTTTTCCTGTAAGTCTCTTTTTGGATTTTGTCCTTAAAATTATTCTTTTTTTTTTTTTTTTTCTCCTAAATCCAGAAAGAGTCACATTTGGGAAGACTGGTAAAATATGGTTCTCTAAGAACATAGGATCAAGACTCAGGACATGGGTGCTCTCTCCTTGATTTTCTTTGTGACTTGCTCACAATATTTGATAACATTGTTGGGGTACATCTCCAATGAAACCCATGTTTTGGGTTCCCTCACATTTCAGAGAGGGATAATTGGTTTAAGAGGGAGCCAGGCTATGGGGTGCCTCCCAAGACCTGGTTTGCATCTACGCAACAGGAATGTGACTGGAGTGACTGTGTGCATTTGTTCATATGGGGAATGTGCTATCTTCTTGTCTTCCCACTACTGCTGCCTTTTTCTTTTGAATTACTACAAGGAAGCTTTCCAGCCTGAAAGAAGTCTTCTGTTTTACTCATGATTCTGTAACACTCAGTGTGTGTTATCTTAGAGTGTCATCACTACTTGATGCTGATACCATTTTTAAGATAAATTAAGTCCATAATTTTTTTCCCCCAACCCACAAAAAAAACCCAGAAAAAAAAATTTAATTATCTAATTTATTGATTCTTGATTAAGTTTCATTTTAATTTTTAATCTTGTTTTTGTCCAAAATTAATAAGTACTTAAAGTTACTAAAACTTAGGTCGTAGTAGAATATTTGGTAATCTAGGAGAGTTTTACATAATGTAATCCTCATTTCAGATTATTTATTTCTGGAGGGGGAAAATAATAAAAGCTGTCTAAATAAGGAATTACTATTCTGTCCCACTGAGACAAAAAGGAAGAAAAACACATTTTGCTATATTCCAAGTGCTTGCTTGAAAAGATTGGGAAAAAACCCAAATCAATATTACATAATTTAAAGTAAGAAAATATCCACTAAATAATTACTTGGATCATCTGCATCACCCATAAGGAATAATTTGAAGAAGAGAATGCTTTTAGGGAACGGCCTTGTGGAGAGGCACAAGAGCCCTCTGCACTCTGTGGAGGAGAGAGGCCTCAGGCCAAAAAGAATCTCCCCAGAGATAAGCAACCTTCCTCTGGGTTAGGGTGACAAAGTGAACCACCCCCATCATGCCTTGTTTCTATATGGTAATAGCCTGTACCCAGTTGGCTAATTGGTTTCTACCCCACCCCCTGCCTAATGGCCCTGTTTCTGCCCCTCAATAGGGAGTGTTTGTCCCTGGCCTCTCCTTTACAGGGGCTGCTGGACAATAAAAAGCTACCTCTGTTAAATTGCCAAATGAGGCTCCTGTCTCTCCGTCCCCGAGATTACCTTGGGTGATTTAACAAAGAGCTGAATCACAAGAGGTGGAATCACTTGTAGCTGAGAAATTGCTACACTTGCTGGAATCACCTGCTGCCCAGGGAGACCTGCTGCCGCCCTTGGAAGAGTTTTCTTTGCAGGACACTCTCTCTAGGAAGGTCGTGGCACACCGGTGCTGACCAGCATCGGACCCCCTGCGATAGGGCCTATCCTTAAGTGTCTTTTATTCAGAAGGAGGTTGCAAAGGTAGTGGTAACTGTTGGCTTAAAGTCTAGTCTGAATTCGATAAGCTTGTCCAATAGGAGAACTTCTATAATGTAGCTAATAATTAATCTGAACACATTCTTTTCTTCATAAAATGGTGCCTATGTATTTTCTAATTTGTGGGGTAACTGAGGCATAACATTCCTAAGTCAGCAGCGGTTACCTCTTGTACAACTTGTATTCATTTCACCAATTACCAGCAAAAATTTAATTTTTGTCTGTTGCCAGAAAACACAGGTTATTACATGGTATGAAGAAAAGTCTAGGAAACAACTGAGATGACTGCAGCTGTGTAGGACCTTGAACAAGTTACTTCCTCTGTGACTCTTCTATCACTGAGGTGTTTTGATTATTTTTCCTCTTTTGTTTGCCATTAAAGTTAATGGAAAAAGTAGAGAAACTCCTAAATGTTGTTTAATTCATAAATGCATTTAAAATACTTCCAGACTCAGATATTGCACCTGTTTAAACATCAGCAAAAGATCTCAAACATGGTTGCTGTTTCTGACACTACTCCAGTTCTCACTAATTTAATAACTGAGGAGGTCAACAGAGTCCTTGAATCTAGTGAGCTGGCTATTTCAGCCTCTTTCCCTCAGTGTGAAAAGAATACGCACTATCTAAATTAGCGTGCTGAATATGCCCTGTTTGCTAACTGTTCAACCATGCAATGCCTTTCATTATTGAATCCAGTTCCTTGAATGAATATGATAGAAGACATGCTGGCTGATGGGCTTAGATTAGCAATGAACCTAGTAATTGTCCGGAAATATATATTTAATTCATAAAAAGTCTTAAATCATGACATAATGATGGGGAGGTCTTAAAAAGAAAATGAAATAGTAGTAATCACAAAATAATTGAGAATGTTGGAACTATTCTTTTTCCTGACAGTATAAAACTTTTTTACCATTTCTTTGACAATATGTATAATTTTCATTATATTCACATATGTAAAATAAATTAAAATTAATTTACATAGAATTTTTTCTAGAAAGAAGCTGGAGTTCTAGAGATAGGTCGGAAGAATGAAAATAATGCATTGAAATTTTTCTTCTTTTAAGAAAATTAAAATTTTTACAGAAGTGATATAATATAGGATATGTTATTACATATATTATATGTTATAATATATGTACACAATGTGATCTGGCATAATAAAATGAGATTAAGGCTAGGGAGATTAATGCTGGCTGTGTACTTGAAAAAAAAGAAAAAAGAACATCACTGTCTGTCTCAAATTAGGTTGTGGAATCTACTTCCAACATGTATTATTGAAACCATGACATACTTCTGATACTTCTAATTGCACTGAAAAACATTATATATGTAGCAGAAAATATTTGTGTCATACATGCTGGTCCTGCAAATCTTATGTTGTCCATTGGTCTTTCATTCTTCCTGTGTTCTAATTTACCTATAAAGAAATCTTTAAGTATTTGGCCTCAAATTTCAAATTCACTCAGGACTTTAAATTGGTGTCACTATTTCTGTGAGCAGTGGAAGCTGATGAGTCCTGATGTGATGTTCTAACAATGGAGCTTCTCTCAAGCCAGGACAATTGCTTTCTCTAATAAACCATAACCAGGTTCTTTCTGTGGTTGATTTTTAAGCTCTCTGATTGTAAGATATTTTTGGTTGCACTGGGTAATGGGATGTTAGCATAGGAGTGTGGTGAGTCTAGACCCTTTTGTCTTGCTTAGTCTTCTTAATGAGATGAATCATGGCTCATTTGTAGATGAAGATGAAAGCTTTATACTTTCTTATGTTTTGGTTTTCACTATGAAGACTGAGAAGCCTTTTGATTTTTTCCTCTTTAAATTTACAAATTTTTTCTGTCACTGTTGTAAGTATTTCTGTCCTTCTAAAACATCCTAATGACTTTCAGTGTTTCCAAGACTCTCTTCAGTGCAGGAGTGCTTGTACACATGTATTAGAGCTGCTTTATAAGCAAAAATAATTAAATATGGAATAAATGCCTTCAGTTTTGAACAAGCATGAAAATTCTCAGTTCCAAATGTCTTCCCTGATGCTCACTGAACCTTAAAATAGGGGTTTATCCTGGAGTGCCTTCTGAGTTGTAATTGTCATTACGGCAACCTGCTCTTTTCACTACTGTTACTCAAAGTGCTGTGACAGTTTTCCCTCACCATATTGAATGTTATACTCTTATGCTTAGGTTGCATTGTTTGGTATTCCAGGCAAAAGAAGGGTTGATCTAATTATGGCATATATCAGATGCTTCCAGTCTTAATAACTCTAGTGGGCTTTACAATTAATATAGAAACAGATTTCTCTGCATCACACAAGGAGTGAGTTTGACTGACTGTAAGCCATGAAGTAACATTCATGTCTTCTTTTGGTTTCTGATATGGACATGACTTTAAGTATTCAAAGCTGATGTGAACTACTCCTCTGAATTTTTCTGCACTGGCAATTCATGTCCACAGAAGTACTACACTAATGTGTAGTAACTCCAAGAACCTTATGACCCAATCAACACTGACTTTAAAAGGGTTCTATTCTGCAAATCACTGTGTCTTCCTTAAATTCCAGATGTTTCCACAATAAATTATTAAAAAAATAATGTTCAGACATGGATTTACATATTCTTTAGGGAAAGAAACAGTGTATTACTTCCTCAGAAACAGAATTTTGCTATTTAAAATACTAAAGAAAAACTTTGTAAGTGTACTTCTACTTTCATTATAATTCTAGGGAAAAAATTGTGGAAATATGAATTTATTCATATTGCTAACTTCAGGCATCCTGGAACTTTGCAGAAAATAAGACTGTGAAAGCTAAGACTGTGAGCTAATCTCTTAGAACTAATAAAATCATACAGAACTCAGATGAGTGTGGAAATTAGGTGTCTACTGCACTGTAACCTCTGTCTGCATTATTAACTAGTGTAAGATTGTATTAGACTGCTCTGTGCAAGAGCTGATATGCATTAATTTATCACAGAAGGACAGAAAACTCAGATTATATTTTGATAAACATTCCAAAGTTTGAATGCAAAATTGAACCTTCTGTGCACTCCATACTGCAGCTTTCCTAACTCTGTTTTTCCTCACTGGCACTTGATTGCTTCACAGTTTGAATTTCCATCCCACCTGTGTCAGTCAGAGGATGTTGTGGAGTTCAGCCCTTCTATTATGCTAAGACAAGGAAATATGTACCTTACTTCATCAACCATATATAACACTCAGCTGGTGTAAAGAGAAACAACATAACTGAGAAATTGCCCGTCACTTCTAAAAGGAATGGGTGCTCTTGGTACCGGACTCTGTAGAGTCACTTTTCCTGTGCAGACATACAGCTTAACACCATAAAGCAGACCTTTTAAAGAGCCATTAATGTTCTGTCAAGGCAAAAAGAAGTGTTTCACTACACGACAAACTTCAAATTGTCCTATTTCAGACAAGCTGAGTCCAACAGCTGAGTATCCTCATACTCTGAAGTTATTTCTGAAATCTCAAGGACCTTTTTTTCCCCTTTTATATATCACTGAGTAATATGTGTTGGTTTCATATCTGATCACATAAAAAGACAAAATAAAGTATTTCTGCATTCTTTTTTTTAAAGGGAAAATTAATTCTTCATAGCATTCAAAAACAAGCACTGTTTCTTCTCTTTCAAGTGAGAAAGAAATATCTTCTCCTTCTACATTTATAAGAGTTCCAATTAAAATAAAGAATTCTTTTGTCATTTTTTATTTTTTTGAAAGAGTCAAGGCCATGAAGCACATCATATTTGCCACTGAATGTGCACAAATCACCTCAGATTCTAGGTATGAATCTGCCTACTTGTCTCTGCTGCCTATCTGCATAGTTCTCAGTTCTTTATACCTTTATCTCTGTTCATAGTGCTCGTAAAATCTGTATCTGTGTTATAAAGGGAAATCCAAGACCTTTGAAAGAATTAGAGTGGAGTGAGATCTGCACTCAGGTAGGATGCACAAAAAGCTCTATTATTGTTTTATACAGTTCAGTCTAGTCTCCATTTTTCTTGTACAATATTTACTGCCAAAGTGGTAACTGCACTACAGAGGATAGTGTAAGAAGAAGAATTACAACAAAAGAAATTATTGTGATTTGATCTTGAAACATGTATAAAAACTTATTTGGGGTAGTGTCTGATTTTCAGTACTCCAATAATCCTGCTTCTTGTCATCCAAAGCTATAAAGCCTTGACCAAGACCTTCTCTGACTCAGTTTGTTCCCAGAAACAGTAATAAGTGCTTTTCTAGTAGAGCTACATGAATGCATCTGTCTTAGATGATCTTCATTATATATTTTGCAGTTTTCTTGCAACTTAAGTGTCAGAAAGTACATCATTGAGATGTTTTATTTAGGTCAAGCTCCAGCCTTTCAAACATAAAGAAAGCTAGTGAATATCAAATACTCAAACTCAGTTAATTTTACCAAAAAATTTTAACCTCCCTCAAACCTGATAATATTCAACACGATCACAGCATCACATATCTGAAGAGTATATATTAACAGTTAGCAGAATTTAATACCAACACTCCCATAATGCCATGACACATCCCTGTCTGTGACACTCTGGTCCATGCTGAATTCCTCTCCCTTCCTATTCATCCACAGGAATGAAGAGTCGTGTGGCCGTTTGTTGTAACCGCTGGACTCTGCCTAGCAGGCTGCTGCTCCCTGAGAGCTCAGCGAGGGTTTCCTAGGACCGTGCGATCAGTCGCATCCCGGAGTCCATTTCGGACAGCCCCGCGATCTGGCTCCAGCAGCCAGCAGCGTTACAACGCAGTGGACAGCGAAGGAGGTAGAGAAGGGTCTCTCATGAGGGTGGTAAGACGGCTTTATTCACAACTTGTCCGAGCGCCCTTGGTGGCAAAGACAAAACATGGTGTGGGTGCTGGGTGGTTTTGTCAGGGGCCCAGGGGCGATCCCTGGGCGGGGTTGGGGTACAGGAGCCAATAGGGAGAAACCGAGGGAGTGGCCAGGGATAGGGAAGGGAACAGGGGGAACCTCACAGAATCAGCGGGTTAGCAGGGTAGCGCAGCCGTTTAGTTCTCACTTGCAGTGGAGAAAGAGAAGTTTGAGATATATGCACTCCCAAACGTCCCTAAACCACTATTGTACGAGGGTTAGACAGAATCAGAAAACTCATAGTTAATCAGTGAGGCCTTCAAGCCCCTTGTTAGGAACTTCTGTGTTTGTCAGTCTAGCTGGTCTAAATACTGGCAAAGGAAGAAGCAAGAAGGAAGGAGTGGGGGGTGGGGCAGGTCCCCTCATTTCCCCATTTTTTCACTTTCATCTTTTCCTTGTCTTCTGCACCTTTCACTATCCAAAAGTGCCCCTGTGTTGTTTGCCTGACTCATAATGAAGGGTGCAATGATACTGGACATCATCTGAGTCTCTGGTCCTTTTCTTACATTCATGAGGTGGCTTGAACAATGTGTCCTTTGTATTTATGAGAAGATTTTATGATCAAATAACCGATAATTTTTGTGATTTTTAAACTTATTGTAGGAATTATAGACTACTATATTCACAAGTATATGCACTTGAAAATCAAGTGGAAAGGCTGCCCTCAGTTTAATGAACTTGAGAATTGCTAAAAGCATGCTGTTGCCACTTCAGATAGGTCAGTTGTCAGCCAGGTAGGGGGAGATTCCCTTTTTAGCTGTTTCACTGTGGCTGGGACAAATAGTAGGGTGCTATTATCACAGGAACTATGTGTTCAATCTGCTCTAGACCCACATCCTGAAACTTTTCTTTTGTAGGTTTTTGTGGCGATTTCTCACACTGCATTTATGAGCTGTAATTGGACATCAGTGAAGAAGAGTGGGATTTCTTCTGTCAAAGTTTTCTATATGGCCAGGAGAGGGATAAAGAGTTCAGTCCTTCCAGTGCTTGTCCCTATACACTGGAGGTACTAGAAGCAAACCCTGTATTTATACATGTAAACTGAAGAGATTCAGGATCTGCAGATTTTCATATTTTCAATATATTCAGCTTTTCCAATTATGCTATCCCTATGTAGTGCATTATTATTTGTGTTTGACTGTCATAAATATACTCAGTTTGCCTAAGATCCTGAATGAGGTAGAAAAGCAGTATTACTTCATGAACAGAAATGTTCCTAGTCTTGCTAATGCTTAAGGAAACAGAATTAAATCATGTGGAAGAAGAGATATGTGGCACTAATTCCCTGTGTGGGTATGTACATCATGTGAGTAGGTATAAGGCTGAATACCTCCCCTTGAAAAGTAAAAATTCCAACTGCAAATACATATAATATGTATTATATATATAAAAGAATATCTAGCTTATTATAATCTGAAATAAAAGCAGAGTTTCCTTGTGAAAGAATTACTTAATTTTTGGTTTGGGATTTAGAAGCTTTGAATGTTTCATTCAAATTATCTTAGAAAATTATGTTTTGTTTTGGAAACATTTTATATAAAACTAGCATTGAATTATTATTATTATTGTATTGCTGCTCAAGGACTACACATACCACTGATATAAAATGCTTGTAGTATGACATTTTTGTTCTGAATGTGTTGTCTTCTGACTTGTTCAGTTATAGTCAACATTTTAAAAGTTAAAATGAAAAAGCAGTGAGAGAAGTCACAAAGAATGCAACAAAATCTGAACTGAATCTTGTAGCTTAAGACATAAATCTCTTCTTGAAATAAACTTTGAACTGAAGAACAAAAATTATGGTAAGTGAAAACGTGTTCAGAGGCCTGTACAACGAAAAAAGGTCTTTACCACAGCTTTGTAGAAAAAGGATCAGATTTAAAAGGTCCAGTGAAAATTTCCAGCAATTCTAATGTTACTTAGGAAGGAAAAGATAGCTTTATATCTTTGTTTTCACATGGTAGACCGTATTGCCTGCTATAAAATGTTCATTTTCATAATGTACGTTATTAACCTACAAGTTGTGTAAATGTTTTGACACATGCATACTGTTTCTTTTTACATATATAAAATAATTTCCCTACTTTCCATCATATTATAAACAGTGACAAACTGTGTATATACATTTCTTCTTTGCTTGTTTTTAGCGGGAATAATTCAGCTCTTTCCTTTGGTTTGGAAATTTTACCTTCAAAAATTTCAAAATTTTTTCCTTCAAAAGTTCATGGACAGGCTATTTATCAATAGCCATTAGTCTTTAACTGTTCGGATTTCCATTTTATCTTTAATGTAACTGTTTTAAAGCTGATTTCAATTTTATTTCAGTCTAATAGTCTTATACATTAATATAGTTTCATTTGAACAGAACTATTTATTTAAAAGTTCTAATAATAGTGATATTGTTTTAGAGAATCTAAGATTTTCTTTGCTCCAATAGCTGCAAACACATAAATTATCCTTCTGTTAGTTTTTTCTAAGAAATCTTAAGGCAGTACTTCAAACACAGTTATTAAAGAGAAGCTTTTCAGAGTAAATATCTTTAAAATACATAGGAAAATACTTGATACAAAGATCTCTGTCTGGAATGCAATGAACATTTATATATTCATACAGATATGAATATTCATGCAGATATAATATATACATACTCTATTCATTACAGTAATTAAATTATATTTATATATTAAAACATAATATTTTTATTGTCATGACATTTGTCAGTGTATTTTACTGAAAAATCTTTCCAGTCAGAATGTAAGCACTGTTAAATTGTACATTCTGACAGAAACAAATCTAAAGCCTTTAGGTAATCTAAAGATAAAGGCAATTAATTGTTTCATATAAATTGAATCCATTGTTGATGGGGCCAAAGACAAAAAAAAGCAGGTATTGAACCCATTTATTGGTGTTGGTACAAATCTAAACAAAGTTCAAGTGAAGTAGAAATAAACCATTTTGATTTAATTTTACTATGTTAATAGAATACTTTGAAAAAAATGAGTAATTTTACCTGTGATATGACAGTGATAGGAAAGGGAAGCGTGAAAAGAAATGAACACTTGAAAAACAGAAATAAGATGAAGAGGACGTGAAAGATTAGCAGAAGGTAGGTGTGACATGGATGGATTTAAACCCCATTTAAATCTGGGGTCCTGTTCCTGTTTTTCAGTGTTTATCAGAATTATGAATCTCAATTCCCATCTTTTTAATTTAAGATATTCTGCATGTTTGATTAAAGGTTTGTCTAGAAGACCAAGACAGGGAATGTTGTGGCAAATGCTTATCTGGAAATACCAGTTTCTACCCTTTATTTGTATCAGTAAGTTCTGGTGCTTGCACATGGTTTCACTGACATAGTTTGCATTTTCTAGCATATGTCTCAGTGTGAGGCCTCTGTGTGTTTTAATGGCTGTCTTGTTTTGGCAGGCTATGTTCGTTGTTCTGGCAAGATTTCTCACAGAGAATGCTGTGTTGTGCAAACTTTGATGGAATTGGGTTTTTTGTTTATCGTCAAAAGACTAGAAATAAAAAGAAAGGAAGTTTTGAGGAAAACAGTACAATTAAACAGTTCTAGAAAATTATCAGAAGCAGCTGTTCCAAACAAGCTTAGCTTGAGGACTGAGCTTTCTTCACAAGTAAGTTTTAAAAAGATGGGATGTGTTATCAGAGCAACAGGTACTGCTGGGCATAAACAGAAAGATATCTTCAACCTGATACAGGAACAGAAAATTCCCTTTGAGGTATCTCCTAATTTGAAGGAAGAGTCTAGAAAAATCTCATAAAAGGAGACATGGGTGGATTTCCCTATCAAAATTCATGTCTAATCACAGAAAAGTTGGTTACACTGAAGTAATTGGAAATCTCCAAAAATCTCTCTGAGCAAATGGAAACAGTATTGAATGCTGTTTTGAGGTGTTAGATATTAAAATTGAATCTCTCCTAAAAAACCAGAACATTCATCCCAAAAACTGAATTCAACAATAAAACAGAGAGAAAATGAGCAGAAAAAGAATGTGTGCAAAAACATGTCCCACGCTAAGCATTTCTTCTAGTTCAAACTCTCATTGACAACCTTGAATTTAAAGTATTTCTATTAACATTAAATAGATGTTAAAACCCCTAGTTTTCACTAGCAAGGGAAACTATTTTCAGTGTTTTCCAGTCTCTTCCTAACTTCTAATTTAAAGGTGTGATCCGTGGCAATTCTTTTCAACTTTCTTCCCTATGGCAAAACTATTTTTAAAATAATGACTATTGACAAAATTATAAATGTTTTACACTGAAAATAATAAATAATTGAAATATGTACCGCAATTTGCTGCTCTCATTATCCCTACTTTGTCATTTGACTCTAGCTCTGAATGCCACACCTAGCCAAATTATGTTTATTTTTTGCCATCATAGGTGGTGTACTTTAGCCCTATATTTAAACTGTGAATACAGTAATGAACCACTAAGAACAAACAAGTTTTTTTTTTTAATAAACCAAATCCTTAATGTCAAAGAGACAGTCTGAACTTCGCACCTCTTTCTCAAGGCTTCATTTTCTACCTTGTCTAGAAGGTGTACATCTATCCTCTATATGAATAAGCAATGAAGATAGAAGACAATATCTTAATTTCCTCTGACTCCTTTGACATCCCTATATTTCCTTTCTTTTTTTCAGTATTTTTTATGTGAGACCACATCATTGTTTTCTTCCTGTTTTTGGAGAGCACTAAACTGTTATTTGCCCTCCCACATGAGAATTCCCTCTGGACTTCTCCCAGTTACGAAGGAGGTGGTCTTTTAGCATACTTATTTCTCACCTCTATGAGTTAATATAGTGCTCACATTTGTTTATGAAAGTGAAGTCACTTTTATGGTTTTTTGAGATGGTGTCCATTTTGCCATGCTAAGGAGCACTGATCAGGAATTCATTTGGGTAAAATTTTAACAAAACATCTAAACATTGAATGATAGTTAAAAATTGTTTACAAATTTCAATTCCAGACATTTGGTCTTTTCACTTTAGTCTCTTAAAGTAACATTTGATGGTCTGTAGTGTTCTCACTACATTAGTGATTGCCTATGAACTATCCAGTAGTAATCTTTCTGGTTTTTTTTTTTTTTTTTACCTAAAACCATTCAAATTCATGTCACAATGTTTAACATTCCTGTACAAACATATGTACTCTACATATCTTTTAAGGTAAGGTAAACAACTAGCATGCCCTTCCCTTCCTTTTAACACCAAAAAAGGTAAAACTTTATTTTTTTAAATAAATTAGTGCAAATGAACACATACATCTGTCATTGGTGTGAGTCATATAGATTCTAATTCTATGGGGGAAGATTTTTTGGTTTTTTGAAGAGGCCTCTGCACTAACATTAGATTTGTGTTAGCCTGCCTCTTTTCTTGCATTCAGTCCAGGTGCAAGTTGAAATTGATAAGAACTGGCAGTGTTTGTTTTATTGTGAATGTTATTCAGCCTGATATTTAGTTATGTTTCCATGTGGATTTGTAATGTGGTTTAATAGTTTTATTTTACTCCTGTGATTAGTTTCTGTTTGTTCTAATTTCTTCTTGACTCTTTCTTGACCTTGAGGTGAAAAAACACAGAAGATGTATTCCCTCAATTTAATGCCAGTCTGAGGTGTTTCTCCTGCATCATCAGATCAATGAAAAGTAAATAGCCTACATTTCTTGTTTCACAGTGCAGTATTGATCTTTCTTCAGCTTTTGCTTTCCTTTTTCCCTGCGTCTTGTGTCTTTCAACCCCTGGGACCAAAGTGATTGCCATAGATTGGACAAGCTAACAAGCGCATGATAAGGAACTTGTGTTTTGTGGTATACTCACATTCTCATGCCTGGTATATAAAGCCCAGACCTCTCCGCATTTAAAGAGAGGTGCCATTTTGTGTATGGCACAAGTCACTATGAAAAAGAGCCACAGGGAAGGCATCGGAGCAGCAGAGGATTTTATTCTCCACACCAATCTTTTATTGCTACAGCTGATGCCAAGCTGGGTGAGGACATTACTCCTCTGAAAAGTGAGACAGGTAGCCTGCGGGGAATGCCACGAGCTGCTTTTTTCTATGGCGATGTATGGGATGGTGGCAGCCCATGGGTAAGTCTGAACTCGATCTTATAATGACCATGATATGTGTGTCAAGTTCTATTTAAATTTGGAACAGCAGGGACCTATGCAGAAAGTTTGAGAGATGAAATGGAAATATACAATTTCTAGTTGGAAATGGGACAGTCAACATCATGTAGTGACTATATTTTGTAGTTCAGCATTGGAATGAGAAAAACTGAGGTCAGTATTTTATTTAGTAAATGAACTGAATTAATCCAGTAACTTTGGGGAAGCTGAGGGCTTTATGCTTATTTATTTCAAAATATTGTGGAAAGCATTTTCCATTTAAATTTATATCAATGGCAGTACCTTAGATTTTAATGCTGAGGGATACTGCCTGTAGTGTCTACCTGTCCTCAAGTGCTACACAGATTAAGATATCAAATATATTTCAATTTTTCTCTGGGCCCTTAACTGTGCAAAGTGATCCCTGCTACTGAAAAGTGGTTAAATAAATAATTGATATTATATTACATGTTATGCAGTGTATTGTTTCTTTCAGGGAGACAGGTATTTGTGCTGTGCAGTGCAGAAGTTTTTGGATATTGCTTTAGGTTTCTGAGAATGCTGGTTTTGTCTCCAGGTGTTTATTAGTCCCTAATGCTGTTAGATTGCTACCATACTATTCTGTTGTAAATTAGTTTCATATAATCTTTCATACACTTGAGTTGGTTAGTGAATATATATAATCCCTAGATATAGTATGTTCCAAAGTACTATAGTAAAACATAAACTAAACTATACACTCTGTAAGAAATACTTGTTATTTTATCTGCAATCTGATAAAGCATGATTATTATTGTTGTTGTTATCATTATTAGTTAGATGTTATTACTTTATATATGCATTTGTGGACATTTTTTGTGGACATATTTTTACACTTTTTATTAAAATTTTACAATAGCTAACATGGGTCCTGTACTAATGCAGTAGTAAACTGAATTCTATAGTCTTACATTATTATTAACAGTACAGTGATACATGATTTTCATATTTCCCATGGACACCACTGCAATGCGGCTTGTTGGCAATATTTTCAGCTCTACACTTTTATAATGTGGATCTTTGTTGTTTAATGTGTTTTAAAAAAGTCAGTGTACACTACACAAATTATTCCTAATGTAGGAGCTATTCTATGTCTTCCTAGTTTTATGACATTTTACACTTCTTGGAGCTAGATGATTGTTCTAACCTAAGCTATTATGTAATCCTTAGGGTAACCCTGCTGCTGATTTGAACGCTATTAATTTTCTATTATAGTGTGCTAAAGATGTTCTACAGTGTGAAGCTCACCTGCATTATTGAGTCAATGACCAATTGCAGAGTTACTCTGTGGCAGTTGGAGCTTAACTCAACCCTTTGGGATCTCATTTATTATTTGCAGATATTGATTCTGGAAAAAGAAAAAGCTAAGATGTGTGAATCTAATACTGAATTAGACCTAGCCTACAGCTGTTAACTCCTAATGGTCTGCTTACTATATGTGTGTCAACTGAAGCTTGTATTTCTTTATGTTTTCATGTACAATAAGCTATTTGCTGCTACTGCCTAAATATTTTAAATCTTCTAAGCAACCTCCTTAGTCGGATATCTGCTACATTTAAATTGAATTCAGTTTTAATTATTTTCCTGATTCCTTATTAATAGAATACAGGGATTAAGAGAATACTTAAGGCAACCAAGTTTAGTTATGTTTTACATAATTTACTAGAAAATGTATATAAAAATGTGCTTTAATTCCTAAGGCAACTGTGCTTTGTTCTTGTGAATTTGTCTCCAGGACAAGGGCTATATTGTATAACATTAACTAATCAAGTAAGGATATAATCTCCTATTTTCTCCTCTTTTATTATCAATGTGGTAACTCTCTAGCTCCTTTCCTTGCTCTAATGACTTAATATAATAACCATAGCAAGAATCATAATAACTACCATTTCTTTTCCGCCTCCATTCTGTTCTTGTCTTTTCCCACTAATTTATCTGAACATAAATAAAAAAGCATCTGAAGTTTTATGAACTTGATTCAATGGTGTTCCGTACACACCTAAATGCCTTTTACAATGAACAGTAAAATTCTAATAAAATCAATCTTCATCAATTACTTGACTAACACCAAATCAGTAATAGACAAGGTTTTATACAAAACAGAGGAATTTAAGTCTTTTAGATAGGAAGAAAATGAGGGGAAGATGGATTTGGAAAGATAAAACTTTCCCATATTCTTCAGAAATGTAGCTATTAAAAAAACTGGACACCACAGGGATTATATTGTCTGGCAGAAATGTGGGGTGTTTAGGGTACTCCACTTTCAGGGACATATCTGTGCCTACTTTCAGGATATAGAAACACTTCCTTTTTTTTTTTTAGTGAGTATTCACTATGAGCCTCCTATAGTCAGAAGCTGTCTTGCACTGTCTAGTCTCTGTTAAGAGCAAGCAAAAAGCTATGCACACAGCTGTAGTTCATGCACTTACTGATGTTTAGATAGACAACAGGTACAAAGATAAATGCAGTTAGAACTACTGCCCCAGCAGGTGGTAGGGAATATTTCCACTCTGGTAACTTTACAATTCTGTTTACAGTTAAGTAAAGTATGGAGATAATTGGTAATAAGAGACAGCAAACAGGTCTTTCACAAAGTAGCTTAAAAAGCTAAAAATATTTCCTGACATTCAATCTTTATGTTCAAATTGTGCTTCTGATTTAGTTATCTATTATAGGCAATGAGAAGGTACTCTTTATTTACGCTGAATGTGACAGCATAAACCTGTGCATTTCCACAAGCTGGGGAAACTGTAACCTAGGGTGGGGTTATATCCAAAATGGATCCTAGGATTAGGTTGCGTAAATGTTTAAATTATGCTAACTAAATAGCATATTAGAAAATCAACCATCTCTATGTTCATGTAAATACAAAGGTAAATGTGATTTATATTTTAGTTCTGTCCTTTTAAATGTAGTTCTTATTTTTTAAATATTGTGAATGTAGATTATATTCCATTTACATATTGACAAATACAAAAACATCCTATTCCTGTGCTGTAGCAGTACTTCAGTAAGGTTCTGCAACACTCAAATGCCTAATATAAGATTCAAAAATACCTGAGAGGAGAAGGTTTTTTTGAAGCTTTTTCTAAGTTAAAAGCTACTTTATAAAGTGGGTATTGGCAGTTTCAGCATTGAAGAGACATGTTTTAGTGAGTAGGGTTAGCTGGTACGACAAGCAAAAGACAGAAGCAGAGAGTACTTAGTCTCAGGAATTCTCTCCAGGTTTGCAAAGCCTTTCAAAATAATGCCACTGCAGGTCAGGTGGAAGCACACTTGTCAGCCTGCTAATGCAGCAAGTCAAGACTGCACAGTAATCACTGCAAAGTGAAGAAAGCATAAGGAAAAATCAGCCAGAGAGCAAAAGACTGAAGTCTGGTCAGAAATATAAACATTAACCCGATTCTGCTAATCACTTTTGGTAAAGATGTTGAAGCATTGTTAAGAGATGCTACCTGAAACCTCATGAGTAGTAGTGGAGATGACCACATTTAACCCTGGTTAACCACCTCCAGGGTGCAGATCCAGGCTTTAATTTCCTGCTTTGCATGGGGGGTAGTGCATTAACATGACTAAGATAAAACGTGCTACTATCCCCTTGTAGGTTTTCCAACAATTTTCTGCATGCTTACAGCTAATGTACAGATCAAGAAGTCTCTTCTCAAAATGAAGCTATAACTGTTTTCTCTGTTAAATGATCCAGGGAGCTATCATTCTTTTTTTTAAAAAAAAAAAACTAGTGATGGCAACTCTTGCCTATGCCCTGCTTGTGCACATACTCAATTCTCTCCTCATTTAGATGTTGAACGTGTCTCTCATTGAAAGATTTGAGTACCAAGAGTTGGATTATTGGGATGTAGTCCTGAAGAGCCTTCCATATGGTATAGAGGTTTCTATATAGTCCTATATGGTTTCTGGTGCCTCATATATAAAGTTTTTAATATATATATGCATACTATATATTCCACTTATAAGGGTGGGACAGTTAATATCATTAGATGCAAGTTTGCATTTTGCATACGGAAACAGCAACTTAGATTTGTTTAATACAGACAAATATTTAAGAAAATAATCCCCAAAACTATTTCCCTCCAGAATAATTTTTATCTAAACATGAAACTTTTCTTCCAAAGCAAATTATTGAATACCTTAAAAATATTTTTAAAACATCAGTGGTACCCCAGGTGAAATCACCACCATTTGCCTGGTGGCTGAAAGAGGATGAAATATTTTCAAAGTGCTTTGAAAGATGTCTTAAAGTACTGAAAATCATGCAGGATTTCAGCCTGAACAATTGTCCTGGGTTGCAGTGTATTCTATTACCATCCCCATCAGCCGTTGAAATCAGGTGGGGCAGTGTTTCCTTGCCTCCTCCCCCCAGACTATCTTGCTGTTAATGGCCCATCATTGTCCTGCCACCTGACTCAGAGATAACTCCCTCCGGACTATCTTCTGTTAATGAGCCTAATCAACACTTGGCCTCATGACTCATTACCCCATTGTGAGATGCTCCACCCAGAGGGAGGAACCAAGCATCCCAGCGTGGATATAATCTGGGACTCTGAACACCAGAGACAACCCTTCCCACTGGATTTCCAGAGGACAGGAGCTACAAAGCCACCACTGGACTTTCTGAGGAAAAGCAGACTCTTTTTCTACAGGATCACCGCTTCAGAGGACTGCAGCCACCATTCTATCAGACTGCTACCACCACCCTGACTAACAGCGTGTTAGGTTGTATCTTGACTCTGTCAGTTTGAACCAGTGTTTTCTTTTATTTTTTCCTTTTCTTTAATTTCCCCATTAAATTGTTATTCTGACTTGGTGCCTCCCACTGGTTTGTTTTCAAACTAGTACAATAATGTAGGTAAAATAAAATATTATTAAAAGCTGGAAGCCGGTTACTATGCAAACTTTAGGTAACTGAAAGGAAAATAAACAGTATTTTATAACTTCTCCAGCTGCAGTTACTTCTTCGAATGGAAGAATATGATCTAATATCTTAAAAGGCATTCAAATTGTAATGCATGCAATCAAATGTTTCAAATTTTTTCTAAACATACAGTTAAAAATTCAGTTTAATGTGTGATAGGGACGTTTGTAAGGGATCTAGTCCTCAATAAAAGCTACTTAGTGGAAAAATTATTATGTGGAATGCTGAGAATCCATTTCCAAAAGTGTGGCAGAGTTCCCTATTTATTTCTTACTCTGAAATAACTACCTTCATTTTCACCATAAAGAGTTCAATTTAAAAAAAATAGATTATTCTTAAGGAAAAATATTTTTGCTTAATCAATAATAGTCCATTACAGTTCATCAGATTCCTGTAATTCTTCCTATTATTATAATACTTTCAGTTAAATTATTTATTTCCTGTGTAAAGTTTGCTTCTATCAGTTGCCATGATTTACTAAAATACTATTTGGAAAAGCTGGAAGTCTAAAGAAAAAATGAAAATTGTAAGTATAAGTTTTGTGTGTGTTCAGCTGCTAGGATTTAGAATGCATATACTTATTTTTAAAAGAAATGTTACATACATTTCATGACCATGTTTATTTAACGAATTTACCAAAATTTATATTATTTTAAGCAATAATAACCTACTAAAGGTACTTCATCGCCATTTCCTCTGTTCATGTACAGGTACCTTCCAACTCTACTCTAGTAAAAATGAATAGAGATCCACAAGAGACAAGGACTCTGCTGGATGCAAGTCCAGTGTACATATTTACCTTGCAAATTTCTGCTAAAAACTTCCTTTTTTTGCTTATACCCTTAATTCTCATTTTTAAGGTCAAATAAAAGGAAAATTAAATCTCTTAAATAGATTTAAAAGATAAAGGTAGAAAGTCCATAAAGTTTCATATTTCTTTCTTCTGACTCTTCTGAATCTCTCTATATAATTCCAGCAAATAGAGAAGACAATAAAACAGTACTTAACCAAGAATCCTTGGAACATTTTGAGTGCTCAGATACAGTAAGTAATTAAAAAGCCAAAGAGAAGGAATCTCATTCCCAGCTCTGGCTATTTCATGACAAGAGATGAGACTGCTGCCTGGTTTGGACCAGCAGTGCTGGGGTGGGGAGCATTTTGGGGATTCAATCAGTTCAAACTGGGCAGTAGTGGGAATCTCAGCACTCAGCCTTTTCCTGGTCCCACAAATTATAACTTCACAACAAGTGAGATATTGCTCATCAACAAGATGATTACTGAAATATCGTTCATCAATAAGATTACTAAGCATTTTTCTTATATCTAAAAATCAGTTATTATATTCCAAAATCACATTGACTTCCGACAAAGGGAAAAAAGGAAAATAAACAAGGGTATAAAACATGCCATTGATACATTCAAGCTTTTCTCATTGGATTTTTGTACCCGGTACCCCTTGACTGAACCAAGGTACAATTCATTCCGTTGCAACCAGTTTCAAACACAGTCAGAATGTAAGACTAATAATATATGTAGTATTAATATACAACGTATTTAAATTATTACAGATTTTGTGGTCAGTGTTCCAATTCAGATATTTTCTTCAGTACCTATCTGACTACAAATAATTTTGTATTATTTCTTCTGACATTCATTGAAAGTGAACACTGCAAGCAGCTAACCAAGTACTCCCTCTAATATGCATTCTTCTTTCCTTTCTTCCTATTTAGAAAAATTTTTTGCACTGAACTGCAATGTATTGTGATCTGAGCTACAGTGTCTGTTCCAGGTTAGTCAAGGCCTGTGACAAAATTAGATCATATGAGTGTGTAATGAAAAGAGCTGTAGCTAGCGCATTTACAAGAGCCAGGCTGACATATTAGTTGCTCTTACATATCTTGAGGCAATGGAGATATTCTTGCATGATTACGTCCTCTATTCTTTCTTCAGTTTGTAATTACTATCAATTGCAATTTAGAATAATACCGTGATATATATTTTTCTTAGACTGAATTTTATTGTAGATGAAATTTTACATAAATGGTTACAGTATATATTAATAAAGGCCAGATGCTGAAATTATACATTAGATCTAACTTATGTGTGACCTGACTTTCTATTTAAAATATTTTAATATTATAGAACAATTTGAAGCATTAGAAAATTATCGCAAGTAGGAAGACAAGCTATGAAATGAAGAGAGTAGGATTCTTCCATATTGCACTAGTTTAAATAAGATCAGAATCTGATCTTAATATATTGATAATGATGAAAAAAAAATATCTTTGAGCAGAGAGAAAACATAAGTGAGAAGTGTCTTGAGTGCATCCTTTTTCTTTATTACCTATGGATGCACAATTGTTCAATCTAACATAAAAAGCACAGAGTAGTTCTGTGGACTAATGCCTTTTTTTTCTGTTTTCCATCAAAGATCACACATGGAATGTGAACAGGCAGGACTAAAGCAAGACAGCAATAATACCTGTATCCACTAGGAGATGCTCCAAAGTTTGTCTTGGTCCTAAAGGGTAAACCTTTTTAAAAACATAGCCTTTGATACGGAAAACAAAATGTAACATTAACCGCAGACAGAGGGGTAGTCTGACAAAGTGCAAGGAGAAGAATTAAATAGCCACTCTCTGTGTTTCTCCTCCCCTATTATTTGTACTATATTGTTTCTACTACACAGATATCAGAAAACAGTACAATATTTAGACAAAAAAGGGTTTTTTTCCCAGTTCTTGTACTAATAATGTTGTCATCATCATCCTAACCTACTATGATAATAATATATTCCCATCTCCCTCCTCATGAAAGAACCTGACAGATAAGTTATGTCATCTACTGCATTGTAATATTTGTGGTTACAACATGGTAGATGCTTTTACAAAAGTTTTGAATCAACATTTTGGGTTTTTTTTTCTTTTTTTTTTTAAATAGTCCTTACAAAATAGCATTACACTATATTGTGAAATATTTAGGGTCTTATAGCTCTTGGAAACTATATATTTGAAGAAAACAGAAGCACGGTATCTAATTATACATACCATGTTACAGTTAAATGATGTTTTATAAATAACTAAAATTAATTCCATGTGACTTTTTCTACCTCAGGAATCAGGCAGCCTGAAATTTACTTAATGAAGTCTTTGATTAGAAGTACCTTATAAAATTTCCTATAAAATGAATGGTCTCAGTCTCATTTTGTTAATTCTTGTGTAATACTTTTATTATTGCTTTGGGTATTTTAGTAACCTCTGAGTCAATGTCCCTCTTGTAGCTCTTGTCTGAACAGTCAGTAGCCCACTGTACCCCACCTGCTAGGGGAGATGGCTATTTTAAATCAAACAATTACAAACTATGCATGTAAATTCAAATTTTCCAGAACTGACAAAGTGGCAGAAAAGTACAGATTTCTAACCTGTGCTTTGCAAAAGCAAATGACACCATTACATTGTGTATTTTAGTTTGGGAGTATTTGGATAACTTTCACCAGAGAAAGAAACCTTTTTATGTCCACCCAAAGATCTGTTCCTTGAGAAGAGAAAATATTCCTTGTGTCTGTCAAAAGAGACCACTTAAAATCTGGAAAACAGAGAGGAGAATTTGGAGGTTTTTTGCTAGGACATTTGTGCTGTAAAGAGAAAAAAAAATTAATCCGAAGTTATTTACAAAATGTTCGTGTGTTTCTATGCTAGGAAGCAAGCAGACTGTTTCTTTGTTTATTTTTCAGCCTTCAGTTTTGCAGTGATCTCAGCACACTTGATTATCTTTAGATGAACAAGAACTTCAACCAAAGGCTACTGCTTTAACCACTTGAATTTCCTGTAGAGTGAGCATGTATTCATCAATGTAGGTGCCCAATGTGCTTGTGTCCATTTGCTCTGCATTTCAAACCCATATGCACATGCAGTTTCTGTAAGCCTAATCTTCTGCAGATGTAGTTCCTTCAGAAACACAAAATAGAGAAGAAAACCCTATGCCTCCAAATTAAATTGATTGTAGAGTCAATTGGCAAGAGGATACTACACATAGGTTTTCCTTCATGGTCCTATGGAGAACCTGAATTTTCTCAATAGCTCACCTTTAAAATTTGTTCTGAGATATCATGACTCTTGAAAGTGTACTATGTAGAAATGAGCAGCCTTGGGGATGAGTCAGGACTGGGCTATGATCATGTCTCCCTATAACTTATTCATTCACTCACATTTTTTCTTGAGAACCTATAATTTATTCATACTGAAAAGCATCAAAATATGAACAGACGCTCAAGCAGGAGACTTCTGAAATCTAACCCTGATTAAGATACATATTTATTCTGTACTCTTAGGTGAGTCCCTCAAGTTCCACAGGTCAATTTGCACATCTGTACAGCACAAGTGACTTGAATGAGGTAATGGGGAGATTAGTTAAGTTTGTAATGCACTTTAAAGATCAAAAAATAAGCTAATGTCAAGGATTTTTTTCTCTTGGTCTTAGTATTAATGAATGCTTCTTACTCTGAGAAAGGAGGAATAGCTGCTCCTCTGTATAGTTACTCAGAACGGCACTAGATTTTCACATGTAGTTGTGGTATATTTAATATTAGTGATGTTAATATTAATAGAGTTTAGTCCTGAATGGGTCTGCTTGGGGAAGAATATGACCAAAAAGAAATATGGAGGAAGCAATGTAAAGAACCTTGGAAACTGAGACTTTGCTATGGGTCTTTATTCTATGATTAGTAGAACCTACAAGCAAATAGAACAAATCTTTATTCTCTGAAACACTAGAACAGCTTTACACTGTGGTCAGACATGGTGTAGTTGGAGTGGATCTTGCAAAAGAAACCCAATGACCATCCCCTCTCTCCTCTATTCTCAGTTCTCCTCCTATTCCACGTATAAGTTTTTCTTCCAGTCCTGTTTACAGGCTGATGATAATTGAAGAACCTATTTATATTGCACTGGGAGGACAATCTGGCTCTTGAATATGAATCATGCAGGAGAGAATGCTGTGCAAATACACCAGGCTTAGACTTAAAAGCATGCAAATGATGTTTTTAGATGCTATTTCAGTAAGACTCATTCAGTACATTTGTTTCAAAATGGTTTTAATTATTGTTTGATTTTAGCACTCTTTTTACACTGCCCCATATAATTAAAACTAGAAACAGTAGTTGACTTCAATGATGAATTATAAATTTAATTTTGACCTTGGAATCCATTTTATGACTAACTATTGTACATTTTGGTTTTCTTTAGCACAGATATAGAGCAAGTCCAAATAGCATACAAGCAAAAAGCTAAGGGATTGTGATCAATATTTTTGTTTTCTGTTCTGCAGTAGTACAGTTCTTATGTTACTAAAATAAAGTGATCTGAAACGTAGCAAGTGTATCAAACACGTTTAACAACTGATATTCAAAACCTCTATATCCTCCAAGATAAAAAAAAAAAAGGCTGAAGTATATGCATAACTGAATTTAGTAGGATTACTCATATGAAAAAGATTTTTCATTATTTTAAATGTTTGCAAGGTTGGTGTATTTCTGATTCAATGTCTATGGTGGGCATTGCTTACAGCATCTTCTGTTAAAATTGCACCAGTTATGTTCTAATTATTTGTACAAAAGCTAATTCTCATGTTTTATATTCCATAATTTTCTGAAAATTACCTAATAAAAGCTCTTGTTTCAAGAACTGTGTCATTTTGGGATAGAAATAAAAACATTTTGTATGATAGTTAATGATGACTAATCTTTTATTTTATGTAAATTTGGGATTTTTGTATGGGAAAATACTGTGAAACACTGAAATGTCTTAATGTTTTGCTTGGGTGCTCTATAATTCTCAAAAACTCTGTTGCTGCACCTTGTGGAAATTTCTTTTACAGGTAACAAAGGTAAATCTCCTGCAGCTGAAAGTACTGTTCATAGAAGGTTAAATTTATCCTACCTTGCACAGCAGAGCTGGTCTCTATAAATAATTTTAGTATGTTTTTTTATAAACATTTTAGAAAAAGAAAATTCTTGGTTTAACAAAGTAACATATTGTATTTTCATTGCCCAAAGAATTAGATTGATTATAGTGGCATCTAAGATTGATAATACATAGATTTCTATTATGACATCCATTGTTTTAGTGCTGGACTGCAGAGGAATTCTTCCTTAAATTCCTGTTAGCATCCTTGTAGAAAATACTGACCTAGAGGACTTCATTATTCAAGCTGGAGAGACAGTCACTACTTAGCAGTAATAAACGGTTTCTGTGTTACATAGAGAATACTTCGGAAAATATGAGAGTTGTCAAATCTCTTGAAAATCCTGTCTTTATAGTACACATGACACTAAAGCTATGGCTGTATTTTCTGTTAATAAAAGCAAAGGCACAGGCAGATGTGAAGGATATCATGGTATACTGACAGGAAGCTAAGAAAAATGAGTACTTTGTTGAGGAGCAGAAAAAGACACAGGGCAATGACCTTGGGAAGATTTAATAGATATAGTTTTCTTTTTTCTTTTTCTCTTTTCCTCTTTTCTCTTTCTCTTTTTCTTTTTCTTTTTTCTTTTTCTCTTTTCTCTTTTTCTCTTTTCTCTTTTCTCTTTTCTCTTTTTCTTTTTCTTTTTCTTTTTCTTTTCCTTTTCCTTTTTCTGTTTCTTTTTTTTCTTTTTCTTTTTCTTTTTCTTTTTCTTTTTCTTTTTCTTTTTCTTTTTCTTTTTCTTTTTCTTTTTCTTTTTCTTTTTCTTTTTCTTTTTCTTTTTCTTTTTCTTTTTCTTTTCCTTTTCCTTTTCCTTTTTCTTCTCTTTCTCTTTCTCTTTCTCTTTCTCTTTCTCTTTCTCTTTCTCTTTCTCTTTCTCTTTCTCTTTCCCTTTCCCTTTCCCTTTCCCTTTCCCTTTCTTTCTTACTTTTTCTTTCTTTCTTTCTTTCTTTCTTTCTTTCTTTCTTTCTTTCTTTCTTTCTTTCTTTCTTTCTTTCTTTCTTTCTTTCTTTCTTTCTTTCTTTCTTTCTTTCTTTCTTTTTCTTTCTTTCTTTCTTTCTTTCTCTCTTTCTTTCTCTCTCTCTTTCTCTCTTTCTCTCTTTCTCTCTTTCTCTCTTTCTCTCTTTCTCTTTCTCTTTCTCTTTCTCTCTTTCTTTCTCTTTCTCTCTTTCTTTCTCTTTCTCCTTTCTCCTTTCTCCTTTTTCCTTTCTCCTTTCTCCTTTTTCCTTTTTCCTTTTCTTTTTCCTTTTCTTTTTTCCTTTTCTGTTTGCTTTTCTTTTTCTCTTTTTCTCTTTTTCTTTTTTTTATTGGGGAAAAGAAGGATTATGCAAAGAAGTATAAAGTTAGCATGTAAATTTTAGACATTAATTAAAATTCATCATTATGTTTCAAAGCAAAATCAGTTAATTATAAAGAACAAATTAAATTATCATCAAAAGTACTGAAAAGTTTCAGGGACTTAAAATTTCCAATACTACCTCCAAGATTTGGTCATAATGATACCTACTTAAGATTAGTTATCTTATATTTGAATGATTATTATACTAATGTGAATATTTGGACGTGAATGAACAAGACAAAAATTCCTGCAGCAGCAGTGACTGTGGTGTTTACTTCATGTAGAACTAAAAGTAAGTGATAGGAATTGCCCATCTGTTATGGAAAAAGGAATGATATTTCAGTTGGTCAGAAAGTGCAATCATAAATTTAAGGGAGATAAAAAGAAAGAGATTAACAAATTTTGTTGAAAGCCAGTTATAAATTAGGTATCTGATTTATATTCCCTTCTAATATCCTTTTATCAATTTATGTCTTTGTATATACATGGGTAGAAATCAATTATGTTCTCAGGACTGTAAAATAAATGCATGTACCAAGTGTCTCTTATCTGATCATGACCAACATCTTAACTTAGACTGAATCTTTTCTTGCTTCATAGACTGTGCATCCTGGTTTACTCAGAAAAGTAAAAAAAATTACAGAACTGAAACACAACTAAGTAAGCACTTATAGAGAAATGGCCAAAAAATGAGTCTTTTATTTTTTGTATTGTAAAAGTCACACAATTTCAATCTGACTCCACATATTCAAATGCACCATTTAGCTGTAGAAATAACAGGCTTCATTTTCATCCATGCGATTTAATAATAACACACTGTGAGCTTCTAAGACACAGCCATAGACAAGTTTGACTCTGGCTGTCACAGCACAATGTAATCTGTGTATTGTGAATGATGATATAATCAAACTGCATAGCAAAACAACAGGAAATTTTGAATTTCTCATTGTATCAAAGAATGTTAAGTATATTTACTGTACAATAAACTTTGTTTTGAAGAGTTACTTTTAAAAGCAATTTAATGCCAAACAAATTTGCCCCATTTTTGGCTCTGATGCTCATCTGCTAAGACACTTCAGCATCTTAAATGTACAAATCCTTTCTTTCTTGCTCCGGAGCACTGCTATAGTTTTGGCAATGCTTTAAGAGTAGGTCAAAGGTCTGCTTCTGTGTCTTCACTTTTCTGCAAGTTTCTCTAATTATTATTATTGCACTGGGTTTAATGTCATATTCCTGCCATTTGGTCCTTTTTTTTTTTTTGATCAGGGCGGGGGTTAGCATTTGGCTGTATGAGTGTGGAAGCAGTAAAACTGCTTTCTTTTCGTAATAAGAGACATATGCTTTGGTGGGACTACAGAACTCTGAAATCATTGATTTCTGCAGCAACTTGCTTAGCATTGAGGTCAGCGAGGTTGTGTGGCCATGTTGGCTTGCAACCTATTGTCCTTCTCAACGACCTCATCTGCTTTCATGGCTTTAATTACCATTTCTACACACAAGATCCAGATTTATCTCTACCTCAGTGACCTTTTCCTCAGTGTTAAAATTCTTATTTTAGTTGTGTAAATTCTTTTGATTATTTAAGGGACCATCATAAACCCTGTGTATTATGCAAAAGTGAAAATCTTTTTTCCTGCTTGAGCACTCATTTGAACGGTCTGCTTAAACAAATGCAAAAAAAAGATCTCTTCTGAGCCTCCTTTTCTCCAGGCTAAACATCCTCAGCTCTCTCAGCAGCAACTGGTCATGCTTGTGATCCAGACCCTTCCCCAGCTCCACTGCCCTTCTTTGGACTGGCTCCAGCACCTCAATGTCTTCCTTGCCATGAGAAGCCCAAAACTGAACTGAACTGGTGCAGCTGTGCCAGTGCTGAGTGCAGGGGGGTGATCATTGCCCTAGTCCCACTGACCTTTATATTCTGGTAATTATTATTAGTCTAGTGGGTCACTTTCAGTAAGTTCCTTCATGTAGCTGTACTTCTGCATTTTTTTCCTATATATTTTTCTTGTTCCTTCAGTCTGTAAATCCTTCAAGGTATGAACTGTCTTTTGTATCACTGTGTTCACAGAGTACTTAAAGAAATGGGACTTGACTGGATCCTTAGGCATCATTGTAAAATGATAAGTAATCAATCTTCTTAATTGGGACTTCCAGTCATCTCCTTTTATAGAAAAGGGAAGAGGAAATGCAGATGTTCTTTTTTGTAAGAAAGCAGACTTTATTGGCCTTTATTTGTCCATTCTTTTGCGAGTAGAACCTCTTTTGATTGCATAGCGGAATGTAGTTTTCTGAGCAGGAGCTCAGGTGGCTTTTACATTGATTGGTTTTCATGCAAGAAATTAGCATAAGAGGTTGTATTGAGAGTAGATTGTTTGAAGGACTTGGGTCCTGGAATTGCATAAGAAAATCTAGTATTTTTTCTCAGCACCTTTCAATACCAATTAAACTTTTTTATGGGAAAATAAAGCTATGATCCCAGTATAATCTGCAAGTTTCTATGCAACTTGTGTTAGCTACTGTGTTTTGAATTTATGGAAGACTTTTTCAGGGCATGCTTCAGTTTAGGGCAAGGGTTTGTCCTTCTTCATGTGTTGGTAATAATATATACAGGGAAACTGAGGCTTAGGTTCTATGAGTTGCCCTCGATGAAGTCTGCACAAACTTGATTTATGTTTGAATTCAAACCAGACTGCAATGGAGCATAGCAGGAAACAGAGCTGCAATAAAATTATTAACTGAGTATAGGAAGAAGTTCTGTAGGGCCTGGTGTAGGTGCATTCACAGTCATTCATTTAAAAATCCAAAATATGTCTGTGGTCTGCACTGAAGCATTGAGAGATAAGAGGCTTCCCTTTGCAACAACAGGATGGCTTAGGAAGAGCAGCTAGAGAAAGGCCATATTCTTTCTTGGGTTTGCATGGCCAGGCTTTGGTGGGGGGAGGGGCTACAATGGTAGCTTCTGCGAGAAGTTGTCAGAAGCTTCCTCCATGTCCAGCAGAGATAATCCCCAGCTCCAAAGACAGATGTGCTACAGGCCAAGGCTGGGCACATTAGAAACTGTAGTAATGCCTCTGTGATAATAGATTTAAGAAGGAGAAAAAAGCCCTGTTATTACACAGATGTAATTGCGGCCAGAAAACAGTTGGGTGTGAATATGTGAGAGGAACTACTGCAGACACAAAAGTCAGTGGAGGAGGAAGGGGAGAAGGTGCTCAAGGTGCCTGAGCTGGGATTCTCCTGCAGCCCAGAGTGAAGACCATGGTGAAGCAGCTGTGCCCCTGCAGCCCATGGAGATCCATGGGGAAGCAGAGATCCACCTGCAGCCCATGGAGGAGACTCACACTGGAGCAGGTGGATGCCTGAGAAGTCTGTGACCCTGTGGGAGGCCTGTGGAGAGAGGACCTCACACTGGAGAAGCCTGTCCTTGAAGGACAGCACCCCATGCAAGAGTGAGCCATGTTGTAGCAGTTTGTGGAGGACTGTTCCCCATGGGATGGACTCACAATAAAGAAGTTCATAGAGAGCCATCTCCCATGGGAGAAACCCCATGGTGAAGCAGGGGAAAGACTCCTCTCTCTGACCAGCAAGAGAAACATGTGATGAAAAATTCTTTAAACATACATGTACCAGACACCCTTTCTCCTCTCAGTATCCCACACTGAAAATGGTACAGTAACGGTAGGCAGCAAAAAAAAAGTCTTTATAGCAGAAATATTGCCATAAGAAATTGTGTTGGGAGTAAGCAGCAGGGTAGACAAAGGTGAAAATAAGGGAAGAAAATTAATCTGCATACCCAGCAGGCAATGGTCATTTATATATTCATCTGTTTTCAGCACTGAACTTAGTGAGAGTGTGTCCATTTCATGGTGCCGTGCAGAGAAAATGAAGTGTGTAAGGTCATTCAATAAAGATTAAATTAAAAACATATTCCTATAGCACCCTCAGGGTCCATTAGCCTTGATGAGTGTACAAATACTTTCTTTGTTATATGTGCTCCATCCTGAAAGGGACTGTGTGCTTCTCTCATTATAAATGTGCACCTGAAAAGATTGAACATTATCCCCTCTTTTTTAACTGACCTGTGGCCACCGCTGGGTTCATTAGTGCAGAACATCTTTTCCACTGGCTGAGTCTGCCCTATTGTTTTCACTGGCCAGGGTCAAGTCAAGGGCATTCAGCCTAGATTGGACTCATTTGTCACAGGGTCTAGCAACAAAGCTGATTTCAGCAGAGACGGCGTGAATTTCATGGGGCTGAAATGCAACCTTTGACACAGAGTGCCCAGGGCTGCTCCGGCTTGCACAGATGGCCTGCCACCCTTAGATATCTATGAACAAAGGATTGGTGAATTATAACAAAAATAAAGTTTCCACAGTCAGCATATATTTTAAGTGTTTAAATTATTTGCAGGGTTGGTTTTTATTATTTGCAGTCTAAAATCACATCTTGAGCATTTGTGATAATCACTGTGCTTTTTAGACTATGAAGAGAAAAAAACAATTCAGTAGGGGGCTTACTGCTTAACTGGTGTAACGGTGAAAAGTGTAGCAATTTAGTGTGGAGTGCAGGTTTTCATGGTCAGCAGGAGCCAGCATGAACAATGGGTCGTGCTGAGGTAGCATGTGGAAAATGACTTTAATACACTATACAGAATGGCTTATTGCTTTGGTCAATAGGCTGCAGTGAAGATGGTGTATTCAGCCACTTGGGAAGGTTAAACCTGTCAGGGTACACTGTGACTGATATGCAGGGGCTGCTTATGAGGTCTCTAATGGAAAAACCTGACAAGCAAAGTTATAAAGGTTACACTTGACACATACTTTAGCATTATGCCTTATATTAATCCATTTTTTTTTAAGCTAGGGTACTTTATATTTGTTAGAAATTGATGCCACAATAATGTTAAAACTCTAGAGGAAACATTTAAACTTTGGAGTAAAATAAAGGAAGGATGCACTGCACCTGCATTACACAGATTAAATCTCTCTAAGGACGATAGTCTAACGTATTTAAATCCCACTGTGAACACATTGTTGTTTTCTTAGACATAGTTATTTGAGTTAAAATCATTTAAGTATGCTATTTCCTAAAATGGTACACTGGGACATAGTAGAGTGCAATGAAGAAGTTGGGGTGTTCAGTAACTAAAATCAAACCCAGTCCTGCTAGATGTGACTTTACATCATCATTCATTTAAATTCTAGATATTGGTAGGATTTTATTTTTCATTGGAAGAGTAGGTTTTATACAGAGGGTACTCCCCAAAAACCCAGAACAAAAAGAATCTCAGAAAGACTGGTTTCATTAATATGATTCATACATGACAACTTTATGCTGAAAGTAGCTGAAAACTTAATATGATCCATTTTTTATTGTTAGAAATAGAAGATGGATGCTTTCATTGGTTTTTTGCTGGTTTTTTGGTTTTTTTTTAATTGGGCAGGTGGCATCTTATTTTCTACTAGAAATGTGCATAGCACTGTAAGGAATATAAAGTGATCTGATATTTGTTGTTCATAGTATTTAAAACCACAACTATGATGCATTCACTAAAGTGCTATATTCAGTAACAAATTTCAGTGTACTGAGACTGATTTAAGATACTTTTCAGAGATAACCATAGCAGGAATAAAATGAACAGGAGAGACATAGAATACATTTTCTGTGGGGTTATTATATCTCAGCTAGGAGAGCTAGATGTACAAGTACAGAAAACCCAAAATAGTTTGGATTTTTTTTCATTGTATTATGTTGGGTTCTTGGTGATCTAATTCACTTTAAGTGGATGTATCATTATAGAGCTTTTTGAAAGGTGCCAGATTTGACAGCACAGGAGAATAAAATCTTTTTATATTATATTTTGCTTCTTCAACAGAAAGAGCTGTTTAAATATTTGTGTAGAATGCAGAATATTTTAGATGATAAAGGTAATTAAGTGGTGAAATGGTAGTCATTGATTTGTCACTGAGTGGGGAAAAAGAGAGCTGAATAATTTATAATGAAAATGTACTGACTTCAAGGGAATTGTACCTTTAGACTCATACAGGTCTGAATATGGCCCAGAATTGTGCTACACTGAATGGATTTGAGGAACTTGCATGGGAATTTGTAGTCACTCCATTTGCCAAAAAATTGCTTTAAATGAAGTTAAAATGTAGCAATGGGGGAGCTGCCTACTAACATATGGTAGAACATTTTAATGTATAAAATTATTCTAGTAAGGAACATGCACAGCTAGGAAAATTGCATAGGAACAAATTAATAACAATCTCATATTTTTATCATGTCTGAATAAACAAATTATGGGGAAAATCTTGAATGATTTTTGCAAAGGAAAATTCAAAATCTTAAATACTTTAATCTTCTCTATCTGCCAATAAAATAATGCATATATGCAAATAAACAGAAGATTAACAAACACACTTTAAAAGAAATTTGTTGTGTTACTAGCACAAGAGACTTTTGAAAAGGAAAATAAAATTATAAATAAGAAATTAGGCAAAAGTAAACAAAAGGTATGATAAACTCTTAGATATTGTTGAGGAGAAGTTAAACAGTACTGTGTCGCTGTTGTCCGCAGGGATGGTGTGAAGAACAACACAGAAGTCCAGGATAAAATGGGATTATTTCATTAATTACAGACTCAGTTATATATCTTTGTTCACAAGAGTGGTATAACATTATTGGGTGCTTGACCATACACCTCCCAGAGTGATTGGCTGAATGCTACAACACCCATTTCAAAATTTTTTCTTCAGTGTGGAAAACAAGACTGCGCATAACAAGTTTGCACCTGTGAGATAAAGTCTTGGTTTACAAAACCCTCTACACTGTTTTCAGCTAGCTTGCGTGAGAAAGGAGACTTTCACAAGCGGCTGTAAAAAATAGGAAAATTTCTCTGCCGGCTTTTTTAGCATCTACAACTCCCCCTTTTTGTTTTAAAGACCAAAAAGGTAATGTTTGTAGTCCTCTGTGGGATCCCTTGCAGCAAGGAGAACAAACACAGCATGAAGGATCTGTTTGGTAATGGCTGTTACCAAACTAAATCCAAATCAGATATTGATTTAGAGTAGGCAGAGAGATTCTCCAGCAATATCATGGGAGGTACATCTAGCAAATCCAGCTATACGTGCAGTCATTAATTCTGAATGGCCTTAAGGGCTCTAACATTCTGCATAACGTTCTGACTCCATAACATGAGAAACTTGAAATTCAGTCTCTGAAATTCAGTCTCTGCTTGTAGAAGGACCAGGCTGATGGTCGACATCTTGGTGATCATCAGAGGGATCATTCGATGAATGATCTGCATTCTGGTCATCATCTGAAGGTTGCCTTGGAGGTTGCCTATTCTACTTCTGGTGCCACAGGTCAGGGCGAATGCATCTGGCAGGTAGCCATCGTACCCCAATATCTGTGGAAATGCAAGCATACCCACAACCCCAAGCAATGAGCTCATGAGGGTCGTCCCACTTCTTAGTGAGGAGGTCCCATACCCAGACTTTCGCTCGAGGCAGGTGAATCTCACCTGCAGACTGCAATGAGAGAAACTTATTAAAAATAACAAGATTGTTTAAATTTGGTGGCACTGTAAGGTGATTAATTGTATATAACATTTTTCTAGTTAGCTCTGTGGGGTTTCTCCATGCATTCCCCTTTTTGTTTCTCCAGAACACTCTTCAAAGTACTGTGAGCGCATTCAACAATGGCTTGGCCAGTAGGAGAATGCGGAATAGCCAAAGTATGATCTACACCCTATAGGTGCAGAAACTTCCACGTCTTCTGAAAGCCATAGGCAGGGCCATTATCAGTTTGTGCAGAAGAAGGTACACCCAAAATCGCGAAAGCGAGTTTCCAATGGGCGATGACATCGTGACCTTTCTCCCCAGTATGAGCAGATGCCCACGTAGCTGAGGAGAAAGTGTCAATAGACACGTGCACATACTTAAATCAGCCAAATTCAGGAATGTGTGTTACATCTGTCTGCCAAAGCTGCAAGGCTTGTAGGCCTCTAGGGTTTACCCCCGATGGCAGAGGTTCAGCGAGTCTGTGACAGTCAGCACAAGCACTGACAATGTCCTGAGCCTCAGCTGGCATCAAATGAAACTGCTTCTGCAAGGTATGCGCACTTTGATGGAAGAAATTGTGCAATGCTTTAGCTTGTGCAGTTTTGTCAGGCTGAGGCACTACCCACGCAGGGTTAGCTAGCATGTCAGCCCTGGCATTGCCTTCTGTTATGAAACCTGGCAAATTAGTGTGGCTTCAAATATGGGAAATGTAATGTGGATGCACTAGAGCATGAATTGCACTCCACAAGGCCTTCAATAGTGAAAACAGAGCTGCATTATTCACTTCTTTCAAAAGTGAACAATCTAAGCATTGGGTTATAGCAGATATAACCCAACACTGTTACTGGCTCTGTAGGCAGAATCAGTGACCAAATTCAAAGGAACCTGAGAAAAGCCATGGCAACAGCCCTTAGTTCAGCCGGCTGGGCTGAACCTGACTCGTGGCCTTCCAGCACCTGCCACTCAGATTCTTCTCTTCCCCCCCCCCCCCCCCACCAATATTCTAAGTTGACTGTTGCTACTGCATGCACATCCACGCCGGCCAATCCCTGGGTGCCAGCTCTAAGCTGGCTGAGTAGGCCTGTCTCAGAGGAGCTATGCCCTGAGGAAATATTTGACTCCCCTTTGCATTCCTGGTCAAGTTCCCTGAACGTATCAGAGGTTGACCATTGGCATGATAGATAGACTGGCAGTAGTCTGAAGAATGACCTGGCCTGCCACATCTTTTGCGTTGAACAACTCACCTGTTCTCCTTGTTTCTGTTCCTTCATTTAAGCTGTTTGTGTGTGCTCTCAATCTTAGGTGTCTTTTGTCCACCAGAATTTAATTGAAGAGGTCTTAGAACTGCTGCTAAAGCAGATTTATGCTCTCCAGATCCCACCTTAGCACAGGCATCAACCATTGGTGTTATTGTGGGTTCTCCAGGCAGAGCATCTATGATCCTTCTGCACTCATCATTAGCATTATCTCTTGCTAGCTGTCTGCACAACAGCTGCCCCATGATTTCATCTTCAACCTGCTTTTCCAGGGCTGCAGCAATCTTTTCCACAAAAAATAAAAAGTTCTCTTTCTGCTCCTGAGATATTTTTACATATCATGTCTTTGGAGCAGCTGTATCTAAACTTTTTATCAGGGCTGCGATACCAACCTTCTGAATCTGTTCTAGGATTGGAGGAAGGCAGGTAGCCTGAACACCAGGGTCCCAACAGTTATTGATTCCCATGAAAGCATCCACAGGAACTAGACGCCCGGGATCAGTTTGAGCAATTGCATATTCCCAGCTACAGCCTTCTCAGCCATCCGTCTCCAGTTGGCTTCAAAAACTGAATATTGTACAGGTTGAAATAATGTCTGATCTAAATGCTTAATATCAAATGGAAAGAGCAGGTCAGTATTCAGCACTCTAATAATCTGCATAACCTCAGGAGAACTTAATCCATACTGAGCAACCTTAGTTTGCAAATCCTGAAAAACTTTCCAAGCAAAACACTCATGTTTGTCAGCCTGACCAGAGTTAGGGAGGGCTTTCTGCACAGGGAAAGCCTGGACATATTCCATCTGTATCATCACTACTTTGCTGCATTATTACATTGCTTTGATCTGCCTGGCCACTTCTCTGGGACAAGGTAGCAGACTGCTCAGGTGCCATTTGCTTGCCAGGCATCCCAATTCTTTCTAGCAACTCCTAGTCCCCGTCCTGCAATGCACACCTTTTAACCTGTTCCCAGAACTGTTTCAGATTTCTAGGATGGACAGTCACTTTACAGTCCAGGAGGGTCCAAGGACAATTGCAGACTCGGCGTGTTGAATGCTGCTTGCATCTGAGCGCTGCTCTGGATTCCTGCCACAGAGCAGGCATTTCCATGGCCACGCTACTTGCATCATCATCCAAGGGTGTGCTGGATGATCTCCCAGGAGATTGGCATACCAACTCTGAGCCAGTGGGCGGAATAGTGATGTCAGCGGCTAGGGCCAATGAGGGTGGAGCAGCAGAGGCTGGAACGGCAGCGGCCAGAGCTGCAGGGGGTGGAGCAGCGGGGGCTGAAGCCATGCCTGTTAAGGCCAAAGCAGCAGCGGCCACACCCGGCACCTGAAATGTTGTAGGTCAAATTGGTGCCAACTTTCGGCTGGGCAGGGATTTTTGCCCAGCCACCAAAACTGACAGCCCCGCGCCCAGCTCTGTGGACAAGTCCAGTGCCGGCAGCACGACTGATCCCAGCCGCGCAGCTGATCCTGACGGCGCGTCTGCCAGCCCCACAGTCTGCCACATGGCCAGAACGGCCGATGCCACCCATAGCTCCATGGACCCCGCTGCCAGATCTGGCAGGCATCCAGCCGCTACAATCTGTTGCAACACCTCCTGCTGCACTGCAAGCTGTTGCTTTATCTCATGCAAAGCTGCCAAGACTTGTTCCCCAAGAGAGTCAGATAGCAGTGAGCATGGCCGCTGCTGCTTCCTCCCCTGAGCCAAAAAATTCCCAGCTGTTGGGGCATGTGTATGGTACCCAAGCACCACAGGGCCCGGAGCGGAACAACAGGGCACCAAACACACAGGTGTGGGCGACCAAGGTTGCTGCACCGAGCCCGGGTACAGGGCTGATGGCACTGGTGCCACTTGTGGCGGCAGTGCGGCTGATTGTGCTATCCCACATATTGGCACCACGGCGGCAGCAGCCATGACTCCCCCCACCCCTCCCGCAGATGGCAACGTCAGGGCCACAGGAAGGGTAGATACCACTGTGGTAACTAAAGTAGGGGCAAAAGACAGGAGGCACCTCGATCCTCCTGCCAGTGAGGAGTGGATATATTTCTGGGGGCAGGGGTAGAAACCCTTCATCTTCCTCTGAGAGGGTATCGGGAGCTGGATGACCAAACTTTCCGCACCACTCAGGGTCCCGCCCCCCTCAGAGAACTCATCATCCCCATCTGAGCTAGGGAAGCCCCCAGACTCACATTCATCTGATCCTGGCTTGACTTTTCCCTCTCTGTCTTTTGTCCATTTTTGCATTACTTCGTGTAAAGTCCCCCAGGTACGTATCAAATTGGCTACCTCTGCGTCACCAGCTGAAAATGAGAGGATTAAGGCATCCCCCAGTCCCCTCCAGGTGTCTGGGTTCAAAACATTATCAAAGTCTGTAAAATATCCATGTCCGATAGACCAGGTAGATAATGCAGTGAGCTCCCCATTGTTTATATTAGCTCCTGCAATCTGTATCACAGACTTTCTTTCTTTTGAGGATTTATGTTCCATTTCCCAGTCTAGTCCTGCGCGGCCCCAGAGCGGGGGGGCCAGTCGCAGTCTCGCACCTACATTCTTTGGCTGCGGTTGCAGTTCACCTCGGGGTCACCAGATGTTGCTGTTGTCTGCAGGGATGGCGTGAAGAACAACACAGAAGTCCAGGATAAAATGGGATTATTTCATTAATTACAGACTCAGTTATATATCTTTGTTTACAAGAGTGGTATAACATTATTGGGTGCTTGACCATACACCTCCCAGAGTGATTGGCTGAATGCTACAACACCCATTTCAAAATTTTTTCTTCAGTGTGGAAAACAAGACTGCGCATAACAAGTTTGCACCTGTGAGATAAAGTCTTGGTTTACAAAACCCTCTACACTGTTTTCAGCTAGCTTGCGTGAGAAAGGAGACTTTCACAAGCGGCTGTAAAAAATAGGAAAATTTCTCTGCTGGCTTTTTTAGCATCTGCAGTACTGGGTGCTTGGCCTCCAATTAGCTCCACTCTTAGATAAATGTGCCTTGAATATAAGGCTTTAATTGACCCTAGAGCACAATGTACCCTGATGCCATCAAGATATGTAGGGGCAGAATCCATATCTATTTCTGGGGTGACAGGGGGATCCCAACAGCTGACTATACTGGAAGCTGAAGTAACCATGACTGAGAATGAATGGCAAAACCACCCCATTGTGACTGGCCCAGAGGCCCCATAAATCCTTGGCAGAGAGTACCTCAGGAAAGGGTATTTCAAGGACCCAAAAACGGCATTATTGGGCTTTTGAGATAGCTGGTGTGGAGACAGAGAATATTAGATGGCTGAATATCTTACCTGGTCTCTCAGAGACCCTTCTGCTGTGGCACTCCTGAGGGTCAAAGAACAACAGGTGTCGATTGCTACCACAACAGTGCACTGGTGATAACACCATGCCAGCCAGGACTCTGTGACCCCATCCATGAGATCATTCCTGAACTGGAGAGCCAGGGAGTGGCCAGCAAGGCTCACTCATCCTTTAATAGTCCTATGTGGCCAGTGTGTAGGTCCTACAGAGAGCGGAGACTGACAGGAGACTATCATCACCAGAAAAAACTCCAGCAGACATTTTTGGGAAAAGGGAGAAGATAATCCAGATTCTCCTGAAGACTAGTTTTGCCATACAACAAAGTAAGGTTGAGGTAGGAGAATGGTCATTGATTAGAGAAATAATAGCTGTGCTTGCGTATAGTTATAGGTGTATATATATGTATATGTATATATTCGGAAAGTATGAGATCTGGGCATAATGTACATGGTATAGAATAAGGGGTAGAAAATGTCCTGGTTGCAGAGAGAGGGGTGCAGTTTAGTATGGTGTGGATGTGTCTAAGTTGTTATATTATACCACTTAATCAGTGACGGGACGCATGGTTTTGAGATGAAAGTGAGAGCACTCCATGGAAATCAGCACCATTTTGTTTCTCTCTCTCCAGTGGGAAGTGTTAAAGTCAGGCCCTTTGGCCCTGTCCCCAGCCTCAACCACCAGTTGCTCTCCTGTTTTCTCCAGAACCAGGTTGCAGGATATAGTGCTGAAGGGGAAAACAGCGAAGGTGCACATTGACAGGGGTGCTGAACTGACAGCACCAGCACCGAGGCTGCTGCAGGCAGACAGATGGCAGGGGTAACCCCAGCCCAGCCAAGCCTGTCAAGCCAGCAGAGGAGACCTCAACTGGGCCTAGCCAAGCTGAGCCAAAGGCAGCACAGCCGAACAGTTGAAAAAGTGGCAGCAATACGTGGGAACAACCTCCAGCATGGTGGAGTGGTACAAATGGCAGTGCAGACACCTGCACAGAACTGAGCCCAGCAGGGCAGCTGCACAGCCCAACTTGGATGGCCCAGCTTTCGCGGGGTTTGTATGTCATGGCTTTTCATTGTTTTGGTCTGATGGGTAGGAATAGCTAGCCATAGTAACTCCCCTGCCATCTTGCTTTTGTTCCTGACTGCCACATGAGCAACGTGTGGGAACAGTTGCCATATGCCTTTGTCTGGGGAAAGCCACACAGATATGACCTGTGGGAAGCAGCTGCCATCTTGGGTTTTTTTTGTTCCCAGTAGTGAACACCTTTTCTGTGGGAAAAAACCACTGTGTTTTTGTATGCCTTTGCTAATAATATTGCAGTGGTTATTGTGCGTCCCTTATTCTACTGCTTCGTGCTTTCAGTAAATTGTTATCTCAACACAGAATCTCTTCTTTTGTCCCTCCTTTACTGAAAAAGGAAGGGGAGTGGCTTTTTTGAAGTTTAATTTATGGGCTGGTATTAAAACCAGCACACTCAGAATTAAGCTTAATCCTTATCTTAATGACATTATATTTGAACGTATTGTTTAAGTTGCTTAACCTCTTTGTTCCTAAATTGAATCCTGCTTGGTGACCTTGCTTCAAAACAGAGACAGTTCATCTTAACGAATATGAAGGTCATCTAGCCCAAAGTGCATTATTTGTGTTTTAGCAATTTAATAACAAGGTGAAGTGGAGCACTCCAGAGGATGGCTATAATAGCTTTATTGCTTTTTTTGTTAGTAAGACCTCTTAAGATAATTGTTTTCAAAATTAAAATATAAGCTTTTAAGAACTTCCAGCCTGAGCACTGATTTATGCTGTCTGTGATTCCATTTCTGCTCTGTTTCACAGTGTGTTAATTTTCATTAAGTTCATTATGTTTGAGACCTCTTAAGGGATTTATTTAAAATTCATCTCTTGTTTAGACACATACTGTATACTTTTACTGCTGTAACAATATCTACTTTTTCCCAGAGATAACAAGACCTGAGTTATGGCTGTAATGCTATTCCTCAGAGTGCCTATATCAAGTCTCTTAGCGATATTAATATGTTTCTGTAATTATTTTTTGATGCATGTAAAACATATAGGATTTGATCAGAAAAGATATGTTTAATGCAAGTGGGTTAGTGAAGTAAATCCCAACCACATATTTTACATTTGTTGCTTCTTCAGGTGTTATAAAAGATTAGATAAACTTCAAAGTAGGAATTCAATATAATTTTAAGGATTTAGTGAAGTCAGTTCATCAGAATAACACATGTGGAAGTTTAATTTACAAAACAGCAGTTTGTGGACTAGAATAAAGCTTTTCCTAAAGACATTAAATTTTTGCTTGATTTAAATAATCTTTCAAACAAAAGACAGCCACACAATAGATATTTCTTAGTTGATTTGTCATTATTATTAGCTACTGGTCAAATGTATATTGAATTCATTGCTAGTAACTATAGTCTATGTTCATATTCTTGTTACAGTTTCTGTCTTTTCACATTCAGCTACTTTCACTTTTATTTAATGTGCTCCTGGACACTTCATTGCCTGTGAACAGGAGAGGTCTCATAGAGGCGCACAATCTGGACATCTGGAAGACTAGGTCTCTGAGAATAATGATTCACATTCAGCACCCTGTTCTCACCTTCAGATGAATAATTTGCCATTGTTAGGCTGTATTACCTCAAACTTCTTTCTATGAAACAATTAAAATTGTGTGATATTTAAGTTGACTTAAAAAAAAAAACCACATTAAATTGAAAATGTATAAATTAAAGTTCTGATTCTCCTGGTTTGGATGTTATTAATTACTTCCCCTTTCTGTACACTCCAAGGGTTACTTTGAATGAGTGGAAGTTCTAAAACTTCTGTTTTGTAATCCAGATTCATTTATTGTAAATCTCAGAGTAAAATACTACTACCTTCTAAGCCACCTCACTCAGTGTTTGGTTGAGACATATATATTTTTCTTGGTTTTTATTAACTAATATGGTGCTTTTAACCAATATATGTATGAAAATTACACAAAAAAGGACACAAATCTGCATGGACAATTTTTGAGAAAGTTTTGAGAAATTCACATGTTCATGAATTCTTCTCATCTATTGGAGTATATACTCTGGATTTTTTATAACTGTTGTTGTCCTTTCTGACTTTTTAAAAATTTTAGTTCTAAGAAAAAGTGTATAATTTATTCAGAAATACCAGAGAGGCTTAAGATGGGTATTAAATAACTGGTTCAAGTAGTTGCCTCCTTTTTGCCTTGCACAGTAAAATAGTTTTTCCCACATCATGAAAATCCCAAGCCATATGTACCTTGAAGCCAGCTACTGGGGCAGTATTTTGTTTGGTTTGGTATTTTGTCTGTCTTGTGTACCATTGTGGATGTGTAAATACTAGTAAAGTGCGTTCATGTTTACCTTACTCTAAGGTAGATCCTCTTGTGAATCTTTTGAATTATTGTTCAGGCATAAAACTTCCTAATGAAGCATAATTTGAACCATTGAACTTCTGTCCTCTGTATTCCTACACATGGCAGAACACCACACAAATGCATAAAGTAGGCTGTCTTAAACAAAAATGGTTCCAAAGTTAATGTAATGTATTTTCTGCACCAGCGCTTTCCTTGATCTGTACTGCATACTACTAAAACTCCAAGACAGGAACCTCAGTGTTCATTTTCACTAGGTGCCTACTCTCAGTAGCTGGTCTGTGCTGCTTCTCTGAGAATTTTGTATATTCTCTATGAGTCTAATGAGTAGGTTTTTCAAAAAGGAAGTTACCATAATTCATAAAGAAGAGTAGATTTCATAAAACTACATAGACGCATTTAAGATTGCATAATTTTGGGTGAAAACCTAGTAGAGGTTTTCAATAGCCCAATTCTTACGGTTTCTCTGCAACAGTACCTTCAGTGTGCTGTACTGGTAAGATACTGGTGAGAAGCTGAACACCCTCTTTAGGCCATTCTTCTATAATTGCAAGTAGCATGCATTGCCTAGAGAGCATCTGAGGGTGTCTAGGATAATACTCTTACTTGCTAAAGTAGTTTTCAGTGGGAGCAGGCTCGGTGGTAGTACACCCTCATTCACCCACCTGCAGTTTAGGAAGTTCTTAGGTAGATGCAGAAAGACAGCTATGTAATATCTTTAAATAGTGAAACCAAATGATCCTCCTTTGTTACTGGGATACTCTGAATCCAAAATCTTTATAACTTTTCTACAATATAAGAGGTTAGTTATCAAAGACAAAGTGTAGAGATGTTCATTTGATGATATCTTTATTTAGAGACTGAATCTCTAGTGGCAGTTCTTTCTATGGGTTTTTAATTGAGGCTGCACTTGTGATGCTGACATTGTGAAATAACTTATTCTTCATGATACTAAAAACAAAAACAAACTGTAAAATGAATTTTGTAATGCAAAACATGCCATACTTTGATTTATAAGGAGGCATGATTTTCAAAATGGCGTCTAAAGTACTTACCTCTGTGAGCCATCTCATTTTTTACTCTTGTACACCAAGTGAGCTTTTGAAAGTTGTTACAATAAATGCTCTTTGGGTCTGCTTTGTCACTACAAATCTCTGCCATTATCTTCACTGCAGAATCTCTTTAGTGGTTTTAATCAGCAAAGTTGAAAACAAAATTGACGTTGTGGGCTTTGGACATTATCCATCCCCTATTCTACCTGAAATCCAGTGGTTTTTTAATAAAACTATCTGTTTTAGGAGCAGATAATCGAGCTATAATCGTTATGAAGGGACATCATACTTGCACAGTAGCTTCTACAAACAGAGGTTAGGAATGCATGTGACATGGAAAATATATTAAAGAGGCAGGTGATTCTTTTTTATCATTATTATAAGATGTAGTTCAGTAAGTAGCACAGAGAAAGACTGTAATAGGTTGCAGTGGCAAAACAAAAGTAAATAATTCTAGCATGATGAAAGCTTTATTTATTTTTTTTCAAGTTGGACCTATGTAGCTGAAAACCTGATAAATCCAGGAATTTTGTCAATTTTAAATGAAAATGAATTTGAATGCTTCTTTTCATCAATTCTACCTGTTTATGAGGTGGTTTTTTGCCTCATCTGACTTTTCTTCTGTCTTTCTATCTAGAAATATTAGGTAAAGTGTACTTTTACATTATTTGCTGTACTCTAAGATCCTTAATTAAATTATAATACCAATTATCTTATCCCAGTGGGAGAAATATTGCCCTGGCTGGTTAAATTAGTGCTTTGTGCTACAAAAGTGCTGCACAGTCACCAGTAGAGTAGTGAGAGTTGTAAACTTATTGTTTGTTCTCAAATGAGTATAAAAATCGGGATACCCGTGACACTAAATAGTCTCCACAGAGATAAGGTGTTTATCTGTGTTCGGTTCTTTTCTATCTATGATTGGCAGGGTGACTTTTAGGGAGAAAAAAATCACACACTACTACATTAATCAGATATATGTTGCACAACACACACATTCAAAGATTCCTTTGAAATATGGTATCATTATGGGCTAGAGCTGGGTTGGAAGAACAACCAATTCCTTCATCTTTCATCATCTCTAAAATTGTTTCATATTGCAAAGTTTGAAGTCTGAAGTCTTGAATTTGCACAAGAGACCTTTAGAATTGGTGAACACAAAGGGATCTTTAAACCTGATGGTTATTTTTTTCATATTGTTAGCTTGAAGTATTAGAAGATTTATCTCTCAGTTCATGCTCATTCTCAGTGCTGAGGCTGCACTTTATATTTCACTCTGTATTTCACTCTATATTTTATGGAGCAAGTAGAATGTTAGAGTTAGTAACAAAAACTATTGTCTGCCTTCTCTGAGGAATGCCAATAGGCATGTTTGTCCAATTATTTGCTTTTTTAAGTTTTGAACTGTGTGAGGGCTTCATCAGTTAGATGAGCTCACTCATTCCTTCTATTGCATTAGCCCATTTTGATCTCCGTCCTTCTTAACTGTTGTGGTTTGTTTTCTCTTCAAATTAATATGTCAAACCACAGCATGCCCACTTGTCCTTCTTTTGTGCCTAATTCATTTAGTCACCCTCCTGTGTTCTCTATGTAAGTGATTTGTTATATACATGGGATTTTCCTGTTTCTATCTTGTGTTTGGAGAGCTGTGGCTTCGGGGATGCTGTATAAAGTGTGATTAGTCTTATCAGAACAGGGAAGCTAAAATCTGAGAAGTTTAAAGAACACATGAACAAGGGCATGGGGATTAGATCACATTGATATCATTATTCTGTAGATCGTGAACAACCCACTTTTTAACTCCTTTCTAATTTAGTTGGCTTGGAGATTTTGAGTTGAAAGTCCCTTTAAGCAAATTATTTCTGCAATGTCACTGACCATCCTGGTATAACGTTCTTTCACTCTCTCTTCGTGGTATGTTGCATTTTGTGTCAGTCATTAATTATTTAGTGACTCAGAAAAGGAGTGAGTTTCAACATACAGAATTTACCAGATACTTGTGGATATAAAACCTGGTCTTAACTTGGCTGAGCAGGGAGCCAGTCTTGAATCTTCAGGGAAGTTAACTCAATCGTGTGTGGAGCAGGTACAGATCAGCATGTTTGTCTTTCACTTTCAAAAGATTGATTTTGTCTTGATGTGTGATATGGAAGAACTGATATAGATTTCTCTTGCTCTCCCACATATATACAAAAAGATGTGAAAAAATTCTGAAATGGCTAAATTGATTTTTCTCTACCAGGCTGCTATCATAAAGTACATGAGTCTCATTCCATGTGTGACATAGAAAACTTCCAAATTAAATACTACTGGAAACAAACTGTTTCTTTTAAAGATTTTATTCATCAAATATATCTTTTAAATGAAATATTTCATTAAAAACTTTAACTACATTCAGTATACTTTTAATATTTATTTAAACTTGATTTGTTCATATTGTCCTCTATTATTATTAGTTATGACTTCTTTATGGGGAAAATGTATTGACTTGAAATGTACTTGAAGGCTTTGTTTTCCCTTAAAAGAGAGTAGAAGGCATTTCTCTGGGATTAGAACTTTTGAAAATTATTGGTATAGATATTACAGCAAAAGTTATCATCTAGAAGTAGGAAACCTTTACCAATAAGTTAATTTCCTCATATATTAATTTCCTCTAAAGAGCCACAGCCAGATCCACTCAGATAACAGCACTTCACTTTAAGCTCTCTGAATTTCATTGTTCCAAAAGAGTGCAATGAAGATAAAGGCCTTGGATCCCTTGTAACTATTTAATATCTACACAGATTTATTTTGCCTATTTTGTCTAATTCTACTAATTTTGATCTACCTTTGCGTGCAATCATATATGTATGTGTTTTAAATGTTCCCTAAAGGACTGGTAGTCCTGATCTTGTGGTCATTAATTTCTTGCTTTTTCTCATTACAAACTATCTTTAAATGGGATTGACCATCTACAAAGGAAGCACATATCTATATTAATCTAGAAGTAGGGTATGCTCTAGACCCTTTCTTCACGATTCATGTTATTCATCCTCATATACTTGCATGAATAGAAAAGTGAAAATACCATTAGATATCAATAAGAAATCAGAGACTTATTGTTGGAACCCTGGGTTCAGAGAATTTCAGTCTTTCAGTGCTGACAGGCAATGATCTTCAAAAGCACATTGCATTTGACCTGAGGCCTTGGGAAAGGCTTTCCTTTTTATGTGATAGCACTGAGACTGTTGCTGTGTAATTAAAGTTATATCACTGGGTGGAATATGTAGAGATGTAGAAAATTTAGGTTTCTGGGATATATGTAACAAGATGGAGGATTTTGGGTGTAGGTTAGTTCTCCTTTCCTCCTTCTTCTTCACAAATCTGGGTGTTTTGGTATTGGTTCAAAAAACCCGCAGTGCAGATCATGAATGTTTAGTTACTGGATTAAAAGTAAAAATAAATTAGTTGGCATTCCATAATTGGATAGATTGGACTTTAAAAGACCTTGAAAGGTAGCACTCGGGGGTCATTCCTTGCTAACTTAGAGGCACACTCTGTGCAGCTGTATTACAGATAAGATATAGTAAACATCTAAGTCCGAAGATAAACTCTGTGTCTCCTGCATTTCAATCCAAACTCTGAGTAAAAGAACTCACAAAATAGAGACAAAAAAGAAAAGAAAAGAGACAGAGAAAATTAATAACTTATTTTCCAAGTTCTGGCTGAAGGGCTGAAAATTCCTCAGTGATTTGTGCAGAATTCAACTGGTGCCATGCTCTTTCCCAAAACATTGTCACCACCAAGACTGAATTAATGACGTTATCCTGGTCAAATAGTAGATAAACTATGGGTTAGCAGCAAGAGCAAATTAAATTATTAAGCTTTTTGTGTTGCCATCCTTGAAATTCTATGTGTTTTGGAAGGTTTACTTGCAAGTTGCTGGTGTGGCCCCATGTATTACTGCACTTTAGATGTTCTCCAAGACTGCACATTCCACTTAAGAAAACTAGCACACATGCTGTAAGGGCACTTACAATAACCTGAGGTTAATTTTCTGTGGTTAGAGATACTGATGCTGAGATTTTCTTTCTAATTGCATTTTTGAACTGAAACAAAATGGCAGTGTGGGTGCACCCTTAGTGTCCCAAACTGGCTTGGACCAAACAGATACTAACCATTACTACCTGTAAAATCTTGAGTTGCAGAAGAGAAGAAATAAATAAGTAATATTACTACTGTTGCACAGGAACACTAGCACCTCACTGTATCGCTACATTAAAGCTTCTTTTATTATCACTTAAGGAAGTTGTTACCCTTTTATGAGTGCTTACATGCTGTTTTACAAATATGTCACCACAGTTACCTTATAAATGCAGAATTATTTTCACCAGTGGTGTTTTACAAAACAAGGGAAATAGTTTGAAAATAATTTTGAAAAATGCTTTGGATTATTTTACTCTGGAGGAAAAGAATTGATAATGCTTCCCCACATTAAAATTTAATTTTTTTAATAAAGTTGGGGCTGTTTTCTAAATATTATGTAGCATTTTTAAATCATTAAAATGTAGTAATCATAAAAACTACCTTGATTCAATCATACAGACAAGTTGCAGATAATATTTATTAGATCAGTAAGTAATATGGACTAAAGTAAACTTACTTTTTATACTAGTTGTGATTTTATTTCCTGCTTAGTGTAAGCAACATTGTTGGAGGCATCTTCAGTATACACATCAAATTAAATGTGATAGTTCTAATACTTTTTTTTTACCAATAGAAATAGGTAATAAGATTTCATCTGTGAACAAAAGAAAGATTGATCAAATAAAAAAATATTAGAATTATTTTACTTTCATTGAAAGACACTTTGAGTCCTGTATTAAAAGGATCCTTTTTAAAGAATCACTCTCTTAAAATTTTAGAAAGAATAGTACTTCATTTTCTTTACCTGACTTGTCAGTAAATTCCACAAGATTAAAATGCTAATGTTGCCATGCTATTTTGATAGACACAATTTTGTTTGGCAGTTTTATGGGATATATTTTGACTTTTGTTTTGTTTTCTTTGGTTGTTTGGGGTTTTTTTGGTAAAGCAAAAATCTCCAGTCTCATAAATTTTAGATTATTTAGTAAAATTCTTTTCTGTTTTATAATGTTAAAGCCAGAAGAAAAATTACACTGGATTTAATAAGAACTTGGATTTCCTGTGAAATTTGGAAGGTGGTAAACATCCTATGTTTTTCTATACACAGCATCTTTGCTTTAGAAATATAATGTGGTTTTAGAAAGTGTAGTGTATTCTGTAATTTATAAAATACACAAATACTTTTACTCACGTGTGAAACAATACAACTCAGACAAATCTATTCTGAGCTCCTCAAATCCATTATGATTTCATTACTGGTTGCTAGTTTTCCACTCAGTGCACTAAAAATCTGTATAAGTAATACTGTAAAAAAATAAAATAAAATTAAAGTCTGACTAACTTCTCATTTTTAAAATATAATGCGATTTTCAAGTGACCATAATATATTCTGTGCAGCTGATTTTGTGGTTTGTAGTATTGAGTGTAGTATTGAGAAATCCCAAAAGTAATCAAGTATATCTTTCTATATAAAAGTACAAAAAAACAGGTGAAACTGGAAATGGGTTTACTAACGAGTTCAAAATGTTATACAAATTTAACTATCATGATCAAGTAATAAACTAAATCACACTTAATCAGCTTTTAAACTGTAAAAACCCCTCAGATCTAGTCAATATCTCGCACCAAAATCATAATTATGTCAAATACCTCTTCACACATACATTTATAACAGTAATTTCTCCGTCAATGTACTGTGACTCTTTATAAAAATGTTTTTGTCCCTGTAATAAACATAAAATTTAGGAATTAAAAATACTATTTAATTGTGTGAGGTTGTGCCTTCAGTGAATAGCAAATATTTGTGCATCATGGTTTAGCAAGTTGGACTAGTAAAAAGCCAGTCATCTAGAAATTGCTTGTAAATCCTTGAAAAGAACTCTTTCAGGGCAATGTGTTCTTGTTACTTTAAAATTGCAGTTGAGTGAAATGTCCTTCTCAGTAGATAATACGATACACTTAGATGCAGTACAGTTTTCTCTGTTCTTCTATGTTTTCTCTGTTCCCCTATGTTTCTCTGTTCCCCTCTTCTGATCAAGTCCAGATTAACCAGGGGAGAACAGGTATATCCTTGTTGACTATAGAAAGGGCATGCAGCACTGACTAATTATAAATCACCAGTCACTAGATTTGAAGGAAACTCTGAGCTTCTCTTTACCTCCTAGAAAATTTTCTCATTTAGAGGTAAATGTGGCTCTCAGAAAAATTTGCTTAACCGTCCCACAATGATCTTTCTCTGAATCTTGACAGAAAGACTAACCTGTTTACTAACACAGTTAAGCTTGAAAACTGGGACACGGCTGCCCACAGGTGCAAAGCCTTGGAACTGGGTTAGATTCTAAAGTCACAGAATCACAGAATATGCTGAGTTGGAATGGATCCATAAAGACCATGGAGCTCAACTCCTGGCCCTGCACAGCACTATCCTCAAGAGTCACACCCTGTTCCTGAGTGCATTGGCCAAACGCTTCTTCAACTCTGTCAGGCTTGTTGATGTGACTACTTCCCTGGGGAACCTGTTCCAGTGGCCAGCCACCCTCTGGTTGAAGACCCTTTTTCTAATATCCATCCTAGACCTTCCCTGGCACAACTTCAGGCCATTCTCTCAGGTACTGCCACAGGTCATCACAGAGAAGAGATCAGTGTCTGCCCTTCCTCTTCCCCACATGAGGAAACTGTAGACTGCAATGAGGTCTCCCCTCTGTCTCCTCTTCTCCAGGCTGAACAGACCAAGTGACATCAGCCACTTCTCATACGACATCTCCTCAAGGCCCTTAAACATCCTTGTGGCCCTCCTTTGGGCACTTTTTAATAGCTTGATATGTTTTTTTTATAATTCAGTGACCAAAACTGCACACAGGACTTGAGGTGAGGCCACCCCAGTGCAGAGCACAGCGGGACAATCCCCTCCCTTGCCTGGCTGGTGATGCTGGGCCTGATGCTCCCCAGGACACGCTTGGCCCTCCTGACTGCCAGGGCGCTGCTGACTCATATTCAGCTTGCCACTGACCAGGACCCTCAGCTCCCTTTCCACAGCACTGCTTTCCAGCATCTCATTCCCCAGGCTGTCGCTCCATTCCAAGGTTCCTCCATTCCAAGTGCAGAATCTGGCACTTTCCCTTGTTGACCTTCATATAGTTGGTGATTGCCCAGTCTAATTTGTTGAGGTTTCTCTTCAGGGTGTCCCTGCTTTCGAGGGAGTCAGCAGCTCCTCCTAGATTTGTATCATCTGTGAACTTGCTTAGCATCCCTTCCAGTCCTACATCCGGGGCATTTATGAAGATGTTGAAGAGCACAGGGCTAAGATGGAGCCCTGTGGAACCCCACTGGTGACAGGTCACCAGTCTGATGTCACCCCATTCACTATAACCCTTCATGCCCGACCCGTGAGCCAGTTGCTCACTGTTTATCAAGCTGTGTGCTGCACATCCATCATGTGTATCACCTCTAAGGATACCATGAGAGAAAGCATTGATACCTTTACTGAAACCCAAATATCAACTGGCTTCCCTTGATCAGCTAGGTGGGTTACCTTGTCGTAAAAGCAAATCAGGTTTGATAAGCAGGATAGCAGTGACAATACAGAAATTTTTCAAAGTGAAAGTACATATCTAATGCCATTCTAGATCTCCTTAGGATTGGGTAGCTGATTGCAGAGCTTTTTTAGAACACTATTTGTTCTTTAAATAAATATCAATTAACAATTGCCATAGCAACTGTGAAATATAGGATGTCCTGGTGCGTAAGGTATGTGAACTTCTAAGATAAAAGGCACCAGTGAGAAATACAAAGATGTCAGGGGAAAATTTGTAAATTTTCCTTAGTGTTTTCAGGGGATGGAATAGATACAGCTGTTCAGTGCTGAGTTTGTGGAAATAAAAATACTGCGTCTTCATTTTATATTCCTCTTTTCTCCTTGGAATGATTATCGGAACCACATTTTTTCTTTATTTGGAGGCTTTTTAGGTTCACAGCTGAATGAAAACAGAAACCTAAGCCATGGCTGATGAAAGCAAAATATTGGGCAGAGAAACTGCTGGTGATCTCTCTCCTCAGGCTTTGGAAAGATGATGGAGCATGGCTGTTTACAATCTATGCAAATAAAGTCACTTGCTTCTTCCAAGCATAAGTTATGCTCAATCAGCATAGTCACCTTCTACTATTAGCTAAGTGGAAAAAAATAGATGAGCAGAAAATTTTTACTTCCTGAGAGGATAGAACACTCAAGTTGCCCAAGAGGATTTTGCATCTCTGCCCTTGGAGGAATTCATTATGCTGATGAATGAAGCCATGCTGACCTAACCTGTGGTAGTTCTAGATTGGATCCTCTTGATGTAACTTTAAACCAGTATTTCTTTAATACCATAAATCTGTGAAAGTATGCTAACAGTTGCTTTCCTTAAATAATAGAAAAATTTAAAATCCTTGCTATAAAGAAAGGGATGGTCTCTCTCATTAAAATCTGACATGTTCTATTAAGGGCATTTGTAGAAGCATTCTGCTTCCTTCAGTCTGGGGTATGAAGCTCTGGTCAATGGCACCATTTAAGCATCTCATTGTTTCAGTCTGTACACCTTTTTTAAAATTTTCATTGTCCTTATTAATTATTAAACTACTTCAGCATCTCCTTAAGAAAGTTTCTCCTGCCTGCTATGTCTCTTTTTGTTTTTATAGCATCAGAATATCCTTGTATAAAATTCCCCGCAGAATAAACTTTTTTCAGACAAGTTTGTACCTGGCCAAGGACTGCAAAATGGACAATTACACATTATAGCACCAAGAATAACTTGTTCTAGAAAATTTTGAACACTTTTCTACTTATGGTCAGATTTTCCATTCTCACTGACTATTCCCCTTCAGGGATTCTCCTCTTTTATTTGTTATAAATCATGAAATAAATGTCCTTCATTGCCACATTAACTGTTAACTAAACAGTTATGGGTGTATCATGGAGATTTATGGAGATTTATGGAGACGTGATGTTGAATAATTTTGTAGTTACATTTTGTGTGCTAAACACCTAATTTAATTATTTCTAAAAATATTTTTAAACATTAATATGAATGAACAACTAAGCAAGTTTAAGGAAAACCTACAAACAGATATAAAGAACACATCACAGGTTATGAAAGCTATATGTTTTTGTGATGTATCTTTTCTTGGTGGGTTTCTGCATAGACTACTGCAGGAAATGGGTTGCTTTCACATTTCCATGTGAGAATTAACTCTTTTGAGAAGATTTGCCTCTTTTACTCAAAATGTCTGTGTCTTCAGTGAGGTTATGTTAACCTATCTGGTAATTTGAAAGTCTCTGCCTTCAAAATTAATTGTGTCCAGAAAACATCTTTCACAGCTGTCTTTTTAGGTGTTTCTGAGGGACAATAGAAAATAGCAAGTTGTCACCTTTTCTAATGAAACATGTACTCTTTTCGTATGTATATCTGAGAAAAAAATTAAATACATAGCTACTGATTCTCCTCCTCTTACGAGTATTTTACACTAACCTTGGCATTATAGGAAATAATATTAATACAGATTAAAAACCAGCTGAAAACAGAAGTGAATTTCTAATTGGATTTTCATTAAAGAAAGAGAAACAAGATAAAAAATTACTTCAACTTATCTTTTTATCCATTGCTGCTCCAAGATTAAAAGCACTGGGGAAGTGGGAAGAGTGATGGGTTAGTGACTTAAAAAACCCATGCAGAACAATGTGTGCTTAACTTTGTCTTGCCTGAGATGGGATTCTTCCTAAAGTATTGTTTCTGAGCAGTTCTTGTGACGATGCAAGTGAAATTGTTAGAATGAGTATCAATATATGAGAGATGCTAAACTAATTTCATAACTCTGCGGCAATGTGGTATTAAATACAGATGATGTAAGTCCTTCAAAGTTTGTCTTCTTTGACGTCATAGTTGAAACAATTTGGGTTTTCTGCTCATTTCAAAGTAGTCCACATTCTTTATCACTTTATTACTTAGGTTTTTTATCATTTTGTGTTTCCTACTTACTTAGACTGCTGTTAGTATTGTGATGTTAAAATATTGTACTGTAAAAATTTTTTTTAGCCGTTTGTTTTGTCACCTTATTTTGGACTATAGTTTGGATCCCTCTCACTGTAGTTTCCATTTTTTTTTTTTCTTTTTCAGTCCACTTTGTTTTGTCTTTCTTGGCAAGTTTCTCATTTTGAATTTTAGAAGACTGGATATTCCCCAAGTAATAAAGTAAGATGTTTTAGATACTCTTCTTCACTATTAATTTTGATAAGAGCTGTTGAGGAATATAAAGACGTAAATTTGAGCTTTAGTCAACCTGATGTGAACTTTCAGACACTAAATGTTTTAATGGATTGATAAAAATAAGAATTTTTTTGCATATTAAAATATGTTTAGAGGGTTTACAATTAAAGAAATTACTAGGTATTTGTCAGCCATCCAGTGAGGATTATTTAAATACCCTATTTCCCATCAGAAACCACATTCTTGCAAATATGCAGAATTTTCCTTTTAAGATTTGTCAAAATGCATATCTAAATTAGAAATTTTGATAGAAATCAATTAACTTTGCTTTAGTCTTCAGCTTTCTGGGGCTTTTTTTCTTGTTTGATTGATGGTTTTGTTTCTTTTAAAATTATTTTTTCTTGTTGTGAAGTTTTGGAGCTTTTCTTCTATACATTTTACAGCAGAGATTCTGGGTAGGCTGTTATTGAAGTGTTTTGACCTGTGAGTCTTTTAAATTTTGCTTTTAAGCCACTGAAGCCCAGAGGATTTCTTCTAGCAAGAATATGCTTCTCTCCTCTTTTAATTATGAAAGTCTCTGTGTCAAATCTCTCAATTTTCTCACTTATTCATACATTTTGTTGAGATTGCTGTTCTCTATTCAATGACCTTTCCTTGCTTAAGTAAACTGAAGATGCGTCTATTCAAGAGCCAGTTTGTCCTTTCCTGCTTTTTCAGCTCTTTTCTATGTATGTTATTCTATGAATGCTATTCTTACCCACCTCAACTTCTACAAGTCTGATACTCTACAAGTTTGGGAAGATCTATGCTTCTACCTATTCCCTATACTGCTGTGGTCATTCTTATGAAATGAGTTTAGGCTCTTAAATTTACAGGCTTGGAGAGTTTCAGTCCTCTCACCTGGACTAGGAAATTTGACACATGGAGTTTTCTGTATTAGCTTTGGTTCCAGGTAAACCCAGCCAAAGGTGAGATGCTAAAGAATAGCCTGCAGATACTGTCAAACTTGCCTTTTCCTCCATTCTGGTATTTAATTTAGCGTAGAAAATCATGTACTCTTGTTTTCTGTCTTAATACAGTGTTCAAAATATGATGATTAATTCCATTAGATGTAAAAGTTACCATCAGCACTTTCATTGTTGTTCAAGTTTTATTTAAAGTTACCATATATTTAATTTATATGTTTATATTATTCATAAAACTTTACCTTACAACAACCTAAGTTTCTTTGAGAGATTCATATGTTTCCATATTATCTTTGAAAAGTTTCAGTCTAGTGGAGGGTCTGGTCAACGAAACTTAGAGACTCATCCCAGAACTGCTTCTGTTCTTAAAAAACATCAAATTTAAAAATCAGAATTAATTTAAGCATATTTCTACTTTTGACTTTCATGATAGCCATAGGTACTCTTAATAATATAGCAAAAATCCTGTCAGTAACACAGAAAAAATAGTATTAGTCAACAATACACAAGTTACTAAAAAATTTTTTTTAAAAATTCTAAATTTATAAGTGTGAAGTAGTGCTTTGAGACTTGTTTATAAAATTTTGAGATCTGACTGGTGTAATGTTGGGACACGAATTTCATAGGAAAAGTTGGATTTTTGTTCAGAGGGATTTTTCACATGTGGTGTTATCAAGTTATACTGAATTGCAACTGGAAGATGAATTGCACAGAAAAAAGCAACTTTTTTTTTATAGTTTAAACCTCATTTTCTTCCAAATGTCTTTTACTACAAGGCATCACAGAATAACCTTTTAGGAACATTAAAAATTATAAACATGTATAGAAAAATAATGTTCCACTTCCCATATGTTCCAAATGCATTTGTATTTTAATATTTAATGTTTCACAGATTCTATAGATATAATTCATGTGTAGTTTTCATAATACTTGTATCTCACACTGTTTTGGCAAGTGGCCTCTGGACAGTAAGATTACTAAATACATTTAAATGTAGATAAAAGAGCACTTGTAGTGTCATTAACTATTCATTTGGTTTTGGCTGAACTGATGATCCTTTGCCATACAAAATAGCTCGTGTGTACCTTACAGTTAAGTATAACATACTACTGTCCGAATACATGAAATGCTTTATTTCTGGGAAGAGAAAACAGAAATGCAGAAACAGAGAACTAAAAATGACCATGGGCGATGTACCCAAAACTAGCTTAAGAGGTTTCCCTTTCTTAAAATGTTTGCATTAACAGACCAATTTGTCCTCATTTTTTCCACTTGACGTAATAGCCATGGAAATATTTCCTTTATCAAAGCTAGTTTTGAAAATAAATGCTTCTTACAGGGGCTCTGTTCAGCAAGCCTGTCTACTCAACCTCTTCCTTTTAAATGTAGCATGCTGAACAGGAAATTTCTAAACCTTTCCTGTCCTTCTTGTTGGGAAAGCAATTTATTGATCAAACTGGAGCTGAATTAACCAAAGCTGTAGAAACAACAGTAACCAATGCAAGTCAACCCATATTTCAGTTTTACTGAGCTTCCAGGTGGAGTTCATTACAGCAAATCACCCAGCATGATCCCCTTGACAGCACATTAGTAAAAGAGCTTAAATTAAGGTGTTTTGTACTGATAGGCTCATTTCCTGCTCAAATGTGAAGGCCTCCTGCTTTTGCCCACACTCACTTAAACTACAGAACATTTTCTATCCTCAGAGGTCCTTGCTGCTATTTGCTGCTCTGTTTGTATAGTACGTGAAATATTCATGAATTTGCAAGCTGAAGCACCATATATTTTAAAAGAACATTTCATAGTTGTGAGCTCTTGGCTTGTGAACAGATAACAAAGAATTTACAACTATATATTGTTTATTTATAAAGAAGCAGACCTGTGGGCACCTTGCTCGTAGTGATTATTCCTTGACCACCCATTCCCTGTCCATTATCTTTCATTCAAGCCTAGGGAACCCCCTAGTTTTGCAGTAGTACTTGTGTCCTGATCAAGAACAATGCTGACGTTCCCATGAAATTCCTTGCAGGCAGACCACATCCTATGCAATATAGCTAGGAAAAATATTCTGCTAGCTGGAGTGTCCTCCTATGACCTTTAACAGTCTCTGCCAAAGCAAACCATCCTATGATTCTGTGATAAGTTGTGGTTTTGCTTATAGTGTATATATGAAGACAAAGCCTATCACAATAAGATCAGAGAAACCTCATCAATTTACTGGTTTAAGTGCTTGTCTGTGTTTAAAAGCCATGTTCAAATATGATCTGTTGGTGAGGTGGAAACAGCAAAAACTGGGGTAAGTCTAGGCATGATTGTTAGATTGAGTAGTACTGGGAGGTTTTCAAGTTCAGGGACACCCAAGCAGCAGCCCAGAGCCCTGTCAGGACCTAGTAGCTCCTGTGAGACACTCAGTCATGGAGGTGGCATTGCCAGGAGCATCCAAAAGACATTTAAATGGCTTTGGGGTATTGTCAAAGCACAGCAAACAGGCCGAGCAAACAGGATATGGGTCTTTCAAACAGGCATGGCATACAGGAGTGGTGTGGCAATCTGCAGGTAGGTCTACACCTCTGCTAAGTGCTGAGTGCTCTGGGTCTCTGCCGTAATGGTGGGCACCTGACTTAGAGCCAAAATCAGCGCGTCTGCTGAGACCACCCCTGAGAATTCTGATGCTTCCACCCACCTGGTTGCTTGATTACATCTCTGAAGTGCCTGTACATAAATGTACACAGCATGGGCAATGAACAAGGACTACAAATCTACATGTGATCACAGATCTGTGATCTCATGATGATTACTGAGAGATGGTGGGATAGCTCACATGACTGGAATATTGTCAGGATGGCTTATGTACCTTTTAGAAAGAACAGGTCACAGATGCAAGGTGTTGGAGTTGCTCTTTATGTGAGAGGCCAACTAGAAAACATTGAACTCTACCCAGACACAGACGAATCATCTGAGAGGTTGTGGGTAAGAATTAAGGGACAGGATAATATGGGTGACACTGTTGTAGGTGTCCTGGTAATGGAACCACCGGAAGGGATCAGAAGGAGGAATTTTATGGGCTTTCTATGAGTAGCTGGAAATTACCTCATGGTCATGGGCCCTGTTTCTCCTGGGAACTTCAACCACACTGATATTTGCTGGAGGGACAACATGGCTTGGAAAACACAGCCCCGGAAGTTCCTGAAGATCACTTTTTCATGCAAGGGGTGGAGGAGCCAGCAAGGAAAGGAGCTGAACCTTGTATTAACAAACCAGAAGGGAGTGGTTAAAAATGTGAAGGTTGGGAGCAACCTTGGCTGTAGTGACCATGAGATGGTGAAATTTAGGTTTGGAGGAAGCAAAGCAGTAAGAAGGACTATGACCCCAAGTTTCCAGAGAACTAACTTTGACTTCTTTGACCTAATTAAAGGAATCCCATGGCATGGGGCTCTTGGAGAGAAGGGGGTCCAAGAGATTGGCCCAGTCTTGGGGGTCCAAGGTCCAAGAGAGCTAGTCATTATATAAGCAACAATTCCTCCATGCTCAAGACCAGTATATGCCCAGGATCAAAACATCAGGCAAAGGTGGCAAGATACCTCCATGGATCAGCAGGAAACTCCTAGTAAATTTCAAACACAAGAAAGAAATTTATGGATATGGAAAAAAGAACAGCCCATGTGGGATGGGTATGCAGGGATGCAACACGGAAAGCTAAGGTCCACTTGGAATTGAGTCTGGCAAAGGACATCAAGGACAACAAGAATGGTTTCTACAAGTATATCAGCAGCAAAAGGAAGATAGGGAAAACATGGGACCTTTGCTGAATCAGATGGATGTCCTGGTAATGGGAGACACAGAGTAGGTGAAATAAGCAAGTCTTCTTTGCCTCAGGCTTCATTGCTGAGGATGACTCTCAAGAGCCCTAGTCCTTGCAGGTAAGAGAAAAAGGCCAGAGAAAGGAAGGAAACCTTCCACTTGTTGAGGGATGGGATAGAAATGGACTAGGTAGGTCTAACACCCATAAAACACCATGGGGCCTTGGCAGATGCACCAACAGGTGCTGAGTGAGTAGATGTTGTTGCTAAGCCACTCTCCATAATCTTTGAAAAATCGTGGAGAATGGGAGGGGTCTTGATAACTGGAGGAAGGCCAGTGTTACTCCCATCTTCAAAAAGGAGGACCTGGGAAACTACTGGTCAATCACCTCCGTCACTGGAAAAGTGATGAAATATATCATTCTGTAGGTCATCACCAAGCTTGTAGAGGAAAAAAAAGGTCAGGAGTAGTCATCATGGATCCACCAAGGGAAATTATGCTTGACCAACCTAATAGCCTTCTTTGATGTCACGGTCAATAAGGGGAGAGGTGTTGATGTTTTGTACCTCAACTTCAGCAAGGCTTTTGACAGTCTCTCCTATAATATCTTCATAGGTAACCTTAGGAAATGTAGGTTAGATGAATAGATAGTGGGGTATGGATGCTGAAAAGCTAGAAGCAGAGAAATTTTCCAGCTTTCTGTCAGCATCCTGTGAAAGTTTTGCTTTCTCATGCAGACTAGCTGAAAACAGTGAAGAGGCTTTTGTAAACCAAGACTCTATCTTGCACCTGTTGTTTGTTATGCACAGTCTGTTGATACTGACTGGGGAAAATATTTTGAAATGGGTGTTATAGGGTCTTAACCAATCATCCTGGGAGGTGGATGGTCAGAGGACCAATAACCTTATGCCATTAAAGTGAACCAAGTTATATAAACGAGTTTTTAATTTATTAAATAATTCCATTCCATTTCCTCCTGGACCTGAACTCTGTGTTGTTTTCTCACCGTCCCTGGTACAACAGCAACGGTGGGGTGGATCAAGAACTCGCTGAAGGGCAGAGCTCAGAAGATTGTGATCAGTGAGATAGGACCAGGTTGGAGGTCCATACTATGTGGCATTCTGGGGGGATCAGTACTGAGTTCAATCTTATTCAACTTGTTTATCTACAATCTGGACGAAGGGAAAGAACGTACACTCAGCAAGCTTGCTAGTGATAAGAAAGTGGGGGGACTCACTGATAACATCTGAAGACTCTGCTGCCACTCAGTGGGACCTTGATAGGCTGCAGAGTTGAGTGGAGAGAAACCTTATGAGGTTCAGCAAGGGAAAGTGTAAGGTACTGCACCTGGGGAGGAATAACCTCAAGTACCAGTACAGGTTGTGGGCTAACCTACTAGAGAGCAGCTCTGCTGAGAAAGACTTGTGAGTTTAGGTGGATGACAGGTTGATTATGAGCCAGCAGCCAGGACGGCCAGTCCTGTGGTGCATTGAGAAGAGCATGTCCAGCAGAGCAGGGAAGGTGATCCTGCCATCTACTTGGCCGTAATGAGGCCACATCTGGAATGCTGTGTCCAGCTGTGGGCTCCTCAGTACAAAAAAGCCAAGAAACTACTGGAGAGGGTCCAGCAGAGGCCACAAAGATGGTTAGGGGAATGGAGCATCTCTCTAATGAGGAGAGACTGCAGGAGCTGGGCCTATTTAGTCTAGGGAAGACTGAGAGGGGATCTCATTAATGCACATAAATATCTCCTAGGTGGGTGTCAAGAGGATGGTGCCAGGCTCTTTTCAGTGGTGGCAAGTGACAGGAAAAGGAACAATGGCCATAAACCAGAACAGGAGTGGCACCCCAACATGAGAAAGAACTTTACATCGAGGGTGGCACTGCACTGGAACAGGCTGTCCTGGGAGGTCATGGAGTCTTCTTCTCTCAAGACATTCAAAACCCACCTGGATGTGCTCCCGTGTCACCTCTTCTAGGTCACCCTCCCCTGTCATGGGAGTTGATGATTTCCAGAGGTCCCTTCCAACCATAACAACTATGTGATTCTGTGAAGTAGTGAAGTCCTGAAAGTAAATCTTAGCTGTACTAAGAACAGAAAATTCAGTACAGACTCCTGCCTGTGGAATACATGGAACACATTAATTTGCAGTGTACAGTTTCATTAAAATGCATTTTATAATATAATTCATGCTTTAAAAGGTACATTTTTTTCACAAAGTACAACATTTCTCCTGCAAATTCTATCTCCTTTATGGCTTAATAGCTTTGTGGAAAGATGAGTGGATATGCAGTGCAATTTTTTAATGAGGGCTTTTTCTTAACTTTTTATATACTTGACATATTTATCAAGAACACAGTAACATCTATATCCATAAGTGCTATTTTAATGAACCACAACAACGACATGTAATATATTGACTCTGCTGAAGTTTTTCCTTTTCCTCTGTTCTCTTTCTTTATAACAAGTTTTCTACAAAGACAATCTTCACAGAATCTTTGCACAATTTCAATAATCTGGCTTTTCTTATTTCTAGATAGATACATTTACTTGGCCTGAAATAAATGGGCGAAAACTTTCTTTAACTATACACTATACAGGTGTCTGCAGTAGTTGCTTAAGGATCCCCAGTTGGAGCCCTTGCAGTTGTATCACTAGAACACTTTCTTAACTAGAAGTTCTGGTTGATTGCATAATGTTTGTGTCATGAACTTGATCAGGTCCTGAAAATATCACGAGGTATAAAAAAAAAAAAAATTCACTCGATTCAGTTATGACCAGATCTGCACGTAATTATTGTGGCCATGGTCACATATTCTTTCACTGTAGTGGCTAAATTATTAAACACAAGCTCAGATGTCCCCTGTGAGACATCTTTTTGAGTAACCTTTTTGGGTTTTTTTGCTTGGGCAACACTTCAAGTCTCTCAATTCTTTTTTCAAAAGTCAGTTTAGTCAATCTCTCATTCTTCTTACTGTATGATTTCTCTTGATATTTTCCACTTATTCTTTTCCCTCACCACTTATTTCTGCAGCACTATATTCTAGAAATTTGCTTTTATTACTCATGTGCAAATCACTTCTGTGGCCTCTCCTGCGCATCTGTGTTCTCATCTCTCTCTCTGGTTTGGCCACTTGTCTCTCCAGTTTACCAAAACTTATTACAGCACTAAAAATATGACCCATCAGTGTGAGAGTACTTTTTGAAGTGACAATATTTTTGTATATTTCAATGACTAATGTGAGCTTATTTTTTTTAAGAACTGGTCATGGTTTACAAATAGTATTCTCCAGTTTAGTGCTCCCATTGAAAACATACTGCTCGCTCACTTTCCCCTTCCTCTTCCCCTGGGCTGGGCTGAAGAGGAGAAAAAAAGATGACGGGTTGAGATGAGAACAATTTACTGGAAGCAGCAATGAGATAAGAAAACTAATGGTAATAGCAACAATATTTATAACAAAAGTACAAGAGACAAGCAAATGACTCACGTACAAAATGCTCATTATGGAGCATGACCTGACTTCAACATGTTCCCCCAACCCAGAAGGAAGCCCTTCCTCTGTTCCTGGAAAATGACGTGATGTGGTATAGAATAACCTCCAGGTCCTAACCATTCCCCTCCTGGATACTGCAAAAATTAACCCTGTTCTGACTTGAACCAGGACAGAACACAACTGAATTCTCAGTATTGTTTTGATAGCAACACCCACCCCCTGTATCTAAAGTTAGCTAAGCCCATTGTCTCTTGCAGCGTCTTAGGAAAAGAATTAATTACATTTATTTTTATTAGACAAATTCAGTGACTGATTGTACATATTTTCTTAATTACTTGCACATTTATTAGGTGCTTTGATTTCTCAAAACTTGACTGTAGAATGTATAGTATGATAACACAACTAAGGAAATACCAGCAGAATGCATGTTTCCTGTATCTTTGGGCACAATCAGCCTTTCCTGAATCTCAACTGGCTACTTGGTATGCTGAGGTCTCTCTTGGGGTGACTGTATGATACTGTATTCCCTATCTCCTGCTCTATGTCCAGATATGAATCCTGTGCCTTTCTGTACCTTTAGGACAGGAGCGGGGAGAGCTGGTGGAATTCCTTCAGCACTGTGTTCAAAACACTGATAAGCTCACTGGCTTCTCCTGCCCGGCTGCTCTGCGTCTGCAGAGAAGAGAGAAGTTACATTCCTTTTGCTTTTCAGCTAGTTTCTTGTTCATTAGCTAAAATACAGAGCCTTGGGACTTTGGTTGTTTCTTCTTCTCTTCTGGACTGTTCAGCAACAGCAGAACATCATTGAGAGACCCTACACCTTCACCCGGAGGGGTCCACGCCAAACCCCGGCTCTGGAGAGGAGAAAGCCACACCCACAAAGGACTCTCAAATCTACCCAGGTTCTCTCCACAGCAAGAGGTTTTATTATTTAGCATTATTCTTTTTTTCCTGCGCCTGCCTGCATTTTACTTGTTAAATAAATAGGGGTTTTTTCACTGTTCTCCAAGGAAAATTCTTTCCAAACCTGGTGGGGGGAGGGGTGGCTGTACCCTGCCTTCTATCAGAGGACGTTCATTTCTGACGTTCCTCCAAATTTGTCTCAAACCATAACAGGTCAGAAAAAGAAACCTCTGTATGCCACACCCCAGTCTTAACATGTCATTGTTGGATTTCATGGGAATAGTCAACACTGTACAAATAAAGGAAAAATTAGAGCTCTTTTAAGGGTACTTTGTTCCTCTTAAATGAAATCTGGCAGTATTCTTACATTGTTCTTCTGATTATAATAGGGAACAAGTTTAATTTAACTTAGCTGTTACATCCCTTTATTATACACTTGCATTTCCAAAATATTGAGCACTCTAAAAGCACATTTAAAAATTACAATAATTAGATGTTTACACATTAAATGAGAACAACAATTGTTGTATCTATATATCTGATTTAAAGTATGTGCAACATATGCTTTAGGGTATGCTGGGAGGGTTTGGAATAAACTTCCTCTGCAACAGACTCTCCAGGGTTACTCACATCATAGGTGGAGTGGGAGCTTCAGAGGAAATTATTTAGAGAAACACTGCCATTGAGCCACGAGGTGCAGAGACAACTCCCTTTTTTCCTAAACTCTGCCTCAGAGAGGAGCATAGCTGCAGCCAGATCCAATCTTAACTCCAAAGTATGTCAATGGTTTAAGTAACTCTGTCGCACAGGATTAAAGATGCAAATCAGGTATATTTCTATAAAAATGAATTATGTATATGTCAAATGATTAGACAAAAGTTGTTATCAGAAATATTTACTACACAGTATAAAAGCTAAAGCTCCTAATAGTATGGGATAGGATATGATAGTACTCTATATCAAAGAATTATATTAAAGCAATTATATTAAATCTCACAAAAAGAAACAATTATTTTTAATTTATTATTAATATAATTATTAAGTAGAGATTGATGTAACTCACCCACACCAACACTCACAGACAGATCTTCTCTTAATCTCAAGGAGTATGTAACCTTGGGGGTGTTCCCTTATCCATTGCAGAAACTTCATACACACATTTCAAGAGGGAATATTTTAGAAGAACCCACCACATGAAAGTGGACTGGACTTTTGTAGCAGAAAATTGTATGACTGCTGGTCATATGTTTCCAGGTCAATTTAGCAGCTTATATGCCAAATCGTTGCCTCACTATGAGGATGTTAATTCAGAGTTAGTTGCCAGAATGAATTTAGCATAGTTTGACAGCAAAACAGCGCACGGAGCCTGCCTCTCAATCCAACACTGACAGATTTGCAAATAGGACATTGTCAGAATCGGTTGAGCACATTCCTAGACAGGGCATCCAGGGCAAAGCATCTTGCTACAATCCACTACAAGCTTTCGTATTGGAAGATCCTCTGCCTGCTACAAGCACTAGAAAACTGCAATAGATGATCTGGGGCAATGCCTAGGTTTGTGTAACTTTTTTTTCTCCTAGCTCTTTGAGATTTTTCCAAAAGTGCAGGTGGCCTAGACATTCATTTTAGGAGAACACAGATTGCCACTCCATAAAGCTTGTTCACTCAATGGAGCATATATACACAAGTGATGAGTGATACTGAGTCAGAAAAAATCTCTGAAGGACCAAAAGACCAAAATAAATGCATTTTTGTGTCCTGACATCTGGTACTTATGATAAAATAGAGATATTAAAAAATTGTTAAAAGCTGCTTGTTTCAAAAGTTTGATTCAAAAAATTATATATTAGAATCTACCAGTATCATTAACATAATACAGCCTAGAACTTTCACTGGAACGTTCAATTTGGCAAACAAAAACACTCTTAAAATAAGGTTTCATTAGACTGTACTTTAAATATGATGACTTGTTTGGAAATAGCTTGTATGTGTAACATAAGGAAGGTTTATTTCAGCTGCACAAGGGAGCTTGGAGAATACATTAAACAGCTGATGTTCAAATTAAAAGTATAGTATATAATTAGATATCTGATATTACAGGCATGGTTTTCAGAAGGCCTGGATACACTACCTTAACATACAAAAAACATAAAAGGGGCCTTAGAAGAATTCTTTATCATACAATTAATTCTTCAATCACAGTAATCTATTTTGTACTACCAAAAAGCTAATTTATTTTCATGAATGAACTTTTATTTTGACAATTTGTGTATAAGCCAGTTGCGGTTGGTACTAAACATACAATGGATACCCACAGACTCTCAAAATGACTCAAAAGATTTTACAGATTCTGCTTCATTTGGAAAACAACTGTTTCTCCCTAAACACCAGTTGCCTTTACTTCTGTGTCAAGTCTTTAAATCATATTAGCTAGTCAGTGGGTACCAATCATTTAAGATTGCCAATTGTTTAATATTATCAGTCTTTTTAATCATAGTTTTGAGAAACACGACAAATAAGTAATTAAAGAACTGCCTTACTGAAAAAAGAACCTTTTTTGAGTGGATAAACAATCCAGTTATAAATAACATATTAAAATATTTAGTTGTATGGGAACAGAAGCTTCTTATATTACTGAATGTGTTATTGAATGAATGTTTGATATTAATCCTTGGACACATGCATGAAAATATTCAGAAGCTACCACAACTACAAATCAGAAATTGGTTATTTTATACCTGGTCACAATTTTCCCATTCTTATTTTCCAGACAAATAGCAACCTAAGAGAACATTCATTATAGTAGTTTCCTATATTAAAAAAAAAAAAAAAAAAGGTGGGGGAGAGAAAAGGAAAAAACCCAGCTTCTTTCTCTGAACTTCCTGATAGTGGAAGTGGCCTAATGGAACATGTAACTGATTCCAAAAAGAAAGGACTGATTAGCATAGAATTAGGGAAGATTACTTTACACTGTAAAGCACTGGTGATATCAATTTCTATTATTAATGACACAATTTTATTGAAAGTTCTCCCCCTTTCACTTTTCCACCTATGTTTCTTTCTTAAAATCTATGATGTTAATAAATGTGTTAAGAAAGCTGAAGCAGAGAAAGGTAAATAAAAACAGAAAATACAGCAATGGAAAAAATTGTAAGAAAAGGAAAAGGTAATCAGGTCTGCCTTCTACTAAGAGGTGTTTCTCACAAAATATCAATTTAAATTGTTTATTCAATTCAAGTATTTCAGTGGTTTGTTTGTGCACTGAAATGTCCAACAATATGCTTTTGGTTAGTCTGTATATCTGAAAGAGAATTATCAGTTGCCTTAATCCATCATAGCACCTTAGAGAGATATCTGCTGCTTCATATCCACTATGCAAAGAATATGCCAGCATCAGGGACATGAACAAGGTTCAATTACAGAATTAATATTATCTAATGCAGTTGTTCTATATTTTCTGTTTTATACATTTTTATATTTTCTGTTCTGCATTTTGCACCAGACTTCCTGTTTTCAAATAATTGTTCAATTCTTTCTATTCTCTAATGGAAGGTGCTGGTAATTCTTCCAGAATATGTCCAATGGTTTAATATTCTTGAAACTTAATATTCAACTACTGGAGATGTTTTGTAGTAGAAAATAAAACTTGAAGTGAAAAAATCCAGTCGAATCTGTTACATTTTAATAAACGTGTTTCCAATAAACTATTCCTTAGACTGAAGTGGGAACATTATTAACAATAATCTGATTAAATTCAAACTCATATGTTAATCTGTTATGGAAATTATGGGAATTTAGGTAGCCAGTGGAAACTAAATTTTTGAGATGTGAATTGTGAGAAATCCATGGTTCACTTTCAAGGGTTTTTTTTGTAAATCCACTATTGTCACAAAAAAATACCACCTTAAAAGCTGAAAATATAAACCAAACCTTATTTGAATACCTGTTCTTTTCCTTGGGAACAGAAAAAAGGAATCAAAATATCATAGTTTACACTATTCACCTTAAATACCTTCTCTTTAATACAGATTGAATCTGACCATGGATAAAAATTTTGCGTCTTTAGACAAATGAGAAGCAAATTCTATATAACATCAGTTAAAGGCACCAGCAGCAGTCAACCAGAGATCTCAAATCCCTTTGTGGAAAAAAGAAAAAGGAAAAAAAAGGGCACCAGACTAGCATATGAGGAATGTACAAGCAAGTTTCTTAAGGACATGAATAAGTAGAAATGCAGATCTCTTATATAAAAGACTCTGCATCTATAGCTCAACCCCTTCAGCTAGACAGACATCTAATGGTTGCCTTGTTGTAGTTCCAACACACCAGATTCTGATAAACCTCTTCTCAGCTGAATTCCAAGTTCTCTGGTTGCTTTTATTTGGGGGGTTTTGCTTGGTTGGTTTTTTGTTAGTTTCTTTGTTTGGTTGGGTTTTTTAGTGCTTTGGTCTTCATTAATGTCAGTACGAAGCTCAAAGGTATTTGTCCAGCATGTTCACCCATCACAGCTTTGGCACACAGTACTTTCCACTGTTATAGGAGACTAGAATTTATGTTGTTGAGACCAAAACGTAGAACACAGAGAAATCTCTGACACTGAGCAAAGTGCATGAACATTGGTGTAGATGCTGCTGGCAAGTTCAACAGCACTTGTCCCCTCTTCCTTCATTTTTTTTTTTTGTAAACTTTCTAAACTCTACATGCTGGTGATCTTTTTTGCTCGGTGTACTAGTTTGAAAACAAACCAGTGGGAGATCACAAGTCAGAATTATAATTTAATACGAAAATCAAAATAAATGCAATAGTTCAAGAACACTGACAGAGTCAGGATACAACCTGACACCCTGTTAGTCAGGGTGGTGGTAGTAGTCCAGATGAAGTGGTCCTATTGAAGTGGTGATTCTGTAGAAGGGTCTGGTCTTCACCTGAAGGTCCAGTGATAGCTCTGGTCCTCTGGGATCCCATAGGTAAAGGCTGCTTGTGCTGTTCCAAACCCCAGATTATATCCAGGTGGGAATGCTTGGCTCCTCCCTCTGGGCAGAGCATCTCACAATGGGTTGATGTAATTCTGTGAATCATGTGATGGGTCCTTGATTGCCCATTAAACAGAGATTGTCCTCCGAGGGAGTTATCAGGGATGAGTCATGGTAGGAGATAAGAAATATTGCCCCACCTGCTTTAACAGCTTGTGAAGATGATAATAGAAAACATACTATTGGTTACATCATACGTTGTAACCTAGGTCACTAGGAATTTGCTTGAGGGTAAGGCATTTATTTCAAGGAGGAGGTTTAGATCTGAGTGTGCATGAGTAACACTAGCAATTCATACAAATTCATACTGTATAGTAAATTAGAGAACAAAATTACATTTGTGTCAGGGATATGCCTTGGATATGCCTTTTGCTGTTTCCAGAAGAAAACCAAATTGGTTTTTAGGTCACACATCTTTTAGAAGCAGTTTGTACATTATGTTCTGAAAAGTTATGATTGGTAAATAAATTTGAAAAAATTATGCTCATTTATTACACATGCCTTTTTCAGACCTCTGGGGACTAAGCAGTACCTTCCTATAAACTGCACTTCTTGCACTAGGTCACTGTGACTGCTGGCCTCCTAACCCAGGTCAAAGAGATTTCTGACTCAGAAAGTACTTCCAGGTAGCAGGAGGAATAAAAATTATGTATTTTGAATACAGGGAAAACAAAACAATATTCACAAAGAGTGAACAATAAATGTAGTTGACATGACCTAGGAAAATAGCTGGAAAAAAGAAAAACAGTACTCATAGTTTTATGTGAAATATAGTAAAAAGGTCTATAAAGTAAAGAATAGGGAAAGGGCGGCTATGTTTGATCCAGAAAATCTAGGTGGAAAATGGTGAGATGGACTGGACAATGCAAAAACAGAACTCAGAAACTAGAAAACAAAAGGGATTGAGACCAGAGCAAGGCTGCTAGACAACCAAGGTGTCATGGATTAGGCTTAGGGTTATGAACAAAGATTTAAATTATTAGGGCTGGGGATTGCAAAGGCTTGCAAAGGGAATAAAGGCATGATTTGGGTTAAGGCTACAGCCAGTGAGTCAGGATGGACTTGAAGTCAGGTAACCAGGATCAGCATGTGGAACCTGGAGAAGAGAGATGGAATTGGTATATAAAAGATTAGAAAACAGTATTGCCAAGACAAACATTTGTTTAAGGCTCTAGGAGTTAGCTGAAGGACTCACAGCAGTCCTTAGCACCTGCAATTAGCAAACATCCACAAATGAGCATAGAAAGCAATGTCCCTTGGCGGTTTGAGGTTTTTATTTTTTTTTGAGAATTCATTGATTTATTATATAAGAAGGCAACTTGGACCAATTCAGAGGTCGACTTGCATGGTCAACTAAGTATGTGGCTACAGTTTATGATCTGAAAAACCATAAGTACAATGACACATGGAAAGATTTCAGCAGTTCTTAGTTTGCTTTAGAAAAAGACAAATAAAATACACAATCTCAAAATTAGCACTTAGGCTATTCCTTTTACAAAGTGACTTTAAAGCTTACTAAAACCAACAGATTATGTCTCACAAGCTAAGAATATTGAGCAAAGTAGCTCTTTACAGTGACATTCTGTTCAGAAGTTAGAAATCCCATAATTAAGATTGTAATTAAAACCTTAATTCAACTCAGTGTGAATGGATTATAACATTTAATTACTTCATTGTGCACTACTTTTTTTCCTCTTTGCCTTATTTTGTTCAGAGGATGGTCATTGCTGTGGGTCTGAGTGGTGCTTTTCCTGTCAAGGAAATGCTCATCAGAGTACTCTGGATTACTTTTTACCAAAGCTACAAAATACACATTGAACAGGCTGTGACTACAGATCAAAGGAGACATGGAAAATTGCATTACATCTACAGAAGGTTTTGTATCTAACAGTAGACTATGTCTGTCACACCTGGCAGCACCTCTGAAGGTACCTAATTTTTGATATGTTGAAGCTGGTATACTGACACAAAAAATACAGAGACAGTAGCTTGGGTTTCAACAGCATTGTGGCCCTGTGCTTGGGCTAATTATGTTTGGTCCCTTGCAGTAAAACCAAAACTAATTAGTTTAGAAGGAGAGCTCTGCTGATTGTATATGCAGTTAATTCATTCAGTGCCAACTTGGGTGTCAGTGCAAAACTCTACTTTGCATAAGGCAAAATGGAGACAAATATTTAAACTGTTTTGATATATTGTTAATAATTTTGTATCTCTGATTTTCTGAGATTTTGCAAGAGGTACACTGAGAATTCTTGTTAGCCAGTCTTGGAATTTGAGTCTCCTCAAATCCATCTGATGTCAACTATATTGGAAAATTTGATGTTTGGCATCTTGGAGTATATAGACCAAATCTTGATAGATGTTGTGATGACCATACCACTAAATTTCTCTTGAGTATTGCAGAAAATATATCAGCAGTTATTAATGAAGGGCTTAGCTACAACACTTAGTGTTATGAAAAAATTTAAGTTTCAATTAATCTTTCTGTTAAAAGAGTGGATTTTGATCTAGTGTGGCAAAAAGGGCACAAAATCACAAACTTTTTTGGTGATCCTAGACCTAAAAAGGCAGAGAGAAATAGCATGTGATTACGCAATTAAAGAAATATCATTATACTCTCACACACAAGGCAACTGGATAATGAGTACACAGTCAGAGGTTTATTTTTCTTAGCACAAGAGTATTTGGTTTTAGAACCTTACCATGGAACCTTACTTACTTATCATATGGAAGAATACAAGTTCTGTAAAAAGAAGAGTAGTATAGACTTACAAGGCAGCAAAACCTGTAAAATTAATATTATCTAAAAGTCATCCAATATTAGTTTTATTCAGCCTCAAGAAGAGGAAACTGAGAGAGAATTAATTATGGTCTACATCCTTCTCATGAGAGAAGCAGAGGGTAGGCACTGATCTCTTCTCTGGGATGACCTGTGGCAGGACCTACGGGAATGGCCTGAAGTTTGTCAGGGAAGGCTCAGGCTGGATATCAGGAAAAGGTTCTTCGTTCAGAGGGTGGCTGGGCACTGGAACAGGCATCCAGGGAAGTGGTCACAGCACCAAGCCTGACAAGGTTCTAGAAGCATTTGGACAATGCTCTTGGGCGTATGGTGTGATTCTTGAGAATGGTGCTGTGCAGGGCCAGGCATTGGACTTGATGGTCCTTGTGGGTCCCCTTTCAACTCAGAATATTCTGTGATTCTATGATTTCATGGGCAGTGCTTAACTATGATAATGTTTGTGAGCCATAATAATTTTTAATCTATAATATATAGAAAATAGCTTTTTACTGATTTATATTTTGCTTTCTCCAGAAGTCCATAGACAAATATAGATACAAGTGTATTTTCTTATAATTCTTACAATTCTCACACTTCAAATTAAAACAGTAGAATGGGAACACAGAAATGACTGACAAAGTACAGGGATGTTTTTTTCCAGAAATAGGCCACAATATCCCTCAAAAAAGCTGTGTTGACTTTCTTACAAACTAATATTGCTTATGACATTTATTGTGCTAAAATTTTCATTTTTATCCGATTTTGTTAATTTGGCAGGTTTGAGTCTGATCAGTATTGAGTTGTAGCCTTTCCAGAATGGCTGGCCAACTGAATTCACCAAATATTTTACATTATAATGTTTAATTGAAAACACCCAGATTTTCTGTTGTCAGTTTGATGCATTAGAGTGAAATTATAGTTTAGTATAGTAGAAATTATCTCAAAGTTACGATTTTTCTGGGTTTTTTAGATAGAAGTTTTTCTGGATAACATAATGTATTTAAGAGGGTACTTTCATAACTGAAAATGATCATGGGGACTGGGATTATTTTCTACATATCTTTTTTATTCTGTCAAAAAAACCAATTTTTGGGTACAATTTTTAATAAACTAGGGGGTTTTACATTTATAAAAATGTGACTAGTGACCAGTTAAATGAGAATCCGTTCTCCTGATCTGAAAATCAAAGTTTTCAAAGGGTCAGTGTGTCCCTAATTATAATGATGCAGTTAACAGTACTCTAATTGAAAGGTTGTGTCAGCATTTCCATTATAAAGCCATGTTTTTCATGGGTTGTAGCTCAGCTGTAAAGATTCAGTCTGGGCTAAAACATGTCAAAAAACCTCATCCTGTTTCATACTGAATGCCTTCAAACTCCCAATTAAACACGTGAGTTCTCCAGACACTGACTATTTCAAACAAATACAGCCAGACTTTACAGTAATAATTTTACTATGCCATCATAGACGGAGGATTGGCATGCAAGTAACTATTTTTGTAAGTGCTTTAAAAATTTGCATTTTTTTTCAGAATGCAAGCTCACCTGAAAAACATCCCCCATATCAGATCATTTTGCTGCTCTGTCCTCACATCTGCTTCAGGAAGTAAAACATTCAGTGAAATATAAATACATGAATTTGCAGTGATTTTCATGTAACATTTGATACAGACATTTTATGCTGTATAGACAGAAGCTTGCTAAACAATAAAAGGTATAGTAATTTCAACATGCTTCACAACACAGGCTAAAGAATAAAATAAATTGTTTGCTAAAAATAAATGACAAACTATAGGGGGAAATTACATTTAAGCTGTAAAGAAACATTAAATATGGAGTGTAAAATAAGTGACTAAAGCCACCTCGGAACATTCATTTAAAAGCACATAGAGAACATCCTTAATTAAAAGCAAAAAAAAGTCAAAATGCGAGTTCTGTTGCAATGTGTACTTCCATTACAACAACTAACAAAAACTCAAAAAAAACAGAAACAAAACCAACCTAATTTAATTCTGAGGAAGATCTGAGTACATGGCTGCAGAGAGAATGAAAGCAAGAGTCTGATGTACTAAAATCTGCCCTTACTAGAAACCTAAAGAACCCCAAAAAACCAAATAGCAACAATATAGATATGTATTATTCCTAGACAAATGAAAGAATTTGCGTTTTAAATATTTTGAAATAACAGAAATACAGTATGACACATCCAGAAAACAATTAAAGGCCTCAACATTTCTTTAACTGGTGAGATTGGCAAGCCAATTAACTACAGTCGAAATCAGCGTGAGTGTGACACTGAGACTTAGACTTGTGTGCAGACTGCCGCAGACATGAGACCTCCTGACCTCTGAAAATGGCAGAGCAGGCTGGTCAGCACCTGCATGGCATGGTGGGATATAATCTGTGTGTGACATTGTTATGCAACATAATCCTTCTTAGCCATGCCCAGACATGCATATCTGAGTTTCATCTGCATTTCACAGAGCCTTTTCAACCACAGGCTTATTCCATAGTTATATTCTTTTTAATAGCTTCTAACTAAATACTCAGTTCATTTCAAAACACAAAGCTAAGATGACTTGCTAACTTAAACATTTTGCTGAAAAAACAATAACATTAATAATATACTCAAGTATCTCATATAGGGCAGAGAAATAAGGACATTGTTGAAAGGCATTGATAGCCTCCATTACAAAGTAACTGTATTCAGGTACAGAAGGTCTTTTAGTGGGGCCTTTTAATACAAAGGAGTAGCTGTTGGAGAATATAAATTTTTGGTTTAAAAATTCAGACAGATACTATTTAGTCAAATGTAAGGTTACATTTTCAGAACCCACTATGAGGAACTGCACTTCTGTCTTTGTGAAATTAACTTGTACATTATTAAATCACCTCCCAAAAATTAATTAGATATGGTAGGTGATATCCAACAGTTATATTTTTATGATGAATACATACATTATTTTATTTCTATTAAGCTATTTGCGAATTATTTCTATTGATATTAAAATATGAAATTAAGTGAACAGTCTGAAATTAAAAATAAGTCCCAACACCTCACCTGTTGTGTACCCTACCGGCTCAATACCTGAAAATCTGGTTTAGTGTTCTGATTTTCAGAATGTTTGTTAACAAATGGCATTAACAAATATGACTCCAACAAGAAAGGACAATGTAAAGCATCGTGAAAAGGAAGCAAGGTGGCCAGTTTAGGACACCATTCAGGTAATTGAGACAAACTGTTTCTTCCTGGGTTCCTTCCTCCATGATCTCTGCTGACTGTTATGACTTGGAAGATTTTGTTGTGTTTTTGTTTGTCTGTTACCAATTTTACTCATGCAAGCACTTATTATTTTTCAGTTAGCTTTAGTCAATATTTATTCTTTGACCCCAAGAAATCACATGCTGTAATGACTTGCATGTGTTCTAGCCTTTAAGTCAATATTATGTTTCTCATTTGTGTTGTTAATCCTATTGGAGAAGTTGCTTCTCATTTCATTTACCAAGTTTTTTCCCTTTGTCTCTGGTTAGTTCATGTATATTCCCATTCTGATTCTCTCATATTTTCAAATCAGTAGTTGAGATTCATCCTTAATTCTCCATGCTATCTTTTTGCCTTGCCTGTTGGCACACAACAGCTGAGCATCATCCTCTGGATGGTGTGTAGGTGGTTATTCAGGCTGGCAGACAATACCACAAATAATCTTTTGTGAAAGAATTCAGAAGTTGCTAATAGCCATTCTCATCCTTAGAGCATCCCGAATTTGGGATGAAGTTTATTGAGATTGTCTAGGTTTTCTAACTCAATCTGTTCTGAAATCAGAATTCTTTAGGGATTTCCTGAAGTAAGAGAATTTAATCCTGGTATTAGCTTCTTTGGTTTTTCTCAGCTCTGTTCTTCAGTGTACACATATCACTAGTGTTGTGCCCACAACAGAAGTTTCAGATCTCACTGATTCCTTGAAGAAAAGGTGTGTGCATAGCACTGTTGCTGCCTGTTCCGAGCTGTAAGTATAATTCCACATAGCACCATATCTGCCTTTACATTTTCGGAGACTATCTCTCAGACCCCATAAGGAAAATTTGCCTTGAATAAAAGCCTAGTAAATATTAGAACATTTCTGTCGTGACATCTGAATAGAATATGGGTACAGCTTCTCCTGCTATGGAAGAGAAGTTCTTGATGGATCTTTTTGGATTGGAACATTAAAACATCTTTTTATTCTCTTCTAGTAAATTTGTTTTTGTATCCACTGAGATATATATCCAGTTAAGTTTATTGGGAACAGGAAAATCCTTTCATTGAGATACATTTGATATTTACAACCATTTCATTGAGACTTTCAAAGTTTCAGTAATACCTGTTGCAGGCTGTTGTATACAGTTCTCATTTTGTGATTTTTCCGAACTGTTTGCGATTACACCAAATATTCACCTTGTGACAAAAGCGGAACTTTGGGTTTGTAATGATTTTGTCCCTCTCTTAAAGCACTGCACTGTAGTATTGCCTGTTTGAGAAAGTATAGTTACATAAAACTAGCAACTTCTTTAGGATTTGCTCTTCCAAAAGGGAAGAAAAAAAAAGCTTTGTGCACAACCTGATTTGATTTTTGGGATAAACTTAATAGCTACTAGGCAGTACCTATGGCAGGAGGGCTCTGCAAAAGAAATTTCAAACCAAGGGAAGGGAATCAGAAATCTACCTGAAATAGAAGAGGGGGTCTAAGGCAGGATTCACAGAATTAACCTTCAATACACATAAATTTTATGGAATTTATTAAGAAAAAAGCAACCTTTTCTACAAGTGAGTGCCTTAGAAGTTTCTGTGGAGAAGGGGAAATCACATGCATTAAAATATTTCTGCATGCAGCAGCCTCCAGGAGATCCAGCTGTGAGAAGATAAACACAATTGTGTAATTTTAACAGATGTTCTTTTCAATCAAGCTAGAAAACTGTAATACAGGTTTGAACATGAGAAATTAAGACGTGATAAAACTATGTGGTTTTATTTTATTTTATTTTAATTCATTTCATTTTATTATTTATTTTATTTTATTTTATTTATATGTACCATGAGGATTGCCAAACAGAGAAACAGTGCTGTCCAGAGAGGTTATGGTCCCTCCATCTCTGGATGAATTAACCAGGTAAAGCCCGGATCAATTTTTTCTAATTAGACATGCTTTCTGCAGGGTATTAATCTAGTCAAATTCTGGATTTCCCTTCAAAGTCACTTTGGTCCTTTGTCATGTATAGGCTGGCATACCTCTTTTTATCTTTTACCAGGTGTCACAATATATATTCTGGTCAATTTCTGCATTCTTGATTGCTTTGTTTTTTTCCTTTCAGTATTTCTTTAATATAACAAAATAAACTTTGCTTCCCTGTAGGCACACTTTTCATTTTTCTGTATGAAGTTCATCTTTTTTTGCTTTTTGAGGTTATTCTCTCAACAACTACTCCTACAAGCTGAAATCACATACTCTACTGGCAATCCTTTCTTTATTTTCTCGAAATTACTCAAAAATAAGAATCTATTTCCTCTCAGCTTCTAAGTTTCAGGTAGAAGGGGAAAAATAGGATAAATAAAAAGTACTTCTCCAAAGCCTCATTGTATCTGAAGTAGTAACATTCATAAGACACCTACCAGTTGCTCTAATGCTTCAAGTGTTATTCTTCACAACGGCTCTCACTGATGTCTCATTCTTTCTCTCCAGTGAGACAGTAAAAAGCCTTGCCATTCCCTCATTTTATCACTCACTCTGTTTCAGTCCCATTTTGTGACCGTCTATAGACTTGCTTCATACTTCCAGGTTTTTTGTGCAACCAATCCAATTTTCTAAGGGTGGAGACTCTTTTACAGTGCACTTTTTAAAAACTGATCTGACTTGATTTAATCACAGTGTGTACCATGTTTTAGTGATCAACCTTAAAAACAAGCAAAACCAACCAACTAAAAGTAAACAAGCAAACAAAACCTGCTGAAACTCTGCTCATATGAAAGAAGTGTTTATAGACTTGTGTAGCAAAGGCTCACATGCAGCCAGTTCCTTTCCAGGTGAACACTGAGGAGTTCTTCGAGCTCTTTCATTCTATACCTTGTGCCATAAATCCCAGTGTTGACACAAGCACAGGTTGGTTATCAAATTGAGAATGTTTCAAATAATTTCCGACTTTATGAATGTGTTTTCTGTCTTTGTTTCCATGGAGACCATAAAATTAAGCAAGTCTGTCCTGCTTCCTGGCTGATTCCACTTAAGGATTCTTCTAGCTGGATACCTGATGTCCAGGATGAAAATACTGCTGTGAGGCTTTCAGCTGCTGTTAACATCCCTTTTAAATGGAAAGGAGTGGGCCGTCCATTGCATGATGTTCTTCAAGGTTACTCTGACAGAATGAAATTTTTTTAAAGGGTAGAAATGGGAACAATTTTTTCATACAATGTCACAGTGACATCTGACAAGCCGGTATGCTTCCTCCTGGTGCTAGCAGAGGTCTACACCATTTTTTTAAAACTTGTCAGCAGCATTTAGGTCAAGCATTTTCTGTGAATAAGTAAAATTTAATGGGACCTTCATAATCAACATGGCTTCACTATGAAATAGGATACATTTAGAATATATTATCAATGTCATTTCTGAATGATTTATCAAAGAGTCCAGTATTGGTCAGTTAATCTTTAAAACTTTTTTCACTCAAAAATTTTTCCCAGTAATTTACAAAAGGAAGAGAAAATACTTCATGGCATCTCTTTATTTTAAGATGTAACCCACATATTCTACTAATAAAAGTAATTATTTAGTAAAGGTCTCTTCACATCTCTTGTGGTACTCTCTGCCAAGAGAAGGAGAAAAAATTGCTGAAATTAAACCAAGGAGGAGCTTTGTCTCTGTATACGGGAAAACTGATTAGAAGCACAGATACCACAGTGTTACAGCTGCAGTCTGCAACACATTCAAATGGGAATGGTATGTGAAATTCAGCCATATCTACACTGTAGTTTCTACTGTATATGGAGGAACAGCCAGTCTTACACATTGCATTAGAGCTCACCTGACTTATGGTACACCTAGGGGAGCAGAAACAGGTTAGTGTTATGGATAAAAGCGTAACAATTACATGTATAGACTTAGATATATTTCCATATCACCAAGAAGGAGGACAAGAAATAGTGTAACTGATAGGTCCACTTCCTTTTGTTTGTACTGCCCTTTATCATTATACATTGGTTTGATTTTAAGACCTGAGGTCCTGGTAGAGGTCTTGGGATAGATTGTCCTAGATTCTTTGTGTAATGTGACCATATCAGTAATTGAAATAAGTGCAGCCACTTGAACTTGTGTAGACAACATTCTGTACAAGACACATTTTCAAGGGCTTGACCCCCTGAGCACCTCCTGAGTAATTTAGTCTTTTGTGTATCTTCTGGAAGAGCATGCAAAGAATTAGCACGGTTCTGGATACTGCTGATATCCCTACATAGCCTACTGGCTTCCTACACCTTTGTTAGGGCATTTGAGATAACTAAATATCACTTCAGGGTTGAAAAAATGAAAAATGGTTTATACTGCCTGCATCTTCTGCCCTCTTTTTTCCAGAAGAACTAAGATTCCATGTTGTAGAGGTAAAGCCTAGTTTTTGAACCCCAATTCTTAAATTAGGAAATTAAATATATGACTATTAATAAATGGCGGTTCTTCTTCTCTTAGTGATATAGCTTCATCAGCCTTTTTTGGTCTTCTACTTAATAAAGATTAATACTCTACTTTCTCCTAGGAAAGCTAAATGTAATACCAATCTTGATATCACCATCCATATTTCTGCTAGCTGGAATGTGAGGTGTCCTAAAGACAAAGTGCATTGTCACATATTTAATGTGAATGAGTAAAAGTGCTCATAAAGAGAAATTATTATATTTTGCTATTCCTGTGAGTGTCCATTTTCTGCTGTCTGTCTTGTAAGTGAATAGCAGTGTTGCTCACAGAGCAAACAATTAGTATGCCACTCTTTGGACTTCTTGTGGACTTAGATAGGAAGGTGGATTTACAAGGGAGGAATTAAATTTTGGCCCCTAAGTTCAGCCAGCAATCCACTGTCCCCCTTCATACAAAGCTTTGCTTTCCTTTCAAATCTTCTATATATGTGTGTCTTCCTTTGCTCAAATTTCTTTTTATAGGATATGAAAAACATACATTGAAAAGAACTTCAGTCCAAAAACTTTGCTTATGGAAATCAGATCATATCGTAAAAGTAGGTCTAAGACAAATACTTTATATTTGGTGCATTATGCCAGGATATTTCATTCTCCTATCTACATCTTGCAACTGTAATGCAGAATAAGAACTCAGACAAAAAAATTATGCCTGCTCTCTCAGTTCCTGATTTCGTGAAAAACTTAAGAATTACCTTAGGAAAATGGAACTTGACCCTCAAACTAAGATACTTGCCTCAGCAGACATATTCAGTGGGTAGCATTAAAGAAAAATCACTAGAAAGGTCTGTGTTGCTCAAGTATTTGGAAATAGTATTCCAAATGAGTAATTAAGCATGAGATGATTTTTCAGTCTACCAAACATTTGAGTTTTGTTTTATTTTACTTTATCACATCCATAATTTCTGCAAAGCTGTCCTAACTTGGGGCTATTCAATTATTGCTGCAGAGCATGAGGGAGAGCACTGGCACACACCATAACTTTACCCTGGTTAAGGGCATGTTGGAAATGCTAATGCACCTTTAAGAAACATTCAACCCTTCTGCAGTTTTTGAAGATCATCTGATTTACTATTTTTTTGTGAATGTCAATTGGGAAGTCAGAACTGCCGAGAAGTTAAACTTTGCTTTGTATTACAGGTGTAGATTGTGAATTAAGATCTTAACAGCTATGATTTAGAAAGGAGAAAGGAGGCAAGATATAGAGTTCACTTAAACTGACTTATCCAGAAGAGTGATGTGAATCCTTATTTTTAAAGAAAAATTAAAAACATATGTTCATCTCTAATTTGCAATGAACTGCTTCACTAACACTCCTTATATCAGTATTGTTAATCTTAACAGTTTCAAGTGACCCATGCTCTAATACTTTGTACCATCAGCTCAGTGCCGATTTTTTTCCTAATTAAGAATATTTGACCACAAGAGGGAGTTCCTTGCCAACGGTTTACCTACCATGAAAGAAGAAAGTGAGGAATAGGGGAGCTTCAAAAAAAAAAATTGTAGATCTGCTTTCCCTTGTTGAAGACTAGGCAGGAATGAATTTTGTTACATTAAAAAATAAAAAAAAGAAAAACAAAAACCACAGAAGTCTTAAGTCCGGAAAAATAACATTTACATTGCTCTAAAAAATTTATTTGATAAATGTTGAAATTTTATTTAATAGTATTATTTTAAAATATTACTTAGTATTAATTTAAAATATAACACAGCTATCAGCTAGAAATGTAAAATAATGTTGTCATTAAATACAATGAGCACAAATGTAATATATGGTTTGCTTTATATACATTGTATTAAGGTATTTTTAAACTAATTTTAAAATTTTATCTCTAGAATTAGGAAAAGAATGACTTGTACCAAATGGATTTCAGTATTTATTTAGTTCTTAGTAAAAATAGACAAATTCAAAAATATATAAATGAATATTTCTGATTTTTGTGTTTTTTCTTGCTCAAACTACACTACTTCTTATATCTTGCATTGTTGATCTTAACTATTTCAGTTATTCTTACTTCAAATGAAGTACTTTTGTGATTGTACATTACACAGACCTGATGAACAAAATCAGATTTCCAAAAGAGTGTTTCTTTCTGTAATATGTTACTTTTTCTGCAACAGACCATACAAATACCATACAAGGTCAGATTTTTGAACATCTTTCTTATTTTGTTTATCTTGAAGCCAAGGTTCATATTTGGCTTGTAAGAAAGATCTTGGTAATCTGAAAGAGTGATGCAGCTTTATAAACAAGATTTTTTTCCCCACTTGTTCTTATGGAAAACATGCTCAAAAATAAAGAGATCCCACATATATCTTATGTGTATTTCTAGTAGATAAAACCAGATAGCACTGTCCCCAAAACAACTGATGTGAAACATACTGGCTAAAAATACTTCAGAAGTGGAGAAAGCAGATTATTAAAAAACATAGAAAGACAGACTTAAAAGAAGGATTAAGTGTTCTGTGTGCAAAAAGAGGCATTTATCAGTACAAGGTGAAATAGCAAACACAAGCCCACCCCTGTCCAGCATGTGCTCATATATGGATATCTTCTACTTAGACTCAACATTAGATGACTGGATGGCAAATGCAAGCCATTTTGCTACATGTGGCATGATACTAAAAAGGTTGAAAAATAATTTCAAAGTCCTCTGCTTGTTCAGAGCTCCTTTTCTTTCATACTAATAGGCTTTTATATATATACATATGGCATTTTCTTTGTGCCTTACATTAATTAGCTAAACTTCACAAAGGCTTTATCAGCTAGGCAAAGGCTTTTGACTGCATCTTAAAACAGCAGTGACGCTCATGGAGAGAGAGAAAAAGCTAAACTTTTGTAAATGTTAGGTATACCAAATAGCAGTTTAGTCAGTTTGTTTTCCAGTTTCTGTGCATATTCTAAGTGTTCACTTAATTATAACCATAAATCATAAAAGATCTAGTCCAAAAGCAAAAAAGTCATAAGTGAAATAAATGAAAGCTATGAAACCTTTGTCAGTTTCTTTTTTACCTTAACAGCCTTACATATCCATATTTTTCTTTATGTAATCTCTGAAGTATATTTTTTCTTTAGACATTCATTCTTGAATGCAACAGAACTCAGTCCTTGATTTTATGTGACACAATTGAAAGGCAAATTATTAACCAAATTCAATGACATGGCATAGTGATTGGAAAAGATGATGACTTTCGGCTTTAGTCCTTTATTTTGCAGATCTTGGAACTCACAAAATGCGAGTTGCATGGAAATGGGAACTAAAAATGTCATATTAACTCTGTCTAGGTATATTATTAATAAGGCAGGTGCATATTCCTTTTCTTCACAATTATTTTCTATTGTAGAAAATAACATTTAATTTTTGTACATAGATCTGGTTATGGCAGGATTGACTGATTCTTTACTAAAAAAACCAAAAACAAAACAGACAAACAAACAAAACAACAACAAACAAACAACCAAACAAAACCAGATATTTGAGCTCTGTAAAATGTCTTTACCTACTCTAGCATACTGCACAAGTAAGTTCAAACAGATTAAGTTCATTTATGAACAAATATTCTTTGAATATGTCTAGCTGAGTGCCAGACACAAATTAAAATGGTTAGACTTTCATCAACATCAAATATAACAAATATCAAATTTTCTTTTTTTCCCCTCTTCTTAGCCAAATGCTTCAGAAGTAACAATGATATGATGTTTCTATCCATTACTTGAATTATTGGTCTAGGATGCAGAGAGTAACACTTTATTTTTACATAATGTTAATTAGAAGCTGCACTTCATTTTTAAGCATTGATATAAGTTCATATTTAGGATGATTTCTTCATATCATTAAAAAATAACAATAAAGCAAATAAAATAAAAATTTGCTATTTAAAAAAACAAAGGGCTTAGTCTGTGCAACTAGAATGAAGATCTTGACCACTGAAGAATTATCCAGTGATATAATTTGGAGAAATAAATGAGCTTATTTTTTTCTCTTACAGTTGCACAAACAACTTTGTCTAAATTGCAGAATTAAAAGAATATGTGTAGCCTTAATCTGGAGTACAGTACTTTTAATTTTGTGTTTAAAAGCATGGAAGAACATTTAATAGAGAAACAATTTTCACTGTCATATTTCTTGAGCTTTCAAAATTGATTTCATTCAAACATACACCCACATAACCTTAAAACCAAATAATAGAAACTCATATTTTAATGGGCATAACTCTACTGATATTTTAATTTTTTAATTATAAATTTATAATATAAATATAAATATAATATAATAATATAAATTATAAATTTAGTACAGATACAGAAAAAATTTGCATAGTTAATTAATCATTTTCCAGCTTGTTCCATTTTTCTACAGCATCATCAGCTGCCATGCCTTAGACTTACAAATTCCTGGCATTATCAAAAATGTGCAGCTACCGGTTGGGGTTTATTCCGTTGTTTGCATCAGCAGACAGGAGGTAAAATAGTGAAAACATTTAATCTAATACTTATCCTCCTTAGAAATACAACAAACTATTCTCTTTCAGGTAGAAGATTGTTTTAATAATACTGTTACAAGGTAAATTAGCTGGAGATTTTACTTCTGACTTTTTTAAAAATATACAAATCCGTTCATTCAAGTCCACCCTAGGGTTTAAAGGCGTTTGCTAATTAACTTTACAATTAGCAATTATCTTTAGATATAGAGAAGGAGATTACTAGAAGTCTACAGCAGTTCATATGTAGTTTTTTAAAAAAAAGGAATTTCTTTTCCTTTCCATTCTAATTTCATAGTGGGGAAAGGAGACAAACCAAAAGGTGTAAATATCTTCTGGTGTTGCTAAATGGGGGACAGAGGAGCTCTACCAAAAAAAAGGTAGGAACAAATTTGGACATATAAATATTTTCAAGTAGATATTTTAAGACAAATTTTTACAACTTGTTTGTATTTTAATAAAGCTATTATTATCTGAAAATTACTTTTGTTATGTTTGGATAAAAACATACCCAAAACTCTTAAGAGTTAATAGAGGACAGCGTGTGTTCCTTCCCATAATTTGGTTGTGATCTGAAACAGTAGTCATGAAGTCTCACATAGAATGCCATGTTTTCTAATTGGTTTAAAAAATTTAGAAGACATTTTTCCAGATAAGGCGAAGTATTTAGAAATGGGATCTGGAAATAAGATTTAGGAGGAGTGCATTACAAACTAAGATGGAAGTTCAAAAACTATTAGATAAAGTATCTGTAGAACCACAAAGAGCAACTTTTTTAGTTGTTGATAGATATAAACCCTATGTTATTCATACCCTCTCATAGAGTGTGTTTATATCTTGCACATATGAGAAAATCATCTGTTCAATTTTTGGACTATGTCTTCAAAATTATAATATAAATATCTAGTACAACTGAAGGAGGAGAAGAGTATGGCATTAGATAGTACAAGTCTGTATCACTAATAATGTAACCTGGTGAGTTTGTGCAATGAAACATTAATGGACTGGCTTAGTTTTCATAAAATAGTGCAATTTTTTTATATTCTGAAATGCTTCATGGATGATATATGAACATACCTAATGTTTTAGGAGAATTATCTCCTCAGAGCTGTAATCACAGCATGTATCAATAAAGATAAATACAGTAAGATACCAGTTCATGTGGATCAGCTGGAAAACTTAGAAGCCTGTATATTTGCTGATTTTCTAATATCTATATAGACAGATGTCAAGAGGGCTAATTTTAAAAATCAGTTGGGGAGACAGTGGTCTGCCATACCTGATCAAGTACTGGGTTGTTGTCCCTAGTTTCTTCAAAAGCACAGGACACTATATTTAATAGATTAGTACTCAAACAACAAAGTTGTTATCATTATTAGTGAAACACTGTTCATATTTTCCATTTTAATATACCCTTTATGTACTTCATTTCTAGAAGTTACCAGTGCTTCATTACCATTTACATCTGGCTACTAGATTTTTTTTTTTCCCATTTAGTATGCAAAGGTATTGGACGACCTGAACTGTCCAGGCTTAGAATTCAAAAATAAGTCTTTGGACCCTTCAAATGAGACTTAAATAATGTATCAGAATGTACTTTAGGGTTCACTTTCTGTCTTTTTTTTCATCTCACTTGCCTCTTTTTCATCCTTCATTTACGCATGAAAGGACCACAAGAGGTTTATTGCTCTGTTTGGCTTTTCTCATTCTCACTTTCATTATCACCACAGAGGTCCTAATTTTGAACAACAAAAAAAAGTACTTATTTCTGGCTTTTCCTTCCATTCTTATGTATTCCTGGAAAGATCGTGAATAAATATTGCAGTTAAAATATTCCAAAACTGTCCTTGAATAATATTACAGTGTTTACACTGCCACCTTTTCACCTGTATGCATAGCCTACAATCCCCACACATTTTACTATAATTTGATGATAATAGATGTATGCAGATGCCTGTAAGGTATTGGAGGTGATTTTTCCTTAAAAGGAATGGTCAAACATTTCATTTCATATTCAATCTGTGGTTTCAGCTAAAGTACCATTCCAAAATCAATCCTGTAAGAAAAAATCTTAGAGTGATTATTTCCAAAATTCATTTAATTCTAGATTCATCGGCACTTTGTGTCTCTTTGGACATTTACCTCACTTTCTCCTTCCTGTGGAGTAACCTTTAAACACATATTAGTCCTCTAATTAACTTTATCTCTGTGTTTCTGTATGTTTATAAAATTTTCCTGGTATGTGTCTAATGGTGAGTTAGATAAAAAGACAGTACAAGATATAATAAGGAGAACCAAGGTATTTTCCTCACATGTAAATGCTATAGTAGGCTGACTGTAAGGCCAGTCCATTCCTACAGCAAATCTAGAATATCCTTCTGTGTCATTGCCTATTTTATGCAAAGCAGAAGCTTTCAGGAATTGGCATAGCATAAGAGTCTTTTGCCCCATCCTTAAAGAGATGGACATGAGATAGTTCAGTTCTGTTTCCACATCTAATCCTTATTCTGTTCCTGATGGCTTTTATTTATTTCAACTTTCTTTCTTTAGTAGAAGTGAAAAGAAAATGTCCCCTGAACAAAAAAATTCATTTTGACTCTCCTGACAATAATTTTATGGAATATTTTTCCTCTGGCATATGGTGTTTATTTAAAAAATTTCTGTACTCCCAGTCAAACTAGATCTCATTATAGTAAAATTCTTGACCCTAGAATCATGATGAGACCTATTATACATAATTTTTTAATTCCTTATTAGCCAACGAGTAAAATTCCTTTTGGGTCTCATGAAGTCAATATTCTTTCATGTCTCACTGGCATTTACTTTAGTGTACCTCTATCAACATTTTCTGATAATTCTGTAATTTTCCATAACTCTATGCCACCTTTATTCAGATATTTTCCAATAATCTGTAATAAGGATAGCCAGCATCTGACTGCAACCATCCCCTTATAAAAAAGAAATGCTATTCATTGCAACTAAAGAAAACATCTTTTAACTTCATGCTAAACTTTTTATTCAGTTGCAGAAACTTTCATCCTCTTACACAAAAAAGTAAGAGCTGTTCTAGAAATCAGGTTATCTGATGAACTTAATATTTGAATATATATGGATAGAATGTAATTTCAATATCTTTAACATATCATGAGAGTGAAGACCTTTCTTCACAGACTGTCACTATTGCACTTCTCAATGCCTTCACTACTCACAAAATGGACCACTGTAATCTTTTAGTACCAGACACGCTAGATAGTTGGCTAAGTTTTTTGCAGATGCTTGTCATCTGAGTGCTGCCACCACAAATGTAATTAACAGGTATCCTAGTTCACATTTGTCCTATCTTGCAATCTGTACATTGGCTGTCTTTTTGGCAGTACATTGATTTGAAAGTAATATAGTACCATTTGGGAATAAATAGACATAAATTGACCCCCAGTACATATTGTATATATTTCTGTCCTACCTTCATATACGTATAGTATCTGCAGCTTCCTTTATTGTTTGAGTTTTTTATATTTTATTTTTCAATTGCAAATTCATTATCATCTTAGCATTTTCTTTTAAACTTCTGAGCAGCTGATGGATCTCCTCTTCCTCTATACCCTTCTCTTTTACAGCCAATCACCCTGCAAGCTGGTCTGAGTTTTCTCATCAATATAGGTTTGATCTTAAGTTGGAGTTTCTTGTAAAGACAATTTTCCTTTATGTTTGTCAAGTTTCCTTACATTTTGCATCAAACTGTAATAGCTTTTTAGTTTGGGCTTGTATCAAGGATTCTGGTCTTGAAGTTTCAACAGCACTTTTGCACAAGGCTGATTCTAATGTGGTTAGCTACTGTCTGTGTACCAAATCATGGGTCTGGGTATTTAAGTAGCTAGCCATGTGTATGAACTCCTGATTATAGTAGAACTTCCTGAGCTATATGATAACTACAATAACTGCAAGTGCAACTGAAGCATTCAACTGTGCATTTTTGCATGCATGGTTGTAAAACTGATTTTGTATGTATCAAATGTTTAAGACCATATTATAGTAATTGTTTATAAGGATATGTGGTGAATTTGCATGTAAGCTATTTTTTTGCAAAATATTTCAGAAGTCCTTGCAGAAATAAGGTTAAAAAGTTCCTTTGTGTTTTTCTTTTGTAGATTAAGTAATGTCTACCCTATCTGAAGATAGATGTTAAAATAGTAGTAGTTTTTCAGTTTGGTGAACTTTATTTTAATGACTAGACTTTCTATTTATGCCAAAAAAATTAGAAAGGCCCACAAGGAATCATTGATATAAACTTAAGCAGATATCCTTTCTTTTCTCCTTTTACGTGCTTTACGTGCGCTTGCCAAGAGTAGACTATCCAGCACCCAAGGATAATTGGTCTGTTTCTAGAAAAGGTTATTTCTTTAAATTGGTGATTCAATCTGTTATGAAGCTCATTTTGCAGCTCATACTTTAAATTAAACCCTGGGGCTCAGCTAACCTCAAGATCCTGATGATATGAGAAATTTATACTGTATCTCATTGTCGTGGTTTTGGAATGGTATTCTCCAATTTAGTACTTCCACTAAAACCACGTGCCATTTTCCCACCCCCACTCCACCTGGAGGCACAAAAGACAAAGATCACAGGTCGAGATAAGAATAATTTACTGGAAACAGCAATGAGATAAGAAAAACAATCAGTAACAGCAAGAATATTAATAACAAAATGTATAAGAAAAGAAAAGGATTTACACAGAAAGCCCTCAACAATAAATAAAACAATACCTATGACTCCTCTGCCATGTTTTCTCAACCAGAAGGAACTCCATCTCCTTGGAAGTGAGAGTCCATTCCTCCAACCCCCCAAAAAGACATAAGGTGATATACAATAACAACTGGGCCCTAGCCATACCCTCTTCCACCTACTGCAAAAAATTAACCCCTTACAGGCTGGAACCAGGACACATACCTTTTGCCATAATGAGTAATGAGAGGAAGCCTAATGCATTGTGACAGATGAAGTTCAACATATATTTGATTGTATTTGCTGTAAAGATGTGTATCTTTTAAAATACAAAAATATTTATCCAGACTTTCCATGAGGCAGCCAGATTCTTTTTAGACAAAATATGGACAAAACCAAATTATGCTACTAACGTATTTTGGAGTCCAGGAAACCTGATACCTGAATCCTGTAGATCAGTAGTAGAAACTTGTAGAGGTATGTGTGAATTAACTCCAGTCTATGTTTATCTTTGTGTAGGCAGTAACATAGAGCAAAATATGAGGAGTGAAAAAGTGGCTATTATTTTCAGTATTAGTATTCCTTACAGAAGACAATAGGGGTTATTTGAGCTGATACCTTTGTACATTATCCATAATTAAGGCACTGTTCACAGCACTTTGGATTGAGGTTTTCAAGACTGAGAAAATGTTCTGTTTGCTGCATGTCAGCCTGCTTATGCACTAAATATTCAACAAGACAAGAAATACATTAGAGAAAAAGACCCGTCCCTTTATTCTACCCTCTCTATGTCAGTTACCCCACTCACAGTAGGTTAGAGTCATGCTCTCTCTTCTTTATTTATCACCTGGTTTCTGCATTCTGTCCGTCTTCACAGAAGGGATGGAAAGAGTCTTCCAAATACTTGAAGCACTTGTTGTGTGTGACTTTCTCAAAGAAGTGTTGCCCAAGTTCAAGAGCATCTAGAAACACCCTTTCAGATTTCATAAGTGCTCCTAATCAGAAAAGCACTTAACTAGCGATTTTGCTTCCACCTCTGCAAACACTAAACAAATTCAGTATGTCCTGTCTGTCATGAGAATGTTCTGGGTTTTCTCTTAGGACAAGGTAGCTTCCAGGTTCTCATCCATCTCTAAATTTTCATGGATGTATAGAATGGACAATTCCACATCTCTTTCCACTCTGATGTGTCTGGACATCTCTGCTTATACAGAACTCTTCCAACAATTTCGACAAATTTTTTGCTGTTGCAAGTCGAGCTTTCTTGTTGGTTGAGGATTCTAAAATATTAGCACAGATGGTGTGAGCACAACGAGGGAATGAACCTCACAAAGCTTCTAGACACATTTAGCTACCATCCATGAACTAATGGTCCACATTGTCTAGGATTTCAGCCCATAGATTTGTACACCATAACTGTTAGGCTGCTTCTGAGTGGAAGGAAAATATTAAATAGTAAGTGCCTATGATTTAGCAACCAAAAAAAGGAAATAGTTAATTTGCAACCATCTTAAAAATTGTGTATCACAGAGAACATACTCAAAAAAAAACATGTGTATGTACACTTACTTATGTAGTGATAGAACACATGAAGAACTGAAAAAAATGTGTTTAAACCTTGAACTTTTAATTTTTCTTTGGTAGACAGAGTACAGTAGATTAAAGCAATACCTTTTATTGGGCCAACAAAGAGCAGTCAGGCTTTGAGACCAGAAAGGTTGCATCTTCAGTTTCCACCTTATTGATCTTGCCCGTATAGACCAGACCAACTACAAATATTTTCTGTATGCTTTGAATGATACCTTTCTTCCTTTGGGATTTAATATTTCTTTTTCTGATCAATAATAAAAGGAGACTTTGTGTAGAGAACTACAATGAAAAAAAATGTAAGGAAAGAAATTCTTTTATAGTAGTCATCTGACTGATGATAAGAGGAAAATCAGAACTATTTTTAATGATGAAAAATGGAATTAAATGCTGAAACCACTCCCTTTTTTTTTGCTTTAGTGTACCCCAAAATTAATTTTGGGGTGATTTTGAAATCAAGAGCTTGCATGTTAGAGGCTGAGACTACCCAACACTCCCATCAAAAGTATATTACTTTAAAGCGTTCAAAACAGTCTAACTTTGTTCTCTCCCCATTGTTCACTCTTGATCCCCACCCCCCTCCCCCAAAATTGACTATATTTTTTCTTTAACCTTTTTACTTTCCAAAGAACTAGCAGGTAAGTATTGTCCCTAAGGCTACGTGACATCTGTCTCAACACATTTACAGTTGTAAGAATTTTGCATTCCTCTTTAATTCTCCCACTTCAGTGATTACACAAACCACAACAATTTTAGAAATGGTTCACTTACTCTTCAGTCAGAAAAAAAAGCAGCAAGTCTTCAGAAAAAAAATTATTTATTTGTTTCAAATGGCAGGTTACCTTAAAATTAAAGCTGATGGATATGGAAAAAACTAAAAACCCCTCTTTTATTTGGTCCCAACTGGCAGAAGGGACTGAAAATCTAGTCCCCCACTTTAAAAGTGTTAAATACTATTTTGCGTCTTTTAGGAGGATTGCATGGGAAGTAAAACATATTTCTGATTAGTATTCCATCTAAAAATTGCCTGTTCAACCCTTAACAGTATTTTGTGTGCTCTCTGTTTCAACTGGAAACAACTACATTTTTTTGACAACTGAAATATACAGGAATTCTGACTTCATTACATTTTACATAATGATACAGCTCAGCCTAAGACTCAGCCTTTTGTGCTGATTACAATATTGCTTATATAGCTACCTGTAGTCAACATCAAACACTAGTTAATTTTTATTTTTCTTTTATATGCTATCACAAGTTCATGGGTTTTTTAACTTGAGCTATATAACTAGTTTATGTTTAGCCATGTTCTCTCAAACTTTTTAAGACTGCGACCACATATAGGCTAAAATCTTTAAATGAGGTAGCACGGCTATGTGTATCTGCTGCTTTAAGTTGTAGAACAAGTATAGTTAACAGTGGAAAAGAAATTAATCTGCTTAGGAAAAGGATCTCTTGATGAAAATATGACGTTAATGGAGGAAACAAACCCAGTAATTCCTGGTTCTGAAAATAAGAAATTATACAGTTAGGATAATAAATAAAATTTTGACAATGTTTTATTTTAATGGCACATGAATTAAAACTGCATTACAATGAAATTGCTGCAGAACATCCACATTAATATCAAATGAATTCATTATGACCAGCACAGTTACAATGAATACTAAATGAATTAATAATAATGAACCACTTAAAGTGTTACCTAATTGTTTTATTTCATTTTTATGTATATTTTTGTCCAAATTTAACTGTTAGGTTAATAGAGAATGACATGGGGTAATTCATTTCAACACCAAGTGTTTGTAAGTGATTACTTCCACACCAGATTCAGTAAAGCCTGCTGCATATCTAAGATTGATCAAATGTCTCTATAAGACACACCTATTGCCCCAGATATTTTGAATCATGTTGATGCAAAATGATCAGCCAAGACATATTAAAGATTTAACAACTCCTAATGGTTGGTGATAATCATGTTCCTTGACATGCCAATTCATCTTTCTTTCAAGAACCCTGAGTGCTTTATACAGGTGGTTATTAAAGATATTTTACAAACAAAGAAATGGGTGGAAGCACATTAGATGTTTTTTCTGCGATAACTGCTTCTCTGCAGTTACTTGTGAAAACCTCAAATCCTCACAAAATTTGTTTTTCTTTTCTTGGTCTGTCCACTGTTATGATCTGTCATTCATTGCTTTACACGCATCATGGCATGTTTTAACTTATCATCATAAATTATTAGAATATGCCATATAGTCTTATGAAACATATTTTGTAGTATTTTGACTTATTAGAAATTATACCTTCAAAGACAATGCACACTATTTCTCTATTTTCTATCGGCAAAACCTATATCCCTTTGCATTCCTTTAGAATTACATTCCATAACACAAGTCCTAGTAGAGTTCATGGTAGAAATCTGGACAAATTCCTCCATGGCTAGAAACAGTAACTGCTGCTGAAGTATTCATAACACTAAGGAGAAAATGCACTGCTTTGTGAAAGGTTTATTTTTGAACATGCTAATTCACTTCCATTTATAAAGCACCCATAGGAAAATTTATTTTATATCGGGGAAGGCGGAGTGTATTTTAATTAAGCAATTTGGTAACGCATATAAAGAATGATAACATCAGAAGGGAAAGTGTGAAAACTTCCTAATTTCAGGTTTAGTATCAGGCCACAAAATGCTATCTAGAAGTTCTGAATAAGAGGAAAATCCAAAGCACTTTAAACCAAGAAAACATAGGGATATGCTTTTAAAACAAATATTTTGCCTTCATTTGCTTACTAGTTTTTAAAAAGAAACAATATATTCTGCATTCACAAAATACGTTGAATGCTTACCTGTAGCAGTTTGCTAAAAACTCTTGGGTTTGTGGTGGAGTTTTTTGGGGTGTTCTAAGACTCAAAGGTCCTTTAGCTTTCATGGAGAATTAGGATTTTTAGAAAATATTATTTTGCAGTTAAATTTTTAGAAGTCCTCCATACAAATCAAGTATTGAATCAAATCTGTACTACTGAACAGGAAAGGAGGTTGGATTTATTGGCATCTGTCATTCAGTTGTGCTGGAGGTGTAAATAAATAGTAAGATTAGATGGGCTGTTCATTCTTCTATTTTTGCTTACAATAAGTCTGATTTTGAAACTTAGCTCTTGCAAAACTACCTCTTGCATTTTCTTGGGGACTGTGCTACAAAATAAGAGGATGGTCCAGTATAGGATTGCCAATAAAGCCTGTTTCAGTCCAGTAACACAAACTGAGTATAAGTGTAGCCAAGGTTAGACTACAGGGACATACAGGGACTTCAAAGCAAGGAACAGGTGACAGACTTGTTTTACTGTTGTGCCCAGCCTGGCCTTAAACACAGTTTGCATCCTAGAGTGTCATTTAATATTTGTATTTCATCAAATCAAAAATCCATAGAATGGTTTGGGTTGGAAGGGACCTTGAGGAACATCTAATTCCAATCCTCCCCTGCCATGGAGGGCAGACAGAATCAAGCAAGAGAGCTGTCTTTGTGTTTCTTCTTTCTAAATACATTTCCACAGAACCGAGAGAATTTACTAGAGTTTTGGGGGAGAAAAAAAATCCCTGTCAACTTATATTTTCCATGAGGGGTCTTTCGATACTACAATGGTTTTATAGTATGAAACCTGTAATTAGCTGTTTGGGTTTTGCCTAAATTTGAGGGTACTTGACTTTAGTTACCAATCAAATATAACACTGCATCTGCATTCAGGTAATCAGTATTAGCTCACACATACAAACCTTCTTTCATCTGAAGATAATAGAAAAATCATTTTATTTGTTCTAACACAGTTCTAATTCAAAATAACAGATGCCACCAGGAATTATGTTTATAATGGTTCACAAAGCAGAACAGCCACATCCAGAGAGAGGGGAAGGAGATTGGGTGCAGACAGGATTTAGCTGGGTTTTCTATACTTGGGTGCCAGAGTTCAGGGGTGGAGGGAGGGAGCCATGCTTCTTTTTGGTGTATAGTCTTGACCAGGAAGTCGTAGCTAACAAGAGGTGGTTTGTATGGCATTACTGCCAAGTAGTAATATTATGAAATACAATTAGTATATAAAAGTAGTGATTATTTCTTCTCTATTGGGTTCATACACCTCTTCAGGTGTGAGGATGCAAGGTAGGCATTTGTGAAGGCAAATATTTTCCTTCTGTGCTATCAAACGAAACCTTTTCTTCACCTCATGTCTACAGTCTATGGAAACAAATGGCAGTTGGAAAAGTAAGTGTCACCTACATCTCAGCATTATCATTTTCAAAATCTATGTGTTCTCAGACACTTTTCAAATTATCTAGGTTGCATGCTCCTCAAAGGAAACTGTTTCCAGAGGTAACTGCAGTGGGTGTTCAGGAATATTTTGCTACCAGGTGGATAACTGGTTTTAGAAACACCAGAAGTCCTGTTTCCTACAAATTTCTATTTTGCAGTCTCTTGAACTTGTTATCCAAACGGTGCAAATCCTGATAAGCTTTAACCAAAGGTGGAATACCTACCATATCTGTCCATCTGTTCTTATTAAGCGTCTAGAAAATAATTATTTTAAGTGTGGGTGGGGTTTATTCCTTTCTCAATATGTATGCTCAAATAAAGACCGTGCTGTCACAAGCCTTGGAACAAATCAGGCTGAAGGCCATCTAAATTCACCAGCCAAAGCAGCAGATACTTTTTCTTGAAATGTGCAAAATACTGGAACCAGTCAGTTTCCTTTGTTTTGACAAATGTCTGGTATTTCTGCAAGCTCATGAGAACAGGGATTTTTTCACTGTTTCTTGTGCAAGATCAAGCATGAGGGTAGTTACAAGATCATGCAAGGTGTAGTTACTTTAACATTATGAGTGAAGAATTCCACGCAGCTCTTGGCTGCTCTTGGGATTCGTTCTTGTCCATTATCAAAAACATTGCTAAGAAGGAAAAAAAAGCAACAAACAAACACACAAAAACCTGAAACAATCACCAAATGGAATACTTGGATGTAACTCATGCTGTTGTGGCCTCTTGAAAAATGGTTCTGTAAACCTTGAGGGTGGTTTTACACCCAATGGCATGGATAGGATTTACTGTGGTGATAAGTCATAAACTACAGATTATTTTCTATTTTTTTATCTGTCAAAAGAATTTTTATGTATGATCAAGACTAGCATGAAAGGGCAGAAAAATTAGCAATTACTCTTATCAGCACTTTCCTCAGATATTCCAAATATTCTGTAGGAATCAAATCAACCTTATTCTTGAATTATAAGGATACTATGCATTTTTGTCATGCATATGCTCCTATCTTTATTTGGAACAGAATGGAAGACCTCTGTTTTTCAATTGAAATATTTTCAATACCTTCTGTCTGTAGATAGGAACTGTTCAAGAGGTCAGCCCTGTTTGTTTATCCCAGAGATGGCGAAAAAGTTTACCCAACTTTTTTCTACTATTATTATTGAGAACAAGCAGTACTGCAAAAAGGCTTCAAACATGAATAAAATATTAGCCTAGAGGCATAATTAATATAAAAAGATACAGTGAATTAGAAAGGTGGTTAATAGAGTCAGCAAACCATATATCAATGCCAGTTATCATATTTCACTGGAAGACACTAAAGATCGAAAATCAAGCATGGCAATTAATTAGTCTCGTTCGCATTTAACCTGAAGGTTGCATATATAAAGAAATCAGGTTGATTGTGAGAGCAAAGAAAATAAGCAGTTGAGTTAAAGATCAAGAGTGGTAGAAGAAAGAAGTGAAGGGGAAGCAAGGGGAAGAAATGTCTTCCTTTATTGCATTCTGAAACCACTTTACTGATTTAAATCCTGTTGACAACGATCTCACCTAATTAAGAGCTTAATATCCATGACTGGAATGATTGGTATTTTTTGGAAGAATTGCACAAATTTTGGGGTTCTAAATTAATTTTCACACCCTCAAGCCATAATAAAATTTGATGTACTTTCCCTGCTTTCTTTACAACTGGTCATTCTTCCACTAGGAGATAGCATATTTGTTGACTAGGAAAACTGCATAAACCTGTGAATTTGTCTTTCTATCTTCTATTCACCACTTTCTACACAAAGATGAATGACAAACAGTTTTCATTTATATGCAAAAGGAACAGATTTTGCTAATATAGGAAGGGGCAGCTGTAGCATGATCTAGAAAGAAACAGAGAAATAAAATGAAATAAAGAACGTCACTTGGCATCGACAATAACAAAAAAAAAATTAAATTGTCAGTTCATTCAACCAACAATTAAAAGTGAAATCTTTTAACAGATTTTTCAATAATTTTAAACCATTTTCTCAGTATTTTGTTTAATATTACAAAAACAGTTTTGAAACTGTTAAACTACCCCATGCAGGGTATTATAGAAGAAAAATACAGGTTTCCACTTAAAAACAGTCAACAGTGCTCATAAAAGGGATAAAAAATAAAAGCTGATATTACAAACTCAATCCTAAAAAATTATATGCTTGAATTCACTCAAACTACTGTCATGCACTCAATTGCTTTTAAATAAATTCTATCAGGTTTATTTTTTGTGTGATTAAGGATCGGAGTTTTATTTTTTCCCATTTTCCTAGAATGGCAATAATAAATCGTGTTCAATTATACTCCAAAACCTGGATTTTAGGTCCACTTAGAGCCAGAGATATTTAATGAAATGTTTTTCCTCAAAATGTCCGTAGCAAAATTGTTAATTAGGTTCCAGTTGCAAAGCTGTTATTCGGCCAAAGGAGAAGACATGCTACATTTCAGATACAGAGTGTGCAGTATAGAGATATGATGAAAACTTTCATAAGGGGAGAAACCCAACTTTCTATGTCCTTTTTTTTCTTTTTTTTTTTTTTTTTTTTAGTTTAAAGAATAAGAACAGCCACATTGCTTCTTTGGTTAGAAAAATATAGTGTTATATTTATTTGTCCTCTTTGTTTGAAGGTGTAGCATTGATTAGGGTTGAACTGTTAGCAGGATATAGGGCTTCACAGGCAGCTTACTGGGAAACATCAGTCTTTCCTTTCAAGAGCTTTCAAGGTATTGTCCTTTACCCAGAATTCTTGATCTTATTTAGAGCCAGACTTCTAGATTTCTAGCACAAATATTTGTCCATCTTAAGCACTGAGTTTTGTTTTCTGGGTGGTAGGATTAAGTACATCTAAAAATTCTGCAGTATGAGATTTTTCATAGCCAAAAATCCAGGAATCCAGTCTAAAATTTTTACAGGAATAATTGCAAGAGGCCAAATTCATTGACTATCTCCCATTTCAGTCTAAAATTTCCTTGGCTTCCTAACATTAATTATTAATGTTATTAATTAATAACATCAGAATGCTTTTATGCACCTTTTCCATTTGTTTTATTCAATTTGAACTAAATTTTTTCTTGTACAAACCTCATTACTTTTGACAGAACTTTCTGGTCTAGATCTTCTGTGCCATTGATATGAGATAAAAATTGATTTTAGGTACAAAACTTCTCCAGCAACAGAAGCTGTAAGTGATCCAGACAAAATAATATGGTGAAAGATACTGATTGCTATACTTGGTGATTATAATTTTGTTTGGTTTATATGCAGAATATCTTTACTACTGCTGAAATTCTTTCAAATACCATGAACTTGCACACTGCTCATCTGTGAAATTCGTATTAACTTCTTGCACAGGGACCTTAATCAGTGCATAATTGAATGAATGTACAATTATTTGGGCAAGATCAGATGCACTGGATCATTTTTCCTCAAAATTCATTCTCAGAGGATTCATTTCTAGCATATTGCAGAAATTGCTGTAAAGAGTAATGAAATTGCCCCAAACAAGTTGCAAGCTATGACGTACTTCCTATTCTGTCCCTTAATCCTGTGGTGACCCGGAGCTCAGTGTTATGGATCCAAGTGTCACTTCAGAGTGTATCATCTGAACCTTGATTGCTGAACCCTTGGCCTGTTTAGCTTTTCCCTATCTTCCTCCTTCCTGGATAACACAGGAAACTCCTATAGAGAGATAACATTCTCCTTAACTAACAGAAGAAAATAAAATAAAGATGGATTATTATTTTTTTAGACAGTCAGTGTCAAGGCTAGCATTGCAGAGACAGAATATAGTACTAGGCCAGTATTGGGATTGGAAACTAGGCATCTGGAGGAAATTCTTATTGACCCTGTATAATTTAATAGACAGAAAGCTCTAGAGGAAAATCTGTGGCTGTGAGATTAAATGACTTCTGATTGCTGGGTTTTGGGTTTACCCTCACATTGCCCACTTGAAGCCAGCTAACCATGAGAGTACAGTGATCTTTGTAGATCCCATAATAAAACAAACAGAAAAGTCATCAAGCATACAAAAGACCAATACAAATTAAATCTAATTCTCATTGCTTCAATATTATTCCTCCATGTTAACATACAGTGATTAGAAAGGCTGAATCCTGCTTAATGTACCCATGTTCACAGTGGGAGTCTTCAGTGAATATAGCAAGCAGGATTTGATGTCATTGGCTAGTTTCTGAGCTTCCCAGAACAATCAGTATATGTACTTAACAGCTTAAATCTACTGTGCATTTTACATTTAGGAGGTGCAATGTAACTGCAAACACAGATAGAACAATGCTTGGATTGAGGATATCTGTGCCAAAGCAGGCAGTTCATCACTTTTATTTTTTCTACTACTTAACACACCTGGAGCTAACACTGAAATATAAATATATGTATATAAAGCTAACTGAAATTGCAGTAAAACCCAGTTTCGACTCTCAGTTGCATATAAAGCAGAGTTTGGTATTGCACTTGGCATGCAGATTTATTTCTTCCACTTATAGGCATGTGTTGTATAATACAGTCTATAGTAAGATGTCTTCACTGGACATGCAGAAAAATATTATTTAAAAAGTTTGGCTTTTTGAAGCCCAGTATCTTACAGTTATCTCTAAAAGAGAGAATTGTGAAAGACTCCCGGAAGACAGCATTTTGGAGTATGTCAGCTTCAACCTCCAATTCTGTTGGTCAGGATTCAGGATTCAGGATTCAGGATTCGTTTCTGCATGTTTTCACAACAGGATTGGTGGATGGAACTTTCTGGCCTGTTTGACAAGACTATAAGTGTTATATCAGCTAAATTCTGACTATCAAAAGTCAAGACATTTTCTTCAGCCAAGACTTCATTTTGGGGAGATATGTCAATTTTGAATTGTAATAAATATTTTATGTCAAGAAACAGACATAAAACTATTATACTGAATTTCATCTGTGATGAAGGGCCACAGTTGAATTTCTCTGTTCTCCTTCTCGTTTGTGTGCATTGTGTTTCTTGTGTTGCAGTAGAATTTTTGTTGAAGTGAAACAAAAATTGATTAAAAAAGAAGAGTTAAACATCCAAAGACCAAGAAATTTGCCCTTCTGCTGTGATAACTATTAAAAATAGAATAGTTTAGAACTGTCTTCTCAATTAAAAGGAAACTAAAAACTGACACAAAAATAGACTTCTGCACATATGCAGCATGTGACAGAAAGGGAGTTATCGAAAGAATGAAAAATAGATATTTCCTTTTACTTTGTTTCTCATTTTCCCCAGTGGCTGTCTTAGTTGTTATTTGTCCAGTATAGTGTAAAGTAAAATTGCTAATTTCTGTGTGTGTAACATAGGGATAATAACATTATCCTGTATTTATGAAGTATCACTCAGCTACTGTCTTGTGGGAGACTTTAACCAGCCTCATACAATGGAAAGGAGGAAGTCTAGGCAGTTCTTGGAGTGTGTGGAAGGCAACTTCCGGTCACAGTTGGTAAGGGAGCCTACCAGGGTCTACCAGGGGCTTTGGTAGACCTGCTGTTAACAGAGAAGGGCTGGTGGGAGACGTGGTGGTCAGAATGCTCATCTTGGGCATTGATAGAGGAAATGATAGAGTTTTAAATTCTTGCTGAAGTAAGGAGGGGCCCCAACAAAACTTCTATCCTGTATTTCCAGAGGACAGACTTTGGCCTATTTATGGGGCTGATACAAAAAGTTCCCTGTGAACTTTCTGAGTTTTAAGACAGACCTTAAAAACAAAGTAGTCAGGAAGGTGGACATATTTTAAGAAATAAGTTTTGAAGGCACAGGAGCAGGCTGTCCCTGTGTGCTGAAAGAGAAGCCAGTGGGGAAGAAGACTGGCCTGGCTGAGCAGGGAGCTTTCCCAGGAACTCAGGAGAAAAAAAGAGGGTGTATGACCTTTGGAAAAAGCAGGGGGAAAGTCTGGAAGTGTTTAAGGGTATTGTTAGTTCATGCAGAAAGAAAAATAGAGATGCAAAAGATCAGTTAGAGAACTTAAACTGTCTGCTTCTATAAAGGATAATAAAAAGTGTTTCTATAAACACATTAATACACCAAAAGGAGGGGGAAAAAACCTCCATTCTTTAATGGACATGGGGGAGAATATAGTCCCCCAAGACGAGGAAAAGTCTCAGATATTTAACACCTTCTTTACCTCTGTCTTCAGCAGCAAGGCCAGTCATCCTCAGGACAACCAGCCTCTGGAGGTGGCAGACAAGGAAAAGAAGAATGGACCCCTTTTAATCCAGGAAGAAGTAGTCACATGCTGTACCACTTAGATGCTCAAAAGTCTATGGGTTTATGGGTCCTAGGGTGATGAGGGAGCTGGTAGAAGGACTTACTAATTGCCCTTGGCCTTATGGGGGGGTTCAACTTAACATAAATTAACTGGGAGCATCACACAGCTGGTACAACTCAGGCCAGAAAATTCCTGAAAAACTTGGATGAAAATTTTATGGAACAGGTCCTAAGGGAGCCAGCTCAGAAAGATGCCCAGTCATTGGCCAAAGCCGACGCAGCTTCATGAGTGGGAAGTCCTGCTTATCGAACCTGATTTCCTTTTATGACAAGGGAACCCACCCAGGTGATCAGGGGAAGCCAGCTGGTGTAATCTTTGTGAATTTCAGTAAAGCTTTCGATGCTCTCTTTCATAGTACCCTTATGAAAAAATGTGCAGCACACAGCTGGATGAACACATCATGGGATGGGTGAGCAACTGGCTCACGGGTCAGGCATGAAGGGTTATAGTGAATGGGGTGACATCAGACTGGTGACCTGTCACCAGTGGGGGTCCACAGGGCTCCATTTTAGGCTCTGTGCTCTTCAACATCTTCATAAATGCCCCAGATGTAGGACTGGAAGGGATACTAAGCAAGTTCACAGATGATACAAAACTGGGAGGAGCTGCTGGCTCCCTCAAAGGCAGGGACGTCCTGCAGAGAGACGTCAACAAATCACAGGAATGGGCAATCACCAACCATATGAAGTTCAACAAAGAAAGTGCTGATACTGCACCTGGGATGGGGCAACCGTGGATGTATGGACAGCCTGGGGAATGAGATGCTGGAAAGCAGCGCCATGGAAAGGGACCTGCGGGTCCTGATAAGTGGCAAGTTGAATGTGAGTCAGCAGTGCCCTGGCAGTCAGGAGGGCCAAGCGTGTAGTGCTGGGGGCAGTTTTGGGCATCAAAACATAAGAAAGACATTCAGCTATTACAGAGCATCCAAAGGAGGGACATGGGGATGGTGAAGGCCCTTGAGGAGATGCTGTATCAGGAGCAGTTGAGGTCACTTGGTCTGTTTAGCCTGGAGAGAAGGAGACTGAGGGAATACCTCATTGCAGTCTACAACTTCCTCATGGCAGGAAGAAGAGGTGCAGATACTGATGTCTTTTCTGTGGTGACCAGCAACAGGACCTGTAGGAATGACCTGAAGTTGTGCCTTGGGGGGTTAGAATGGATATTAGAAAAAGGTTTCTCACCCAGATGTGAACAGGCTCCTCAGGAAAGTGGTAACAGCACCAAGCCTGAAAGAGTTCAAGAAGCATTTGGACAATACTCTTGGGCATAAAGTGTTATTCTTGGCCATGGTGCTGTGCCTGGCCAGGGGTTGGACTCAGTGATCCCTGTGGGTCCCTTCCAACCCATCCTATTCTGTGATTCTATGATTTATCAGTCCTTGCTAAACGGGTATATCTCAGATGACTGAAGGTTGGTCAGTGTGATGCCTGCCTACAAGCAAGGCCAGAAGGAGGATCCAGGGAGCCGCAGGCCTCTCAGCCTGGCCTCAGTGCCCAGCCAGGTTATGGAGCAGATAATCTTGTGTGTGAGCACATGGCACATACAGGGCAGGCAAGGCATCAGACCCACAGAGCATGGATTTAGGAAAGCCAGATCCTACTACAAAGCTGGTGGAGGGGTTGGACCACAGGTATTATGAGGAAGGGGTGAATGAATTGGGATTGTTTAGCCTGCAGAGGAGGACTCTTAGGGGAGACCTTATCACAGTCTACAACTTCCTGAAAGGAGGATGTAGCCAGGTGGAGGCCCAGGCAACCAGTGACAGGACAAAAGGAAAAATTTCTTCACAGAAAGTGTGATTAGACAACGGAGGCTGCCTAGGGAAGTGGTGGAGTCACCATCCCTGGAGGTGTCTAAGGGAAGATTGAACTTGGCACTTAGTGCCATGGTCTAGCTGACAAGGTGGTGTTTGGTCATAGCTTGGACTTGATGATCTCAGAGGTCTTTTTCAATTTAATTGATTCTGTGATTCTCTTATTCTGTCATAAGTTAATACTTTTTCTATTGACACTGGAGTGTTCTTGCAAAACTTTAAAGTATATCAAAATATATCCCTTTTATTAGACCAACAATGTCAGAATCAATCTTTCTGAAAACCTCAGTATTGGTTCAGATTCATTCTAATTTTCATTGCATATATTTAATAGGAAATATTATTTGGTCCACTAAAGATTCAAAAATTAACAGTTCTGGTCCTTTTTGTTAAATTCATTTGCTAATGTTCTTTAGATAACCTCTTCCAAAACAAGTTCTCAGTAAAGAAAAATCTGGCCTTCTGAATCATTATTGTGTACATTATTGAAATAGTACCTGACAAGCAAAATCCAGGAAATTTGAGTAAAAACCTGAGGAGTCCTATTCATTCAAAGACAGACAATTGCTGCTGGAGAATATCAGGTAAACAAAAGGAGTGTGTGTGTGTGTGTATATTGAGTCTGCATTGCTCATGATTTGGATGTGCATACTAACTTGGAATTTCAGGCACAGTTGAAACATGCAAATAAGTATGGCACAACACACAGTAGACCAAGTGGGAGCTGTGCCCACCTGGGTTTGGGACTGATTTAGATACTTGGGATTTTTTTACTCTCTGATTTTAAAAAAATCTCCAACATTACTGAATGTGTAGCAGCTTGGACTATCTGGTGAATTAGGAAATGCTTTTAATTTTTCTGAAGGAAATAAATATTTATTCCTGGACTTCCTAAGAGTTGCAGAAAGATAAAACCTTGAAACTGAACCACTACCAAAGTCAGACAATAACTTACCCTTTTTAGAATGTTAACACAATTAGGCAACACATTTCAAAACTATTGTTTTTACTCTTCAAGTGAGGAAAGAGACTTTTCCCTCCTCCCTGCCTTGTCCCCTTTCTCCTTCAGCAAGCCTACAATGCACTGAAAACTGCAGAAGTACCAATTCCAGAAGTTACACAGGGACAGCTTTGAAATGTTTAACTCTGACTAGGAGCCTGTGCAAGGTACCACATGGGTCAGTGCACCTGGTGAATGCCTGGGTCACTTTGGTATAGGTTTAGTCTGTGTACAGTTTTCGGAAGTGTGTGTTGTAGAGGATCGTTAATGCATGGATATGCAATTTCTTTTAAAATATTTGCGTGACCTTCATGTCTGCTGGGTTTAATTTTAGAATCCCTTGCTGTTATTAAAAACCTTTGTCACTCAAAAAATGACCAGTATTCTGCCCTTATACTATAAGTCTTAGTTTGGTTTGTGGTTCTATTTTTGGTGCCATGCTAGGCAAATAATTGAACAAGGATATGACTATTTCACCATGTAGACTGCAGAAATCACCCTCACTGATATCACACTGTAGATTTTTTTTTAAGTTTGTAGTGCAGAAGTTTTAAGTGCTATTACAAAACCTGCTCTGTTCCACCTAGACCGACAGACAGCTTTGAGAAAATAAACTCTTCAGTAGCTTTCTGGCATGCTGAACTTGCCACCAGTCCCCTCTGCCTGTTGAGCCTAGTGGGTGCAAAACACAGACCTTGTGTAACTAGAGAGGAGACAGCTGGGGAATACTCTGGATATCTGTTGATCTCTGGCACTTTTGGTATACAAACTGCTAAGGGTTTTTTTAATCACAATTTATTCAAACCCCTCCCTCAATATATTCTTTTGATACCTCTTTAAAGTACGAGAAAGACAGTTCTTAAAGCTGTATATTTCTATGTCAGTATTCTAGCTATTCTATATTTCTTCTTCCTTTGGGGATGTATTTTTAAGTTCTGTTAATGCTGAAATTTTAAGCAAAAAGAAAAAAAAAAAGAAAAAAAAAAAAACCTCACAAACTGGTTTTCGAACATTTGGTAGGGTATTTACTACTCTACAAGAAATGCAGATGAGCACCAAGAAAACAAAAACCTGTTCTGCCTGCCACAGCTAGAAAAAGGAATAACCCCCTCACTATTTTTCTAGTCATCCTATTTCAAGAAAATCAAGAAAATCACTCTTTAGTTACTCATTTCTTTTCCCCATGGTCAGGTTGGCTGCATCTCCAAACACTTGTAAGTACTGTATGTTCTGACATATCCTGAAGTCATGCATTAGCACCTTTTCATTCAGCAAAGGGTGAGAACAGATATCTTTTGGCAGCTGACAGCAGGGAGCAGGAAGAAAGGAGGAGAGTGAAGCTGTAGGACTAGGACACGGTGGTGGCCTAGTGGCTAGCATGGCTAATGTACCAGCTGTGAATAACCTCTTTTTTCTTTCCTTTTTTTTTTAATCCCATCCACCTAACAGATGTCTCTCTGTCATTGTCATGTCCTCAAGCTATCCTAGTAAATGATTTGATTATAAGTGAGTCACTAAGGTGGCAATTGAACCTCTTCACAGCTCAAAATTGTTGATGTGTGCACAGATAGTGCAGTGTGTGGGTGTGAGCGAGAAAAAAGAGCAGGAGAGAAGGAAAGGGGGAAAGAGGGAGGGAGAGAGAGGAGGAAAAGAAATGTCAAGGTTACTTTGTTTTGCCTGGAGAATCAAAAAGGAGGGCAAATTAACTGCTGGCTCTATTTGGTCTTTTGGATATCCGGCAACAAGTCGGTTCCATCCTACTCCAGCAGATGTGCATATCACTTTGAAAGATTGAAAAATGAAGAATGCAGTGATCTGTATTGTATGTACACTTTGGTCTGGGGAACGAATGCTAATAAATATACTGAGAGACTGCAAAGTTTGCCAGTATAAACAATGTGGCATTTCAAAGTCTGTCAGTAAATGTAATTGAATTTTTCAATGTAAAAATACAGTTTAGTTATAAATTGGAGTCATGCTTGACATCAGTTGGGCATTAGGAGATATTAATTAGATACTGCTCACTTCTTCTTTCTGAATTTTTTATATTAAATGAAATATCAGGAAAGAGGAATTTGCAAGAATGCAGTTTAGAGATTTTTATTCTTCAAAACAAGCTGCCTGGTAATTTTTAGTGGAGGAATAAATGCCTTTTCAAAAACATTGTCATTGTACTGTCTGAAACATGCCCTTCCCCATATGAACAAAAATATGGAAAAGTTAATCCATTATAATACTTTGTAATGGTAATAAGCTAGTGTGAACAAGTAGCCTAGGGAAAAAATGGTACCTTTAAGCAGAAAGAGAATAGCAAGTAATTGTACATTTTTACAGTAGGCTGACAACAATGTTTCCTGTAATTTTGAACTTAGTTTGGCTGTCACCATCCTGGCAAACATTCTGCATATCAATCAGAGAATATATTTTCTGTATGACACTTTCGGCATAATGTATAGAATTTGCTTATGTGATCTTTACATTTATTCATCCTGCTTGTATGTAAATATATTAGTCTCCACATACATCTTATGCTGCAGAGGCAGTATTAAACCCTTCCATAAGGCTGTGTTGACCTCTGCCTACTTGGCATCTGCAGATTGCTTCTCTTTAGCTGCTGGATTAGGCATTCCTACTGTTAATCATAGTGTTTTTCTGCAGAAGTTAATGCAATCCTGGCACATAGCTTCACACAATTACTTACATTGAATCATATTTTTCTAGGCTCATATGACTAATTATTGAATGACTTTGCTCGCATTTTGATAGCTGCTCCAATAATTTGCATAATCACCAAAGAATAACTTGGCACCTCTTTTGTTTTATGTTCACAGAAGTCTTTGGGGGCAGTATGATTTGTGCTTGGTCTCTGGCACTGTGTGCAGCAGCCATGCATGTTGGTCAGTCCCTCTCCTTCTGGATGATAGTTCTTGCTCTTATGTAATTAGCTCACTACAACGGAGTTTTGATGTCTGCCAACTTTCTTAAAGTACATGCTTATCAAACAAAACTGCTGTTCACTTGCCCTTCTCAGCTGAAAGAAAATATTTTCTTAGTTCTTGAAATCTTTTTTCCTCTTTTTCCCCCCTTTTTTTAATAAGCATTCAAGGTGTCTTCAAGAAGTACATAAAAACAAGACTCTGAATTATTAAACATAAAAGAAGTAATAAGTCTCTGCTTAAGTAGAGAGGGAATTAAATGATATTTGAAGGAGAGTTAAAAATAGTATTAAAAATAGACCTCTGTAGAATCCACTTTTATCTTTGCTTAAGGGTAGAAAATACCTATCAGAGATACCCAAGCAAAAATACAACAGTCTGTGCACAATGCATAAATCACACACATATTTGTCCACCTAAAGTATTTGCACAGTCTGAAGAGGGCTTGAAGAATGAGGTTTCATGCCACTGCCGAGCTCACCACAATATCGTGGTTTCGCAAAAGTCTCAGGCTGACCCTACTTCCCTCAGTGATAGCTACCTCCTTTTTGCCTGAAAATAACCATAAAATGACCACATTAGTCCTTTGAAAACTGGAGGCCGTATTTTAGACCATCTCTAGACCATCTGAAGGGGAACGTTTGTCCCTATTGTCATTAGTACAAATTTCTGTGGAAATCCTGTCCTTAGCTTTCTTCATTGATGCTATTTTTTCATCTACAGATCTTCATGTAACAAACATCATCTCTCTGCACAGTCTTTGACAAACTGGGTGCTCCTCAGTTTAAAGTAGATATAGCTAAAAATTCATCAGTTGCTTTAGTATGCCAGTAGCTGTACTCAGGCTGCTAACCAGACCAAAATTACCTGATGCAGAAAGTAAAATAGGTATTTAGGGGGGTTTTAGAGTGGTGCAGGCCAACAGAAAGATTTAAATGTGTGGTAAATTAGAGAAACTGGGTGTCTCTCATCTGGCCTATAACCTTATATAAACACATGAGTAATGTGGTAGTTCATAGTTGCCGTAATATACGCACTAAAGTGCCAAACATTAGGATTAATACAGAAGCATTGTTATACCAGTCTGCAAGTCATAACTTCTGGTTTATTTACATTTTACCATCAAAAATATTTTATTAAAAGTACATCTCAAAGCAGCAGAACACAGCTTAAATCAGTGTTTAAACAGTTTTCAGGCCAAAACTTTCTTAATATCAGTACCCAATGTCAACAAAATACATAGGATTCTTACCCAACCTGCTTATTAAAAAACTGAGTATGAAAGGAACAATATATTTATTTCTCCATTATCTTATCTCTTTAGAGACCTTACAACTGTGTAATAAAAGCAATTATATTCTCATTATCTATTATTGCACTGTTTAATTTATGATTTGAATCCCTGACAGATTCCATCTGACTTACCTGAATACTCTTGTATTTGTTAGGCACAGTCCTAACAGCAGATGTTACTGTACCATCTACAGCATAACAGGTATGTCCTAGCTGTACAGCATGTCATTTAGCTATGTAATAAGGAGAATACCACATGCACATGATTTTGTAGGTGTGATTAATTCTGGTAGGCAGTCTTAATCCTAGATCTAGTAATTTAAAGATTTTGTTTCTTTCATTCACATGAGTCCTTGAAGATCCAAGTTGTGCAAGATGACATATTTTGAATTTCTCTGGACCCAGGGTTTTTCCCTATGCCTTGCAGAAATAAAGGGAGAGGTACATTGGAATAAGCATTGGTGAAGTGGTGATATACAAGGAGTAATGGATGATGGTGGAGTTGTGAAGGGCATAGTGTGATGGTCCTGTTATGCATTTTCAGGGCAGGTCATCAAGAAGCATTTTTGGAAATTAAGTCTCAAATTTTGATGAGGTGTCTATGCAGTTTCTTGATGGCAGCTGTCACTTCCATTGATGCATGTGCCTAAATACACAAATCTATGTGTCCACGCTAAGTGGACCCTTTGCAACTGAGAGAGCATTTCTTGTTTTGTCCCTACTTGGCACTCCCTCACTGATGTTTGAAATCTTAGAAATTTTATTTTGTTAGAGAGTTTTCTGAGGTTCCCAAAACTTGTTCAGTGAGCAGGTGAATATTGCTATGGACATTTAAAAGATAATGAAGACTTGGAAGAAGTAGGTGAGCCCTCCAATATCCTCCAGAATGTGTGAAATTCCTTGGAGTACGTGATTCCTCAGCTGTTCCACATGCGCTCATGCAGATCTGTTACAGCAGATAACATGTGTTGCTACATTACATTTGTCTTGTAGCAGTCCTTTATTTTTCCACAGGTGCTTGTTAAATTTATTTGCACCCTTACACATTTAGTTCATTGTAAAGCTGATTGCATTGTGCTGGTGAAATCAGTCCTGACAAGAGCAATAATCCATATCCCTGAATACCTCTTAGCCTAATAGTATACCACATATATAATTATTTTATAATCTTAGGTGTGTGCTATAACAATATACAAAACTACTTATGGTAGCATCTGTGTTGTTGCTGCCTGTTCCAAGAGAGTTTTGCCTGCACTTGGAACACTGTTTATCAGAGCTTGGGGTGTAGAGGGATTCCTTGTGGAATATAGGATACCCCAGGAGGGCTTGGGCATCCCAGGGCTGTTGCAGAAGTACCCCTGATGGGGCCTCAGGCTGAAAACAGGCTTGCAAGGCACCTGCTAGCTGGCAGCCTTGAACAGCCTTGGGAAAAGGTACACACTGGTCAGCTCCCCCACTGCTTAGAGGCTTTCTCATGGGAAAGGGGTGTGAACTTTGGAAAAAGTATAACTTGGTGTAACCGAATAATAAAACTGGAGCACAATGCTCAAATCGTATCGGTGTTCGTATCATGACTCTGGCTGGATTCCCCTGCTCCCGGGACCCCTCCTGCTACATGTGGCGCCCGAACGGCAGGGACCCGGGTGAGTTTTGCTTCAGGCAGGTTTGCTTCAATGCGGTAAGACTCCGAATTTCATCATATCAGTGCGGCAGAGCCAGGGGAACCAGAGCGGGTGGCCCCGAAGCCGAGTAAAGCCAGGGGCTAAACCTCAAAGCTGAGTGGCCGGAGACCGTATTTTCGCGCGGCCAAGTGAATACCCGCAGCACAGAAGCTATGGATTACGAGGCGGGGACTCGACTCCTAGCTAGTATCCTCTCTAGGAGAGGTGAGATTGTTAAAGACTGAGATCTCAATGCCCTCATTACATGGGCCCGGGAACATGGGTGTGTGGAATACACTTCGCGTTTGTTCTCAGTCGAAGCATGGGGGGAAGTTGGAAACGAACTGTGGCTGTCCACGATTGAGGGTGGAAAGGAAGCTAAAGAAGCTAAAGCCTTCAGCTTAATCTGGAGGGCAGTAACTGGCACTCTCGCAGAGATGAACACAGAGAGGACAGTGGCCGCAGCTGCCATAGAGGCTTTAGAGGGCAGCAGCTCTGGGAAAGGAACAGACGGGGGTCTTACGGAGCGGCGGCCAGAGACCGGAGCAGAGTCCAGGGTAGCACGGTTCTTCGGGCTGGCTGCGAGAAGACCGATTAAGGGCACAGCAGCACCTGTCCGCTCACTGCAGGAGTTGCTGGACTCGGCAGGGCAGGATGTTCTCCCTCCGACGACCGAGAGAGAAATGGCTGCGAAAGCAGGAGCAGAGCTGCCAGACCCAGGGGGAGGGGCACAGGTGAGCCAAAGACACAGGCAGTCCTGCTGTCCTGCCAAAAGTGGCAGAGCAACAGAGAGGTCCTAAAACCCAGCCAAAAGCGGCAGAGAGTAACCATCCCCTCCCCAACCCCCCCCCCCCCCCCCCCCCAACGAACAGCGGGACGTCCGGCAGCAGCGCAGCTTCTGCGGTTTCGTCTCCTGCAAAGCCAAAGCCGGCCGGGGCGGCCCAGAAGCAGCCCCAAAAGAAGGAGAAGTACCAACAAATAATGCAAAAAGTAATCAAAAAGCTTGCTGACTTATCTACACAAAGCATTTTGCAGTCTATCTTTACAGCAGATGTCCTGTGTTCAAATTACTACATCAGCATCGTACAGTTGTTGTTAACCCCTTCACAGTTCCTGCTCTGGGAACGAACGTGGACTGCAATGCTACAGAATGTCCTGCAACAACAGGGACAAGTCATCGCTGCATCACTGACCAGAGCTGTGTCCAGCAAAGGGTTGCCATGCTACAGGACCCCGAAACGAGAAGGCACAGTCAGCATCAGCTCCTGAGAAAAGTGACGCAACTACTTCAACAGCTGGGACTCTGAGACCTGTCCCGAGGAGCCTTGAGAGAGGCTGCAGACGTGGCTGAGTGAAGGAGCTGAGGACTTGCCAGATCCACCACTCTCCGTAGCAGGAGAAATAGTGAGACTCTGGGGCAAATCTAACAGCTGCCCTGGGTGGTTGCTAGTGACTTGTGGTGGGTGTCGGGGAATCCTTTCCAAAGACAAAACTAAGAAGAAGAATTGCATAAATTTCTGGGTATATTGCATAAATTTTTGGGTATAGCACCAGACACAGAGGTAGAGTGAGAGATTGTTTTTTGACTGTCTTGAGACAGGAGCATTAGCGGACATTTTCAATCAGTTGTCCACCCATTTAGATCAAGTGAAGGCAGTCAATTTGGCTAGCATCTATGTTTTTACCTGGTGTTTCAGCAGCCAGGGATCACGCTATTTTGCATAAACTTGCTTGCTGGGAGAGGGATAAGTTAAACATAACTTTGCAGATGCTTGATGAGCTAAGCGCAGATGTTACTAGTGTTAGACATACAATATTACAAAATCGAGCAGCCACTGATTTTCTACTACTAGCTCATGGCCACGGCTGTGAAGAGTTCCAGGGTATGTGCTGTATGAATCGTTCTGACCACTCTGCCCCAATTCACAAGCACCTCTCTTACCTCCAGAGGGGCCTACACATCTTTCAGGAGACAGACGACCCTATTGGAGATTGGCTTAAGGGTCTGGGTATCACCAGATGGCTGTGTACCTTGGAAGTAGAAGGCTGCCGATTGCTATTTGTAGTTATATTAGGCTTAATAATACTTGGGTGTATTTTTTTGCCTTAAAGCGGGGCTGCAATAGATCATCGACCAGACCTGGGTTGCCCGAAAAGAAAAGGGGGGATGTGTAGAGGGATTCCTTGTGGAATATAGGATACCCCAGGAGGGCTTGGGCATCCCAGGGCTGTTGCAGAAGTACCCCTGATGGGGCCTCAGGCTGAAAACAGGCTTGCAAGGCACCTGCTAGCTGGCAGCCTTGAACAGCCTTGGGAAAAGGTACACACTGGTCAGCTCCCCCACTGCTTAGAGGCTTTCTCATGGGAAAGGGGTGTGAACTTTGGAAAAAGTATAACTTGGTGTAACCGAATAATAAAACTGGAGCACAATGCTCAAATCGTGTCGGTGTTCGTGTCGTGACTCTGGCTGGATTCCCCTGCTCCCGGGACCACCCCCCCCACGCTACATTGGGGTAGCTCATTTTCAAATGCAACGTAACATGTTCCTTTTCATTTACATTTAAAGAAAGTTTTGCCCTGAAAACTGATTAAACACTGATTAGAGCTGTGTTCTGCTGCTTTGTGATGTATTTTTAATAAAATATTTTTGATGGTAAAATGTAAATAAAAAACCAAATTGGTTCACGCATCATATTTTTAAAGCAGTTAAAATGAATGACCTCCCTTTTGAGAAAACAAGCAAAATAATGTTTATGTATTTAAGAAAATGTTTAATGAACTCACTGGTTAAAATGCTATTATTTTAGAGCCCATTACGATGTGTTCTAAATTAATTGAGGCAACTTTGCTTGAAAAGCCTTCCCTCTCTTCTCTCCCTTCTGTCCGAAACTACTGAAAATAATTGGCCCTAGTTACATATGTGGGAGCAAAGATCTTCACTGGTCAGGAATGCTGACAACACAGTCAAGTGTAAGAACCCACAAGTAGAGGAGTAAGTATTCATAATCTTCCCTCCATAATAATTTGTCTCATGTTAGTTCAAAGACAGTGAACTTCCCAAAGATCAAACACACCTTTTATTTAAACAGCTCTTATTGTAAATATTCTAGCTGGTATTTATTTTCCTTTTCTTGCTGTTCTGAAACATACATATTTACTATGTCAGTAATGTTTGAATTTCACAGGTTGAAGGATAACTTACTTCTTGTTTGTAAAGTAAGATAATTTCAAATAATAATGTGTAATCCTTTGGTACTGGAAACAGGGAGAAATTCAATTACGTAAAAATAAGAAAATAAATCCCCAACCCCAGAATTTGCAAAAGCTCAAGAATTTAGCCTGAGCATAACAGCAGAGGCCAATCTAATTTGCCCTTTAGGTGAACTTTAAAACTTGTAATGTTTACGTGGTTTGGTAATATGACTTAATGTGTTAGATTTGTGCTTCATTATTATTCACAGATGGCAAAAAATATATATGCTCTCCCTGTGCATACCAATTACTGCTATCATATTTCTTTTTTGATGGCTTTAATATTCTTATTCTATAGAAAAGTGAAGGTATGATTATCACTTTTCAAACCACAGGTCTGAAAATTGTAAAAGTATCAAAGACCCATTTCAGGCCCAATTATATGATGTCACAGCTTTACTAAGTTATCTACATTTGAGGTAACTCCTCCATTCAGTCCAGCTGGAGCCTGCCCCACTGCATGTTTCAGGAAGAGCTAACAGTTGAGCTGGTCTGAGAGGATCAGCCACTAGGAAATGCATATGGAGCTGAAGCTGTGGAAAAGGACTTCAGTGAAGAAGGTCCACGTGTGTCACAAGTCTAGTTGACTCGGTGGTGAAGGCTGAGAGAGGAAACTATCAGTGTCTAGGGTGGCGAACCCAAACTGTGAGAATGCCATTTTGTTTGGCATTTAACTGACAAGGTATCACAATATAATTCTGATTACACTTTCTAGATTCCCCCTTTAGAATATTCTTTGTATTGCCAGCAATCCAAGGAGTACAAAACACCTATGACGCTAAACATTTCTGTTTGCAGCCTTCACTTCTGTGTTTCAAAAGATGAGTCTCTTCAAGTTTTGGAGTTTGATAATGTTATTTAATATCAGTTTCTACTGGAGTCTAACAAAGTGAGCAATTCAAAATCATGTTTTGAAACACTGGATCCATACTTCCAGAAGAAAACAAAAGCAAAAAAAAGCAAAAAGGAAATAATTAAGAAAAAACCCTAACAGATTCATAGTATTTTAAAAGATATTCATGTAAGACAATGGGGATAAAACTCCTGGAGAGAGACATACCTGCCTCTACATCCAAGTTATACTTCTCCCAGTAACTTTCTATTAAATAAAATCTGAAGTACTCAAGTTATCCTTGAAAATGGGACAAGATTCTTATAAATCTAAGATTACTTACAAAAGTTTTCAGTATTATTCTCAAAGAACTGAGTCTCAATTTAAGTAGGCTGTTCTGCATCAGTGTAGCTTGACTCAGAAAAAGAAACAACTTTCTCCTTGAATTGGAGGCTGACTTACACCTTGTAAACAAATATCAACCTTGTGATGACTTTGGGGGTACCCTTTTGACCACTGTGCCTTTTCCGAAAGAAAAGGAGATCCATGTTTGTCTGTCTCAGAGTTTCTCAAAAGGCAGTCACCTGTCTGGATTTGTTTACTTTGAGTTGGATCACAAGAAAACAAATGATAAACTGGAAGGCAAAAGGTATTGGAGGCAAAATGTAATTGTAAAAGGACAGTCATTTTGAAAAGACAGTCTCACAATATATAAATATAATGCATGTAAAAGAATGTGGCTTTGAAAATAAGCAAAAATTACCATTTTCCCGATACCTTTCACCTATCCAAAATGCAGAAACATATGCATGTGTTGCAGATGCAGATTCCTAACAAAACAGGAAAAGAAACACACACAATATGATTTCAGGGCGAATAGAAGCCATTTCTTCAAATGTTTCTCAATTCATTTATTTACATTGTCTTATTATTTATATAGTATATATAATAGACTGTTTCTTTTTCTTTTATGTTCATCACAGACATGATTCCTGTAAAGTATTGTGTATGTATAATGTTAGGAAAATGGAAGATTTCAATCTATAATTTTATTATTATACAACAATATTATACTACAACTATTATACTGTTATGATTTTGCTACTTGTCTATATATTAATCTATGCTTTCTACATACCATTACATGATATGAATTTTCCTTTATGAGGAAATAAATATAAATCAATTTTTCACATGATACTATTCTGGTCTTGAACTCACTACTCTTTTCATTTAAAATTTCAGTTCAATAAATGTGTCTTCTGTTAAAAAGCATAGATTTTAGTGGAATGATAGCATTCACTGTTTAAGCTTCAAACCCATTTGTTCTGTACTAAGTAAATCAGTTATCAGAATAAATACTCATCTATAAACTACATAAAGTTAGACAAAATTTCTAACTGCTTGGACAGTTACAGTTGATCTAGTTTACCTGTTGTTTGTGCAGGAAAATCTTATAGGAGAACTCAGGTTTTCACACATATAAGATTAAAACGCGGCACATACTTTAAATACTAATCAGCATATTTCTTGCTGCAATCATTTTTCATTGGATTATGAACATATGGCAGAATACTTTCAGAGGAATGGGACAAGATGGGATTTACCTGAACTGACAAGAACAAAAGGGTTTAATGAAGTCTAGAAAATGCACTAAAGGTCACATAAGAAGAACATTGCCTCAATATTGAAAGTCATTTGCAATTAGAAGCAGAAGTAATTGGATTCTTGTGATACCTCCTTCTTTCCTTTCTGTCTGACACACATGGACATTACCTATGACCCTAGATTAAATATTAATAAAATGCAGATTTAAAATATTAAAACTTTACATTCATGTTAATAAGTACTGTCAATCTGTTGAGACTCAACATATGGCTAATTTAAGAGTTAAGATCAGATGTTCATAATTCTCTAGATTACCAATGTCTTTTTTTTTTTTTTACCTTCAGCATTTCACTGTGGAAGTAAGAAAAAATAAGTCAGTATTTTTCTGAGGCACCTGGGAAAAGGAATCATATTTTCAGTGTGATCTGAGATCAATAATGCAAATAAAACTATAGACAGGTAAAGTTTTCTCATTAGGAAAAATTTCAGCTGCAAGGTAAGAAGGTGTCATTAATTAGGGGAAACAAGGACTGTGATATTGGCAAACACTAATATTAATGTGTATATCTGCATCATTCAAATAAAAGTAAAACAGAAGCAGTGGAGTTTATTTTCAGATTTTTGTGAAGGTTTTGTGTTGCTTTGTGTTTGAATTGGTTAGGTGTTTTTTTAAATCTTGATAAAGAAGAATATTTATATGTAATACAAATAAATTTATATGAAATTTACATTTATATGAAACATATATTTCCATGTGATACTCCAGATAAGTGCAAATAGTAATAGATATTTTGAGTGATAATTTGAAAATCTGCATTTCTGTAATTTCAGAATCTTTCCTCAATTCTTTTCAGAGGTTCAGGTTCTTGATCACTAAGAGACTCTTCAAGATTATAGGATGTTTCTAACAGTTCTATTTGAACTTGGAACATTAATGTTAAAGATTTAATATAAACAGTGACATGTTCTTATGAGTGGGAAACAACTAACAAGAAGTGCAATCATGGAAGAAATCTGAGCTTGTGGAAAGTACAGCAAAATTTTAGTTTTGTTTAAGTGCAAAACCAGATGTTGTGAAAGTTGGATAGAGTTTCCACTATTTTCTTCCATCTAAAAGGGTAGATCCAGCTTTACAAAAGCAGCTGTATTTCTCTTCTTTAATTCCCCATCTTGTTTTCCATAATGGGATCTGAACTGCCTGGGTTATGATTGGTTCTAACCCTCTCTGTTCTCCCTGAACTCTGGACCATCTGCTAACCTGGAGATAGAGAAGGATTGTGTGGGAAGAAACACAATAGACCTACATACAAAACAGATATCTATCTAGAATGGGTGAGGAGAGATAGTAAGCTTTGATCTCCACAGACGTTATCTTCACTTCTCATATAGGAAAAATGAGAAAAGAGGAAGCTAGTGTTCATTAAAAAATATTGTCTCAATTTTAAAGCTTTCAAAAGGAACTCATTCTAGGGTGAAAGAGTTACACCCCACTTTTTTTTTTTTAGCATTGAAGGATTTTATGGAAATGTCTTTAATCCAGATTCAGTCCAAAATACCTCAATAGCTGCTTTTTAAACCTTTCAACTGAAAAAATTGCAAGAGACTTTTAAAAGATGACCAATGTCAATTACTTCATCAACAATTACAATTTTATAAGTGTTTCTAAGGGTTTTTTAGAGGACTATTTTTCACTTTTGCAAGGAACAGTAAAAAAAATTTTTATCAGTTCCCTGTGTGCTGTTTGCTCAGTATCAGGCAATACATCAGTACTAGAATTAGTCTTAATCTTCTCAATCTTAATCTTCTTTGTTCTGGCCTTTAATACTCAGCTCTCTCTCTATTAAAAGCATTTAAATCAACAGTGTAATACATTTTTCACAAGGGAGTTTAAGCATAAGCAGAATTAAGGGAACACTGGTTAAAATGCATACTCAGAAATATTCGGATATACAGACTTGAGCTTCTTCTACCACACTCTATATGCAGCACGATGTCCTCCCAGTAATCAGTGTCGCCAGTTTTCAAGTGATAGCATATAGGTGAAACTGGTGTGAATAAATCCTTTGAACTTGTGGTTAGTGGCTGCCAATGGTCTTTCTTCTTCTGTTTCTATGGAGATTGCAGTTAGTTCAGCAAAAAAAGTTAAGTGAATTCTCTACAACTGCCATGTCCAACTATTGTAATCTCAGGGACTAAAACAGTTTCTCCAAATAGCCAGGGAGACATACCCAATATTTTGGAACAGGTTGTTGGCCCTGCGTTAAGACCAAAGTGGAGAATTTCTGTGATGAGGGAAGATAGGCGTGAGGAGAGCTCAGGAACTCAGTTTTATATTTAACATGCACATTACTAAACAATCAAATGCAATCACAGTGTGAATTATTTTCCTTGCTTTCACTGCAAAAAGAACACATAGGCCATGAAATTTCAATTCGTTTTTTAATAAATGTAAAATATATGGCATATTTTTCATCAGAAAGATAATGATTATTCTTTGACCTGCATAAGTCAGGAGAGAAGGTAATTGTCTTTCTCATCTATGTCAGATCTTGGGGCTCCCAGACATGAACCTTGAAATTGTACACTCTGCTTTTACCAAACTAGACTGCATACAGCAAGGAATCTCCTTGTTTCCTTTCTTTTCAGTTTGAACTGTCCAGGATTATAGTAAAACATTGCTACTACTGCCTGGTTCTCCTTTATCAAAACCATGTATTTCTAAGGTCACTGCTATGTTGACACACAGGAAAGGTTTGAAGACTGAGCCTTTGGCTTACTTGCAGGTTTAGAGAGTTGGAGTAATAAGGAGGGGAGAAGAAGAGCTTCAGGTTATGTTTCCCTTTATGTTCCTCTGCTCTTATAGAAAAAATTGTCTGTGTTCACTTCTAAGCAAAGATTGGGGAAAATTTTACCCAAGTTACAGGCTATGTGTTCAGACTTTTGATGATAAACCAGGAAATTCTGGGGGTATAAGAGACCTACACTTCTTTTCTGCTATATTAATAATGTTGCACTAGTTTTGAACCTTTCTCCTGAAAAAAGATAATAAGCTTAGGGACTTTATTAGAAAATGACATTTACTGGCTTATCTGAAGGAAAGAAGAAAGATCTTGAATTAATCTGAGGAAAATTCAGGAACTCTTCAACAAATAGAGATCAAATATTAAAATCTCTGTTATTTCTTTAATTCTTGAAGGAATCTGTCTCTCTTTTAAAGGCAGAAATTTATATAACCTTATTATATACAATAATCAGTGTAAATGTAATCATCAGAACTACCAGTAAATAAACTTACTGATAACTATTTTGTGTACCTGTAAAATTGATATTGTAAACAAAACATTTAAATCTAATTTCTATTCCAGCTAATCAAGAGCAGTAATTAAACACCAGGTTCCTTAAATCATATTCTATCACTTCATGTTTCCCATCACACTACATATGGTCCAATTGTTTACAGATGACAAAAAAAAAAATCCCTGCTCAGATGTTAAATCAAGATGTTTTCTTCACTTTCAAATGGTAGGCTCTCAGCCAACTTTTACAATGATCTATTCTGAGTTAAAAATGAATAAATAAATAAATAAAAATAGAAACAACCAACACCAAAAGGAATAGAAAAGAAAGGAAAAGGTTTGGACGTTAGGCCCCTCAATATCAGGGCCTGCAAAAATGAAGCAGTTTCTAAAGTGTGTATTCCATCCCGTGTCAGAATAATTTCTTGGGAAGTTTATCTTTTTTGTGCACATTAGATGCAAGGCTAGAAAAATCAAGAGGGAAATGTTTTATAGTCATAAATAGGTAACATGACTTCAAAGCACAGGCAGAGTTTTCCCACTGGTACTTTGGCAGCCTGAATTTCATAGTCTTAAATAGCAGAAGATTAAAGCATATCAGGGCTTGACTCTGCCATAGTGCCACTGCAAATTTAGAGTAATTCTTTTGGATGCTTGTCTGAAACAAGTACAAGTACAGAAAAGAAACAGGCTCAAATTCTGAACTTTTACAATGCAATTATTACTGACGCTTTAATGAGATTCCTTTTTGGAAAAACAAGTGGAGTCACAAGTTCTCAGGCCCCAGAGGACAGGAGACATATTGAAACCCTTAGCCTCCAAAACTATCAGAGATTACAAGACAATGTGTTTTGAGTGTGCTGCGTCCAGCTTTTTTCAATATATTCACACAAGGGAGGGAAAAATAAAAGATGAAATGGGGTCCCAAAGACAGGAACATGGTATGTTCAAGACTCATCTGCATTTTTATTTTGTGTTGTATCACAGGGACAGCAGGATTAACATGCTCTGCCTTATTTTGATTCCAGCTTTTAGCTTCCCCAGATGTTTGAAGCTGTGTGATGCAAATTTTTAAGCTATTTGTTTCTGATTGTCTGGAAGAAGTTGTCGTGTATAAATTTAAAGCTAAAACTGTACAAAAAATATAGTTGGAACAGAAAGTTTTGATTGTGCCAAAGGGCTCTGCTGAGGCAGTGGAAATACCCTGCCCCATGGACTTCTGAAACTGATTTCTCCATGTGACTGATACAGTGACTTAAAATATACTTTCAAAATAATAAATGAAAATAATTAAATAGATAAATATATTTTTAGTTCATTTAGTGATGAAAGATAGCCCTTTATCCAGCAACGTGGAACACAGCAAAACTGGCTTTTTTTACATTCTGTCTTCCAAAAGTCTTTCTCCCAAGGCACACAAAATAAAAAATAACTAAATTAACTACACAAAAAAGTGCCTTTCAATCCCAGCTTTGCTGTCCTTATCTGATAAGCCTTGAGTCAAGTTGTACCTATTTCTGTGTTGTTTTCACTCAGAAGTGTATAATTCCCATACACAGGCATACTAGGACTGCCCAATAATTGTGTATTTAGGTAAAAGGAGGAGAATAACTGCCCTGACTGTTGCCATGATCCTGAGCACCTCACAGGCCAATTTTTAAGGCAACTGTAGGAGTTTCTTTCTACTTGCAGCCCCAGCTTCTGGGACCAGTTGCTGATGGGTAGGCAAATGCTAGAAGGTTAATAATTTCAGCAAGCAGGTGTGCTGACAAGCTTAAACTTATGTGCTTGAGTGTACCTTGATGCTGCAAGATACTGGTAACTCGTATTTCCTGACTTACACACAGATAAATTGAATACTATTACTCGAAAAAGAGGAAGAAATGTTAATATGAATTTCACTTGAAGTTTTCAGCTGCTGTATGAGGGAAGTCAGAAGAAGAATGTCAAATTAGCAATATCAACTACTTTATTGTGGACTACTTTTTTGATAAATGAAAAAAGATATTAATTACAGCCTTGCCAAATCTTCTTGCTCTGATTTCTATGGACATATCATAGACATAATATGCATTTAAAAATGATACACCCATAGGTTTAAGGGCAATATTTGCAAATGAATTTGATATTTTCTGGCTTTAGGAACAGAAAGTGTAGTGATATTTCGTAAGATGATTGCTGTTTTAATCTTAACAATTAGGAACAGAAAAGCAACCTTTAAATATCAAGAAAACAAATATGCTAAGTAATAGAAATTTTAATGTTGTTTGAAAGGATGAAAGGAAATGCATAAATAAAGTTTATACTGTTTCATACAAGTCTCAAATAATTAATAGTATTTTAATGAAGGCATGACAAAATAAAAAGCCACTTTTTTTTTTTTTAATACTGAAAATATTTCATGTCTAGACTTAAAGGATACAGACAAAAGTTGAATGGTAAGTCTTATTTGTAGTCCACAAGTATGGCCATGCACAGTCCTAAACCAGTGCTCACATAACAATGTGGTGAGACTGCATAATTAACAAATTAAAGGTATCTGAATTATGATACACTGCGTATCTATTCTAGATCAGCAGATGAGACTTGCGTTTGCATTCTTTATATGTAAAGATTGCAATTAAGTATATGTCACAGTTAGTGACAAACATAAGCTGAATGAGAATTTGGATTCCTAGATTCTCTCCTTGTCTCTATCCCTCACACATGGTGTGTCCTTGAAGTACAGTTTAATGGCTTTGACTTTCAGATTATCTTCCCTGAGGTGACATGCACTTACTTAAACAAGTGAAAATTTATTTGCTTCTTTTCCAACAGAAAGTCCTAAATTTTTTGGTTTAGTGTATGTTGGATCCAACTAAAAGCTAGTGAAATATTTTGAGCTCACCTAATGACATTTATAAACATTAAAGGACAGCTGAAGTACTACCAAAGTGTTACCAGTAGCCTGCAGAGAGAATCCAATAGGAATAAACTATAATGCAAGGGAAAAATTCTGTTTTATCACTGATATTACTGTTCAAACAAACCTTGTTATTATCCATCTGGGTTTGCAAACGCATACATGTAAGGACAGGTTTATACTGGTATCTTCCAAGATTGGTTAAATAGGCTATGGCTCATTATAGATGTGTTTAAGTGGAGATTTGTCTTGTCAGGATGGACAGGGAAGACGGGAAAGACATAGCAATCACAAAAGCAGCTTTTTTTTTTTCAAGTGCTCCATCCCTCCTGTACCAGCCAGAATTCTTTCTGGATGGTTAAGGTTTTGAGCTGGAAAGCCAGATTCTGATTTATCTTATGACAATTTCCCTAAGATTGTGCAATCATGAAAAGAAGTGGTAAAATCAATGCAAAAAGGTTTGTGGAACAGGAGCAGAGAGGAACCTTTTGTACCTAACAGATGCAAAGGACTGAAATGAAGAACAAAATCCTGAACATTCTTACAACACTGTTAACAGAGACTTTTTAACATTCTGTATACCTAGAAGTCTAGCTTGGCTTATTGCATCAAATTATTAAGGTTCTCCTTTGAAGTTTTGTGGGTTTTTAAAAGGAAACTAAACCTAAAATGTAAGTTGCTGTATGTGTTCAGGTATAATTTCATGGACACAGTCTAAGTTCGTGGGCCCTCCAAAAAGAGTGCTTGGCACATAAAACTCTTAAAACCAGGAGATTAATTAATCCCTAGTTGTTATTTGTAGGGCAGGTCTACAGAAACTATAGGACTGAAAAGGATTATAAAGCACAATGTTAGTTCTTGGGCCATAAAACTTTGAAAACCAGAAGATTATTTCTTCATTAGATATTATTTGTAAGGCACTTCTACATAAGATATAGGATTGAGAAAACAGTTATATGACAATAAACCTGAAAAGCTTATATAAGACATAATTAATACAATGCATATAATATTACATATAGTACAAATAAAAGTGATATTTACATTCTAATTTTCCCTTATATTTTACACAAAATATGAACACATTGTTATCACTTGTGGAGGAAACGTTTGATTTTTGAAAAAAAGTGCTTGAATCAGTTTATTCACCCTCTTCAGTTTGTAACATACTTAATGGTATGAGAAAATTCATTTTGTTGGCCAAAAAGAAACCAACATGAATGGGACAGAAAGGGCTGCCTGGGTTGTTATGAATAAACAATTAATTAGCAAAATTAAGCCAAATATAAACACATAATGAAAAAACTGAGGGCTGGATCTCAGTCTTTACTCCCCAGCGGCAAGAGGTACTATAACATGAAAAAACAGTACAGGCAAGCCTTGTGAAAATGCAGGTGAAGAAGAAATAGGAAATTGTGGACAGATGGAGCCAAACTATTTGGCCTGCCTAGAAAATATGTACTCTTCCTTTTTTTTTTAATCATTGCCTAAAGTTGAGTAAATGCACTACATTCAGCTGACTTAGGCAAAAACATTTGTCCTCTGTTTCTCCCTATATTTAAGAAATACTAAATAAAACCAGCAGACGATATCTCAAATCTGCAACAACCTGATTCCTAGAGGTTGGATACCTGACTTGACCAAAAATCAGATCCAACACAGAGACTTCAAACACTGGACTAATCAAAAATGACATACAAGACAGGTCTGAAGTTAGACCTCTCCTTCACAAGATGATATAAGGTCTCAAGGAGTATTTATCCCAGTCTGGAATACCATAAGCTGTCTAAAATAAATATCTTCTATTTGCAGTTTTTCATCTCTCATACAACTTGCATATCTGCTTTGCAAATCAAGTATTCAAGTAGTTTCTAAATCAGTACAAATTTTTTTCCAGATTTAAGTTCTTGGAGGAAGAATTCTCAAATCATGCCACCATGTTCTGAAGCAGTGTCTGTGCTGGCACACATGAGGGAATGCATGGGAGGCAATAGAAGAGAGTGAGGAGCAGGGAGCAGAGATCTGGCAAAACCTAAAACTGGGTGTTGTCATCCAACATCTGGAGTGTCAGGTCATAGAAGAAAGGCAGGATATGAGTTTTCTCTGTGGACTGGTAAGTAATATCTAAGGAGAAATTGTTGCCTTAGTAGTTCTAGAGTGTAAATTAGCCAATTTAGCTCTAAGATATGCATACCACTTTCATTACTAGTTTTTATTGCCTTTACTAAAGGAATATGCTACTGAAAGTTTAAAAAGAAGAAACTTTTGTAGGTCACCTATTTCATCTTTTTGGCAATTCTGAATTGTTCCCTGTAGTACATTTTCGAATTCTTTGTCATTTTCCAAATTAAAACCAGAAGTAATGTGTGTAAAAATATTAAATTAACATTTATTTGACAATAAAGTAAATTACATTTATACATGAACTTCTCAATTAGCCCTGCAAAGCTTCCTTGGGACCACTATGCTATTAAATCAGTAACATATTTTTATGTTGCATTAAAGAGAGATACAAACTTTGTGTTAAGGAAACAGCACTTTAATTTTCTTTTTAATTTCAGAAATTTTGGAATAATATTTTTTATACATAAAAGGAGACAGTATGATAGCACTAGAAACTGGTTTTGTTTATATACAAAGAGGGAGTACACACAGAAGCAACTGAATATTTCTTCTATTCCCTGACAATGTGCAGCTACACTTTTCCTGGTAAATTCTTTGTAAATACAGTAACATTTTCCTTTTTGACAAGAGAATTTCACTTGAATTTCATGAGTTCTGCACCCACTTAAGTTATTGTATGGCAAATAGACAGGAAATTTACACTACAGTGCTTCAACACAGCATTTTTGGCTTTGTCTTAATGCTACAAAATCCACTCATGCATAAACAGCTTGTAAAGTCCAAGTGGAAAGCTATGCTCAAGTTGCGCACTAAGTTTAACTAGCTGAGATGACCATTGGACGGTCTTGATCTTCTCCAGCTACTGTCAAGAAAGACGAAGTTAAAAATTTTGGAGAGCTTACGTCCACCAAGATTCTTTGCTGAGATAACTATACTGTATCTGTGACAGGATTATGAAAAAAAACCCAAAAGGCAAAAAACCCAACCCTTTACAAGACTCCAGACCTCCACAGAATGGCCTCCTGTCAATAACCATATGTGGATCTTTTTGACACCTGTAGGAATACTTGGGTTGTAATTTCTTACTAACTTACCCTTCTTGAATGGCAATAATAAGGTGTGCAGAGATGTTGCACATATTTAAAAAAATTTCTAAACTGGTTGCTGCAGTTTCTCTTTGTGCAGACATAAACTACAGGATATGTTTGCCAACAACCACTTTTAATTGCAGCAGCAATTTGTCTGAAGATGTCAGTTTTCCTGTATCTGTATCAAAAGAGTCATCGGACTTATTTATGAGAAACAATTGTTTACTACCAATCTCAAAAGTTAACTGATGGATGCCTTGATGGATCATCTGATGGATCTTAAATTACAGTGACATAACCCACCCTATCAAGATCTATGGGATTTGTAGACCGAATTTTAAGTTTGGATACTTCTGTAGAAAATCAGTTAATTGAGTAGCAGTATAAGTTATTTCCCATATTGTAACCAATAACAAGACATCAACATATGCTAAAAGTAGAAATGAAACAATGTTTTCCCTCTGTTTAAATTTTTATCAGCAAGTCTCCAAACTAGATAATTTTTTGTTGCAGATTAGAAATGTAATTACTCCATAAGCATTACCATAAGTCTTATTAATTCTGACTCTTTGTAGAAGTCTAGGTACTTTTAAGAACTAGACTTGTTAAAACATTTCTAGTTTGGAAAGCTTTAAATACTACACAAGAACAAGCATTTTAGGTATATGCACTGAAGTATGTGAGGTTCATCCATAACTATTGTTTTCTCTCCGTTCAGGTAGAGAAAGAGTTAGACCTCATTTTAAACAGAACCAGTTCATGTTTTATTCCTGTTTCATTTTTAACCTTGCTAAGATTCAACCTGATGCCTCAAACACATTAAAAATCCCCCAAAATATCTGACTATAAACATGAGACTACAGAAATAGTGGAACAGGGCTATTAGATGTGACTCTGTTGGGTTCTCAGTGCAAGCTTTTACAACACTCACTTTCCAAAGTGTCTTGTGAAATTATCTCTTGTTCCTGCTCAAGTAATAGAAAAAAATAAATGGGCAATGTGTGTGGGCACACTGAAAAATAAGCTAAAATTGTACTTTTTAATTAATCCCATTTCTCAACTCATTTTTACCTTATACTAGTGACTGATAGAGCAATGAAACAAGCCAAAATGTACATCATAAATTGTCCATTTGTATGATGATCTTGCAGGTTTGGCTGATCCAGTGGTGCAAAGTTCTCACAATAAAAACAAAAATCTATATTTTGTAATATCTAGGTCTTTCAGCCTGCTATGTCCTTGAGCTATTATTCATCCTTACATCCTTTAAAATAAAGAGTTGCCTTGGAGAAACTAGAGCCCTCGAGAACACTGGAAAAGTTCTATAGCTAGTCTTGAAAGTCCCTACAAAAACATCAGCAAAACTATCTATTTGCATAACCTGAGTTGTAAATCCTACAAGATACACAACTGAAATAATTTATAACTTTGCTTATGTAATTTTTCCCCTCCTTCTTAGGCCAATGATTTGCTGCACAGTTGCACAGTCCTTCAGGAGTTTAATTTTTGATGCTGAATCAATGAGTAAGATCCTCGTGTAGTTGAAATGATGTGGCTGCTGTTATCTGTGTAATAAAATCCCCTCCTACATATACACGTATTTGTTTTCCATAAAGTAGCACAGTGTAAGTAAGCATGCATTCATTGGTGGCACCTGAAACAAAGTTGAAGAGGAACTACCTAATGAATTCATAGGACATTCCACTTAGCCACTCAAAGGAACTTTGCATCAGCTTTCCAAGGATTGTTAGAACATTGCTATGCTCTAATTTTTAACATTTTCCCACTGTGACAAAAAAGGACTGGTATTTAAAACAATTGAATCAGTATGGTCTGTTAGTGTAAAAATACTTTGGGATGTTTCCCTTCATTAACACCTGAACCTGGAGGTGGGTACACAAATAAGAATTCTGGGCATAAGCACATAAACCCACAAATTTTCTACTTCAGAACATAGACTTGAGATACTTTGACACTTGGTGCACACAGATGAAAAACATTCTATGTAAAAATATCCTCATTATGTTATTCAAAGCGTTCTTGAAAAGAACATCATATTCTCCATCTATCTTTTACTCTGTGCAATTCTACCTCCAACAGGGGCAGTAGTTTCCATAAGTGACATTTGTATCTAAAATGTACCTATAATTAAAATAACTGTTAACAATCATAAAAGATGAGCTTTGCACTGTTCATCTCTGCTCAGTTTGCATAGTAAGACAAGGCAATTCTTACAGACCCTTTCCAATTTCAGTGCTGCTGGATGGTGTACTGGCAGAATGTTTAACAGGCATTTTGAGGGTGCCCTCTCCACACAGTAATATTCTCTAAATAAATTAGATGAGTATGGAAGTGCAACTCATATTCAGTTTAAACTCTTTATAATTAACTTTTTTTTTGTGGGGAAAAAAAAATTAGTACATTCCATGAAAAAGATAGATAAGATTCTGTAAACCAACAGCAGGTTTATGGGCTTGTATTAGTTACCAAATAGTGATAATTTACTGTAAGATAATTACCCCTGCATAGAAAAGGTTTGCTCTGTTTCAGAGTTTTGCTACATTTTCCATAATGATTTTAAATAAATTAGTCTGCCCAATTCTTAGCATCCAAAACATTGTAATTCCTCTAGCATTTGTTAGTAAATATTCTATAAATATGACTGCAAGGATCAGAAGAATTTGGAAGCTCTTAGAGGAGAGGAGAAGCAGATATATGAAAGATTTTTTTAAAGCAAATAAATGAAGATTATTCCTTAAAGGCATTAAATCTAATCTTAAATCTCTGAGAGTCGTTTCACTCTCATAAATTTATCTTGTAAAACAGACAATATTAACAACTTCCAGTTTTCAGCCATTAGAAAAAGAAATCACAGGGAATGATGGGGTATTTTTGAGAGAGCGTTGGTGATTTGGTTGGGTTTTTTGGTTTTTTTTCAAGGAAGGCAGAAAAGAACTACTTATGTAGTATTGTTTATAAAAGATTAGAAGTCAGTTAGCCTCCTCTGAGAATTTAAGATAGGTTTATCTTGACCCCCTTATTTAAATACGGTTTTGAAGGGAATGTTTTGGTGCACTCTGAGGTCAGTGTAAGTCCTTTGACATGACATCGTTAACATATCTACTTCATCCAGAAAAAGCCGGAAAAACATATATTTTTCAGTCACCAAAAAGACATCTTTTCAGGAAAAGAAACAAATTCGAGCGTTAGCGCCACCACCCGGGAAACCTGGGGGAACAGAAAGTGATGATGATTTGGTTACCTAAAAAACCCAATAAAAACATTAAAAAAACCCAAAACCAAAACAAAACCAATACCAAACAAACAAACAAAAAACATGAACAACACAACTTTGTTTCCATTTTGTAACAGTGTATAAATCTTTTGTCTTGCAAAATAAAAATAAAGTTAGGATTATACAAGTTATCAATGTGATAATGATCTCCTGGGCCTGATTCACTGCCCACTCTCCCCAACCCTCCCCTACTTTTACATATTCTCCAAGGTAATAAGCCTGCCACCACTACAGTTATAAAGTAGTAATTGTGCCTAATTGGTAGGGAGGTGACAGACCATTCTGGTAATGTTGTGAAACTGTAAGAAAGGAGGAGTGAGAACATTCACAGACCCAGCATAATTATCCACTAATTTGGCCTGTTTGTGTGGGGACAGCTCATTATAGCCCTTAAGAAACCTCAGAATAAAGAGAGAAAGTAGGTAGGAGGTAAGGTTAAATAATTAGTGTTCAGCAGATTTTTCTTTTTCTTCTTTCTTCTTCTCTTTAATTCAAAGAAGAGGATTAGGGAGGGAGAAATGTGATGAGTGTAACAATTGGGAATGATGTAACATCGCCTTTTAAGTGAATTTTACATATTTGAAAGCAAATACAAATAGTTTACAAGGCACTGTGGGAAAAATTATATATTTCAGTAGTGCTTTTTAAGTAGGGCAATACTTAACAATTTTAATTTTACGGCATTAATCTTATGCAATTCAAGTATTTTATAAAACCAAATTTTAGATTGAAATTGATTTTTTAACTGTTGCTTTCTAGTTATATTGAATAGCCAAAAGTGTACTTCAATCCAGACAGTAATTTTTTACATTTCTATAAAGAATATAACCCAGGTTTTTCTAATCTCTATTGTTTCTTCAATACAAAGTAGCAAATGAACTGTGCTTGAGAGGCCTCACTTTAAACCTTTTGGTTGCTTTTCCTCAATTCCTTCCTGTTTGAATTCCAGATACTATTTGGCATTGAATGGATTTAGTTTAGTTTTATTTATAAAAATTACTGACATTAGATCTATAGAACTAGATTTTGCTTCATTTAACCACCATTATAAATATTTTTTTTTCTTTAAACAATATTATCATGGGTTAATTCTATTAGTATTTAATTAGGACCCTACATTTAAAGGGTAAGTATACTGCATTTGATTCTAAGGTTTCTGTTTAGGGTCTGAAATTCATATTAAATACTAAGCTTCAGGTAATGTGTCTTTTTCCTCTGTCCCCTCTGCCTTGTCCATCCAACCCAGGGTTTCAAAAATCCTGTAGCCTGGATATCCTGATTTTGGTCTAGATGAAAGGGGTAGTTAATTTGTACAATCACTCCAAACCTTGGCCTCTCCTCTTAAACTACTAGTCAGTACAGCAGTTAGTGCTCTGAGTTTTTGTTATTTTCTTTAAACACAGGCACCTGCTTTTCCAAACTGAGTTGCTACCTCATTCCGTGTACATCACCAAACAGCCAACAGATGGTGATAATGTTCATTTCCTGTGCTTAATGTAATGTCCTTCAGCAGAAGGGCTGAAGAGAAAAGGGGATCAGACAAGACTATAAAATTGTTTCTTCTCTGTCCTTACTATTACCAAAATATTATTTTCATGAATGGGACTGTACAGTTTAAATACTGAACATGTCATTGATTAACATAACTTCCTATTGCCAAACAAATTGGCTTCTTTGGGGACATTAAAGCGTTCTTTACAATAGAATTTCACTTACGTGATGTTCTCTTTATCTTGTATTTGTAAAGTGTAAATGTCTTATCTACCCTGTTGATCTACTCACTTTCTTATGCATGTTGCATAGGAATCTCTCACATGTCATGCATGTATAAAAGACATTGTATTTATTAAAATGGAAAAACATACTTGATGTTATTATAGATTATGAGTGAGCACTGATGGGACATTCTCCTTATCCACTTTAAGTTAAGTGAAAAAGTCAAAAATTCAGGAATTAATAGCAATAGGAGACTGACAGGGAAGAAAATTTAGAACTTGAAATAGAAAAAACGGAAAATGCAGTACCATTTTTTATTTTAACACACCTTTGGGCTTTTGATGGTTTACAACTGCCTTGAAAATTTTTCATTCTCTATACATATCTCTCATAACAATGAAATCTAGTTAATCATAAAAAGTTTATTGTAGAAACACCCTGTAAAGTATTTAAAAATAAAGAAAGACTGGAGGAGGAAATTCATAGAGGAAATATCATAATGCCTTTCCTCCTACCAGTCCACTATATGGGCAGTATGGCTTGGTGTACAGGATGGATTTGTTTTCTATCAAATGAGACAGAAAGGATTTACTGCTGCTATTAAAGCTTCACAGATTTTCTTCGTCAGTTTAAGAAAGAAAAGAAATAAGAATCCTTAGATTTCATAGAAGATAATACAGTAAAATAAAAAATCTTTCTTAAGTAAAACCTAGGACAATTCAGGATTAATAAAAATATGGACTTTATTTTGTGCAAATAGGAAGAAAATTTTGTGTCTTCTGCAATTATGACATCTTTGTTCTATTTTCATTAATTTATGATGTTTGCATTTACTGATCACATTATAGCCATTACCAAAGAAAAGGGGATGTATAAATGTTTGGGCCAGAAATCAGGGCTCTGAGTATTCCCTGAAGCATCATGAGTAAATAGCTGTCAGTAATTTACCTCTACTGCAAATTAATGCAGACATTTCTACCAATTCTATTTGGACATCCCTTCCCAACCTTTATCACATTGTGAAACTCTCATCAAAGCTGTCTATGTTGAGTTTTCTGCTTGAAAATAGGATTTTTTTTTTCCAAAGTAGTTTGCAAATTTATTTTATTTTATTTGTGGCTTTTACTAGTGAGAGTTTAATGGAGAGGAATGCTCAGAAACAGAAAAGTGAAAAATCTGCAGCAGGACACCACAGTGTTCCTTTTGGAGGTCTTTCCTCTGAATGGTCCTGAAAGTCTCAAACACACAACAGAAAGGAAAATGTTAATAAGTATGAAGTCTCTTCATATTCCTCAATATTTCCATCTTCCCTTGTAAAAGAAGGTTCTGTTGTACCCTATGTCTAAATTTCAAAGACATATTGCATGAATAAATGTACTCAATATCGTGGAGGTTTACTGAAACCAAAACCAAGTGTGCATGGTAAATGTGGTACCATAAAAAGCTTGAGAAGTCATAGATGATCAAAAAATAGTGCAAAGAGTGAGAAGATATCTATACATTTCTAGGAACCTGCTGTTTTTAGTCTTTGGATTGTATTTCCCAAAACTGATATTTGGTCTCAGAAACACTGCAAGGCCTTTTAAGAAAAGTATAACTTTACACAATTTCATATTCTATTTTTTTATCACTTTCATGTTTATTAAGTTTTCAATATATGAAGTTTTTAAGTTATTCTAGTCCAATGTATTTGACTATCCTATATAATCTTGATGTCTTATGAACCCATGCTCTGAAAAGGTCTTGAATTCTCCAAACCACATCACATCAGTGTAAGCTATAATATTAACAGGCTGGTTTATAAAGCTGAATGATTATGATCCATCACAGCAAAAGTATTGCACTTGGCAGATCAGGACACTGGGCTGAAAGAAGACATAAGACACACACAGAAAAGAGTCAGCTCACTGACATTTCTGCATTTTGAATTTTCTCCAACAAATGAGTGAGAAAAATCTGGCTTACAATAAACATATTTTTATGAAAAAAATTAATTGCCAATAGGTATTCATAGATACTCCCTTCTCTTTCAAAAACTCCAAGACTTTCAAAACTCAATAATACTTTCTAAAAAAAATTCAAACAAAACAGAAATTATATTTTTTGTTATGTTTAAGCACAAACAACCTGATGATTAACAGAAAGGTTTTTAAAAATCTAACATTGACACTTACAAGTACTGCTGCTTCAGGTAAAAAACCACAGCTACAGATGAATTACAGAACCTGGAAAATTTCAGAAGAAAAGATGTACACCTGCAGTGTCCTAGGAAGTTAACTTCATCCAAATAGTAGACACAGTTGTTGGGAAGATTCTTGCAAGATAAGGGGAGAAAAACATTCCTTTCAATCAGTTGAAGAATGTGTTCATGAAATGTGAGAAAAGCACTTGTTGTAAAGCATTTAGAAAGGACTGACTTAGAAAACAGGGAAATGGGACATCCTGAGGGAGGCAATGAGCACAAGTACAGAAGTTAGAGATAGCAAGTATTTATTAGTTTTTAAGAAGATTGGGAAATAGCAAGCAAATATGTGGCACTAGTCTATATGAGATGAAGCAGATAAATTTACTTAAAATTTAGAGAAATAGACAATAAATGTTTCTGGTTTATATTGGCTGGGAAACCTAAACAGTGTATTCCTATCATATGGCAAGGAGTTTCACTTTCCTTTCAAGAACAATGGAGCATGTGAAAGCAAATACCAAACAATATATTTTAACAGAAAGACAATTTAACTTGCATTCAGTTTTGTAAGTCTTAGAAAATCAGGAAAAAAGAAGAATATAGAAAGAAACCTAACATTGTACTAACATTTGAGGAAGCATAAACCTTTGATTTAAACACCCCTACACCTTTTGGGCTCATATTATTCCTGAGGAAAAAAGAATGGAATGCCTAGCATGAGACAAGGACAAAAGTAATGAGATATTGAAAGAGGGTACTATGTCAACCAACAAGGGTTTATGAAGAGTCGATCTTGTCAAACTAATATTCTTATAATGTTTTATATTTCTAGGGGTTTTTGTTAAAATTTACTTAGTAATCTTTGGGCCTGTTACAGACTATCCTCTGCATTTGACTGCAGGAATAACATATTATGAATCAGACAGAGTATAATTGTGGTTCACTAATCACAACTTGATTTACTGCTGAATATAAAAAAAAAAAAAAACTATGAATACAATCTTTTTCCAAATATGTTTTGTTGGAGCTCAGATATTAGTAATTAGTCCAATGCTATTTAATATTGTATTGATGAAAATATGAAATCATTAATCATAGACTCTACTGATGACAGATATCCTGGGAAAATAGTATATAGTGAAGACAACAGATGACAATAACAAAATAATTCTTTATGCATTGCTGTATGAGACAGCAATAAGTAATATTTTTCAATGCAGCCAAACATGGGGGCTGCAGCATTCATGGTCATGATTAAATAAACACAGCTCATTTCTGGGAAGTGTTGATTCAAAACATACAAAATAAGAGGTGAGCTGTTGACTGGACAAGAGCTTGTAAAATCATACATGGGTTTCAAGAGCTGATCTTCCTCATGACTCTGTAGAGGAGGACATGCTAAGTAGTAATAATGAAGAGATCTTTTTGTGATCTAGCTGATAGAATCTTAAAATATTGCCACCTAAATAATTAACTTACTTTACCCTGTGAGAGACTTGACAGCACCATCACTGATAGTTACAAATCAATAGTCTTCAGAGAACATACAAAGTTTACATCACTCTAAGCCTCTATTCTTTCTCCTGAAAAAAACAAAAAACCACTAAATCTCATTTAGGGCCTAATTCATATACAGAAAATAGTTCCAGGTGTTTATCTAGGCTGGACTTGCCTTAAGCCTGAGACTTAAATGTCTAATGAACTACTTAATGGCAATACCTTCAGCACTTATCCAACTAAAATGGAAATAAGTGTTACAGAGAGAACAAATAAAACAGAACAAAAATCCCTTGCAAATTAAAATCCACTTACCAAAAGCAGTAGAAAAATTTATTTTTGCATGTGTTTTTTCTCTTCTTTCCATAGATAAACTGTCTGAATCTTATTAATAAGTCCTGTAGCCAAAAAAAATTGACATTCAGACTAAAAGTTTGGAAATGCTGTATCTTACTAAAAATAGTAATTGCAAAATAAATATGAGAAAAAATCTTGCAGCCAATAATGTAGAACAATACAATTTTTTTTTTTTTCTGTCTTCAGAATTTCCAGAGTCAAATTAGTGGACATTCAGTGACTTTAAATCCTGTGTCGCCTTTTGCATGTGGAACAAACAATTAATGTATTATTCACAGCTTGAAAGTACAAATTAAAACCGGATTAGTCAAATAAAACACATGATATTGTTTTGGATGCAATCTGAGTGAGACAGGACTTGACCCAAAACTTTTAAAAGAAGACTGCCACAAATTATCAAGCATAACCAGAAGAAAATGTACCTTTTGCTTCACCATACCCAGAATCTGAAATGGTTTCTCAGCTTGATTACAATTATTTTTGTGAAAAAGAGAAAAAAATTGGTTTCTTTTAAAAGAATAGGGTCAGACATATTTAAAAAAATGTGGCAAATCATTGAATGAGGTGCTGCTATTTAAAAAAAATAACCATCCAATAAAGAAAAAAAAAAACCAAAAACACAAAACCAAACAACCCTAACAAAACTCTCAAATAAATATACTAAATATTATTTGACTATTTTCTTTTAATTTTCTTTTAAATGACACAAGTAACTAGCCATATACCTCTGATTCTAGATAGCAATAGGTGGATCCTTTAGTTTGCATTTAATTACTTTCCTACCTACATTCCAGCAAAAAGGTTTGAAAATGTTGTCACCTACAGACAGAAACCTATTACATAAACATGTAGCAAGCGTATCTCATTTACTAATCTGTAATTATGTCTACCTCACCACACCACCATTTGACATGTAAAAAGTGTGTTCAAGGGCATGTACAGCTCTAAAGGGTGTGGCTGAGTTACTTGCAGCCTCATTTAATCATCTGTGGTCAAAGAACACAAATTTAATATTCACCAGCTAGATTATTAAAAGCTTCAGTCCAAGCACTGATGCTGAAATATACATGCCTAAACATTCACATGAAAATCTCTCTGTACAAGACAATCTTTTTTTCTACTTTCTCACTTTTTAATTTCTAGTAGGTAACTGTTGGGAAAGGATTTTGTGAGGTTTATGTCCAAAAAATTTCCACAAATTTCTGACCACAAAGTTAAATGCAGCAACCTTAAAAACTATGATAACACTGAGCCAGAGAACTCTGGAGAATTCTGTATAGAGAAATGAAAAATAATTCCAATTAGATAAAATATTTTGTGGAAAAAACTACTCCTTTGAGATACTAGGCAAGGTGTCAGGGCACAAACTGGAAAATTTAGATCATTAAAGGAAAATAGAAACAGTTGGGCAAACTCATAATGTCCACAGAACTTTTTTCTATGATTCTACCTCTAAAACCATCATGTTCAAAGGTGCCAAAAGAACAGCCTTCTGGACAGATCTCTGTGCTCCACTGGGATCAACTGTGGTAAATGTACTGTCAATGTCCATGGGAGCTCTTGGTCATCTTAAGTTTCTTACATTGCTTTGTACTGCTTTAACCCCAAATGTACTGACTGTAGCACTCTCCACCTGAGAAATGGATGTGTCGCCTCACAAATCAGATTGCGCTTCAGAGGAGAAAGAAACTTACCATGTTTGCTATCAGAATCTTATCCCTTGGGCCTGCTGGTTCAAGCACAATTTCCTGAAATCATAATTTTTTTCTATTTTTTAAAGCAGCCTTGAAATGGTTTCCAATGAAATCTTTTACACTCTGGTGTTTCATTGATTTTTTCCATTCAATCAAACAGGCAAGGAACAGTGGTTTAAGTGGAAATTCAGTTCCACTGAATTACATAGCAGATGACCAGAGACTGCTGAGTTCTTTGCTTAAGAACATGAGAGGACTGGAAAAACTGTTCCCCAAGTATATAAAGTACTGGATGTCAGGGCTACAATATTAAAAAAAAAAAAAAAAAAAAAAAAACCAAACAATCTTCAGACTCCAGAAAACATTTACAAAAGTTGTAGTACAGAAAAGTCATAGAAATGGTAGACAACCAGTGTGTTTACATTTGAAGCCAGAATTCTTGTCTGTAAGGTAAATTAGAATGTCCCTGTCAGGAGGTGAAATGAGACCTACCAGCAGGACAGAGACTGGGTAACAAGTAAATGGACAATTTGACTTGTTGATTATCTGCACAAAATGTTAATAAAATTGAGAACCAAATTTAAATCCATTCTAGTAATATTTCTAGTCAGTGCATGCAAAATATATATGGTTTATAATAAATTTAATGTATTATTTTGTATACATATGTTTATACACAACCCTAAAAAGAAGGATCATTCTCTTCTTTTATGAATGTAGGAATAGGTCCTGGGACCTATTTCTGGGCTTGTATTCTTCTTATATTCAGTTCTGTAAACTGTTTACATAGGGCTTCTTTCAGCCTTATACTTGCTCTTGTATAATCACTTCTTGTATAGGAAAATACAGTTTTTACAGAAAAATTGTAATTTTTCTGGGTATCCATCCCAAGCCACTGTAACTACAGTTGTTAATACTTTGCTTGCAGATAAAAACAAGGGGTAGGGATAAGGAAAAAAATCCTTATAATATCACGTGCATTCTTTTCACATGAGGGTCTTTTCCTTCAAGTCTTTGCCAGTTTTTATTACCAAATTTTTGTTTATAAGAACTGTTCTTATAGGTTAAAGTAGGAGTCCATCTGTGTAACGCTTTCATTTAGACAGTTTTTTATTTTATATCCCATTACTGTCCACACCCTTATTCCAAATATAGAGAATGTTTATGTCTTGTAGGAATGTCTCCTAGCTATGAAATCTGAAATTGTGCTATTCGAACTATTTAGGAACTTTTGAAGACCTCTTCTAAAATTTGTCACAACACTTATTCTTGTTAGAATATTCTTGCTACTTAAATATGTATTGCAAGAACTAAATTACAGTGGTGTTTTATATACCAGTATAACATTTTTTCTATTAAACTCCAATTACAACAGGCTGGCCAGAAGAAAAGCGCTATTTAAGCAGAAATAGAGAGAGAGAGACTAAATCATCCCTCACATTTATTATTCATGTTGAATAGTAAATTATTCTATTATCAATTTGTGTTTGATATATATTCTGAAAGACCACTGATGGGAGTAAAAGAGTAGTTACAGGAAGTGGGTCCTACCATTTCCTGTGGTCTTTTCTTTATCCACAGTGCTGATTTAATTTTGGGAGGAAACCAAGTCAGTTATTATATTAAATCTTAAATCCAATGATATAATTTTTTTGGCCCAGATACAAAGTTAGCTGAATTCCAGTGAAATCAATCAACAATGAGTTTTTCCTAGTTTAATAAATGCAGGCGGATGTGTTGCTGAAAAGGTAAACCTGTTAGAATCTGCTTATACCCCTGTACGTTTAGAAGAAAGCTGAAATAAAATGTTGCAGTTGGTAGGCTATAAAGCAGAACTGTAACAGACCTGTCTAGATCCAAACACTAAAGGCCCTTCTCTTTAAATGGGAAGACCATCTGTATAATTTCAGATACATTTTTCTATAAGTCTGCCCTGAGGCTTGGCTATGGCCTATGACTTACTGATTTAAAATTAAGTTAATGCATCAAAATACCCTTCATGTCCTCAAGAACTTATCTGAGGCAGGCTACATGTTAAAGGGTACTTTAAGACCACATTGAAATAAACTTCCTGAAACTCTAAATTTCATAGAGGCACTGAAAGCTGCTTTGTAGAGACCACATTTCCCTCTTGCTGTCACACTGCTATACAAGATACTGCAATAAATTCTGAGTCAGCGCACATCTTCAAACGGGTAACTCCGACCATGTGAATAATCTAAGTGGAAATAATTACAGTAAGTCCATCTCTAAGTAGTAAAAATATTTAAATGCCTTGATTAATCAGATGTTGGTTTTCCTTTCTCAAGATGGAAAAACAGCACCCATCTAAAACTCTAATGATGATGTGAAAATTTTTGTCTCTACTTCACTGAAATTTAAACTGAGACTCAACACAAGAGAACACTGATTAGGAAAATTCCCTTTATGCAATCTTTATATAACTATTTGGGATACATGTGATGTAGGATTTATGAAGGATCAGCAAAAAAAAGACAGACATATTTTTCCAATATTTTCAATGCATTTTGGTACTCGATAAAAGGCACCTAGCAAGGGGAATAATTATATTGTTCCAGCTCTAACTTTTTATTTTAAACTTTTAAATTTTCATAATAAAGGCAAATATTTAGGGGTTTTAAAATCAGACATTAATAGAGTACATAGCACTTCAGATCCATCTCAATTTTAAATGCCTAACTGGGGCACTGAAATTAAGTGGTAAGAGTCTTAAGTTGTCTCTGCAACCCAAGGGCTGACACATTCAATACTTATGTGAATTTAATCTGGAAGTTTTCACTTTTATATGTTGACTACATGAGAGACTGAGGTCAATAAAACTCCTGTTCTAGGCTTTTCTCTTGTAGCCTGAGGCTAGGTAGGATGAGTCTGGACCAATTTATTGTATTCTCTTGCTGGAGTGGCATGCACAAGGATAACAGAAACGCCATAAATTATTCACTTTTAGGTACAATGCAAACACAGTTTGAACTCTTGTGTCAAAAAAAGGACGGCATGAACATGCAGGATCTCTCAGCATTCGCTGTTGCCTTATCAATGCCTCTGACCTCAGCTGGCTTTGCCTTGTACTGCCCACCTTATGTCCAAGTCCCACAGAGCTACAGCTTAGTACCTTATTCTTCTGCCTAGAGGATTCTGCACAGCAGAAGTGTTCATAAATTAGTAGAAATTCAACAAATTTACTACTAAAAAACTTTTAGACATGTATATTAGAGTCATTCAGACTACTGCTGCTGAGAAGTTTTCCCCTCAACCTCCTTCACCCCCTCCAAGGATGCAAATCAATATTCATCTGGTTTTATTTTGTAGGGATGTTCAGGTGTCTCTGTATTAGTCACAGACATCTGTTTGAAATAGATACATAGATACATAACTATAATTATAATAATAGAGGCAATAATAATAATTATAATTATACAAGTCTCAAAGCCTTCCACTAGGACATCAAAAGAAAATGTTTTTAAAACTGCTGTCTAGGGAAACGACTTGAGACCACAAAAGCTTCAGCGAGAACCATGAAATTTCTCAAAGTTCAGGTACTTTACTTGATTACATGACAGTAGTTTAGGAACTCTCTTTGTGGCAGGCATTGCTTCACAGACCTGACAGAATGGATAGAGAATGGCCCTTGTGCCTGATCCATAACAGTCATTGCCTGTTACACACATTTCAAGATTCATTCGAGCTATGAAGATAATCGAGGCAGCCGACAGTTACCCTGCAGCTGCATGGATTTATGATGGCACTGTCAAGAAAATGAGCCAAAATGATACAGTAGCTGGCTTTAGCTGCAAATAACGTGATAGGCTGTACAGTAGTAGTGTAGCAGCTGCTGTCATTGCAGGTAATAGGCTATAAAGAAGGCTGATAGCAATACCTGTCATTTCTTAATGGCTGACTTCACTGAAGAGCTTTTGTGGCCTTTAACATGGAGATAATAGAAGATACAACAAATTTTACAGCTTTCACGTTGCATTCATAATTTATCTTAAGAGTACTGCCCCAACAAGGACAACAGTTGTCAGACTGAGAAAGTACAGAACTGGCTTTGAATAGTGAGAGATTGTCTATTATCCAGAACAGAATTCAAGTACAGGAAAGGTTTCTACAGTGTTAAGCTCAGATTTCTGTAGCAAACACTCTTCAGTTTGCTGCAGATCTGTTCCAGGATGTATAGTGGACAGGGGCTCCTTATGTAGAGATTTGATTTTTCAATCAAAGGAAAAATGTAGAAAAACAAATACCATGACCCATTTTGCATTTCAGTACAAAATGTGGTCTTGTGCCAGATAAGATACAAACCTACAAAAATGGCTTTGCATGTATCTAAATCTGTATTATAGCAGCTGGGATTAGTGACATAACGTTATGACAAAAGGCAAGCCCATTTTTTTTTAATTAAAATGGGAAGCATCTATTAACTACTTAGGTTATAAATTTGGTCAAATATGAGACTGATTGGCAAAGTGAATAGACTCTATTTAAATATGTGATTAAACATTAGTCAAAGTCTCATAAATTTTGTCTTTAGCTTTGTACTACTTAGGTATTCAACTTTATCTCCTATTATTTTTAAAAATTTTTCTACATCAAATCCATTACATTGTGACCCAGTTGGCTGGAAGTTGGCTTCTGTCATAGTTTGTTAATGCCTCCTAGACCTTGGTATATTGAGCTTCATTGTTTTTCATGCAATTTTCCACTGCAATTTGTTTGAGCTTCTAGTTAGTGGTGTAGTAGTCCAAAATTATGAACTTTTCTCACAGAGGTACCTTCAACACTTGGAGACTCTAGCTAAATGGGGATCATAGTTAGGATCTCACTTCAAAAATTATTCAGACCTATTGTGGAAATACTTCATTTTAGACTCCCTCTTTCCATCTGTCCTTAATGATTGCTTCTAACTAATTGGTGAGGAGCAAGCCTCATCAGTGCTGCAGCTGTAATATTTGCACCAAGATCCTAAGTTTCTTTAAGTTGTTCAGATTGGAAAGTCAGCCCAAAAGCATGACAGATCTGCTGGGACACATGTAGTCTTGAATGTGAATAAATACCAAATAAAATCTTTGGCCTTGTCAAAAAAGAAAATGAACTATAGATGTCTTAGACTGTTTTTATTGCCAAAATTTTAATGATTTTATCATTTTGGTTTTATTACACCCTGTGTGAAGGTAAGAAATAGCATGCTTTTGCTTGGTGCCTTGAAGAAAGCATTGAAAGCATATTTATACCTAAATTTAGTAGGTAGGGTGGGGTTTTTTGCAAGTTCAGACAGCTTTCAATCATCCTTGGACGGAATGAATTTTCAACAGGTCTATGAGTCTTTATGTCTGTTGGCAGAGTACAATTGTGTATGTATCTGGTATGTGTCTGACAAAGGTATTGGAGCTGTTGCAATATATTAATACTTTTCCTTTCTGGAGGCTTGACCTCTTGGTAAATATTTTTACAATTCCAAAAAAAGTATATCGACGCTTTCAAGTGCACAGGTACATACCAGAGATAACCTAAATTCAAGCACATGCCTACTAATATGTCCAGCATTTGGCTGATAAGGAAACATAACACTACCTTAAATTCACTTACTTCCACTATTTTCTTCTGTTCTTGCACCAAACAAGGTTTGTCAGATCTCAGGACTTCAGCCAAACAGCTTAGTCTCATAATATTTAGTACAGTAGTTGAGTATGCAATGTACTTTTTTTTAATGCATGTGAATTTTTAGGACTAGTCTGTACATACATAAAAATATTCTATGGTATTTTGTCTGTATATTTCAAAGCTCTAAAAATAACACATAAAATCCTGAGTATTCTCTGTCTTCATAAGCCACTTACACTGCCAAGACTTTTTAAAAATTGTAACTCAAATGGATTTTAGATTCACAAACAGAAATGTAAAGATAACTGTTTGAAGGGACAAGCGCAAACTTTTTTCTGTAAATATCTGTTTTGCAAAAACTGTTGTCCCACGGTCTCGTGCTTATTTTTGTTGATGATTCAGGGCAAGTGAAAGTAGAGAAAAATGTTTGCAGACATGTAATAAAGAGTTTTACTTTTGTTTAAAGAGATATAAAAGCATCCTGTGTCATAGATATTGTATCAGATTTTTATCTCATTCTGAATTGGTGAGGTCTCTATTTCTGGGAATTTTTTTGGTTGGTTGGGTTTTGTTCCTTTGATTTTTGGTTTTTTTTAGTATAGAAAAAGGATAGTTATATTTCAAAATAAATCCTTAACTACTTAATTTTTTCAGTTAAGCAAAGAGATAATTCTGTTACAACGCAGAGGATTTCACATTTTGTCAGGGAAGAACTTCTCTGATCATTGAGAAAAGCATGTTAGCTTGTGCCAAAAGGGTTTGTCCTGAACTGCTTCGTATAGTTTGCACCACTTAGTAGTCAAAATACTATTGTGCCATTGTTTAACAGATAATTTCATTGGCTGGGCTGTCATCTTCAGCTCAGCAACCAGATGAGACTCTCTGGACTGTGCTCAGCTACTGGTTTTTTCTCCCTGAAGTAACTGAACATTGAGCTGACAACCACAAACATTTGTGCACAATTTTGAAAAAAAAAAAAAAAAAAAAAAAAAAAAAAAAAAGTTACATATTTTTAAGCTGCAAATGCACAGCTGTGAAATTCAAGAAAAAGCTGTACAATTTTCACTTGCAAATTTATGGATTCAAGAAGTAACATCATTGTGGTGTGCATATGATATGATTGCTGGCTCTTTTCCTATTCACCCTGCTTTTTCCTACCTTTCTGCTATTCTTGGGAACAAAGCCACTGTCTTTGGTTTATTTATCTACTACCTAAGCTTTAATTCTTATATAAAAATTATAATGTACAGGATAAAATTTTTGATAAATTATTTTATTCTCCACTTGCATCCAATATTACAATTAAAATGTTTTCAACTTGTTTTTTAAAATATACTAACTCACATTTTTCTTTTGATATGGTGGCAGGCAAATCTCTTTTCTTCCAAGAATTATTTTCTCTCTCAAGATGAACGTTATAGGATCTGAAATTAGTGGTTTATCTCTGTTACCTGTATATTTGTTTTCTGTGATAGTAGCATATTTATACGACATCTGAGATTTATTTATTTTAATTTAACTTAAAAATTAATCATGCTATTACAAAAGGTCTTAGAGCAGTGCCAATTCTTGCTTATATCTAGGGTGTGAATGCATTTCATTTGTACTCTACTTAATTCAGTGCCACTGTCTCAATTTAGACTGGTTCAGACTCTCTCACAGTTAAGCCTCCTTGCAAAGAGTCTAGTTGGAAAAGTTCAGAGAGGTCCTGAAAATGCCTATAATTGGTAGAACCTCAGAGTCAGGGCAATACCGCTGTGAAAATCATGGGCAGTGACATTCAGCCCTTGACCTGAATAGCATTTCCCAGTTCTGACATGATAGGACTCAAGGTAGATTTCCCTTAGCTCTTATAGATTCCTGCAGCAGAGATATATAAACCACTCACAAATATTAAGGACGATGTGGTAATTGGCATTCATGCTGTGACTTATCGTATTCATCTTTTTTTCACTATTGAACACAGTGGTGCTTTTCCTTAAAATCTGTGGACTGTGTTGCCAGCATGAGGAGTGGTTTGGGTGCTGGGGTGGACCATTGACCCAAACACCATTCCTGCTGCAAAATCTTTTGTATGACATTGGTATTCGGTATAAATCCTTGCACCATGACAAACCATATGCAAAACAAAATATATGTATTCAACAAAATAAGTCACATAGACACTACTAAAACAGAGACTATAAAAATAAGGTGTGTAAGCTTAACAGCAAAACTTAATCTTTCTCCTTAGAAGCAAAAGTAAAATACATTTTAGCAGGGCTAGTGTTAGAGAAAGGGTCTCTTTTACTGAAGTACAGCTGATTGGTTTTATAATTCTTTTATATAGCACCTTCTCTGATATGACCTGTGCATGTTAAAGGCCATAGCTAATTTAGCAATTCTTGTTGTTTTCTATGGACAGTTACATAGCATACAAGATATACTACATAAAAAGATTACCTTGGCTTTCTTAACTACTGGATATAAATGTACATAGTAATGCACTGAATAGGCTAATTAGGAATTAAATATTCCTTTAAAATCATTTTAAACTCAAATTATGCTGACAACCAAATTTTTTTTAGCTCTTTCTCTAATAGTTGTGTTAGACATTGAAGAGCTGCGCTCCAAATCTTGACACATTGTTCTGACTTATGCTCGATTGCAAAGCATGGCTCTAGGGAATAGTTTTGAACCAAAGTACCTGCTTATGACAGGTGAACTCCAGTTCTCCAGTTTTTAACTACAAGACCAGTATTCTTTTCCAGAATTTTAGAACCCTTCTCCCGCCCTTTCCCCTGTAAAACCTGCAGAACACCTGCCCCCTCCCCCCCCCCACCCAGGAGCTCTGAGCAGCAATACAAAAGGTGACAACCTTACATCTTACATGTTTTTTTTTTTTTTTTCAATTTCCTAGATATGAATTAACTGACAAAATTATGGAAAGAAATTTGAACAGTGGTGCTCAGTGAATATCAGATGAAAAGCTGAAGTTAAAACTGATTTCAGGACCATCTCCAGTAATCATATATATAATATTTCAGATGAAAACTAAAAGCAGTAACTAAAGAGAAAATATCTTCAGTGTCAATGAAGCTAAAACATGTCAGCAGTGTTTTCTTCTGTGTATACTGTCTCACATGCAGGAAAGAGTGAAACAAGGCAAGATTTTCCATCTGACTTCTTTATGTGTTTCTCCGGAGTGCATCCCCTATTTTCTGCCTGAACTAAAATGTGTGTGGAGATAAGCAAATACAAAGCAGCTCTGCACTACTGTTACCAAATCATTTTAATAAGACAAAGGTATTTTTTGTTTTGCCACAGTCATATCTTAACTGTAAGAGTCATTAACACACACTAGATCCCTTTGTTAAAGCAATCCTTGTAAGAGGAGGCGTGAACTAATGAGGGGCTTTATGTGTCCCAGCGCAGCTGGCAGCAGAGATGAAGTAGCATTACAGCATATCAGAGAGATTTATACTGAGGATTCTTAATAGAAAGATTTTTGGGGACTCGGCCATCATCTCCTATAAATAATTAAAATTAGCAAATTATCATTGTTATAATTCAGGGAGTTTTGCTTTCTGCCAGCATCCACAGTGTAGTCAAGATTATATTTCCTTTGTTGTCATTTGCAGGATTTTCCATTGTCTCAGAATATTTGCCCTCTGAATCTGCAGCCTCCTCAGAGGTCAAACTCCGTTGCAGGTGCTGCTCTTGAGGTGGCAGAACTTTTAAAGACTTGAACCCATTCCAGCTTTCTATAACGGGGATGTCACCAATTTAAGTATTTTTTTTTAATTCATGTTTTAGGGAAGAACAGAAAAATACTTTCCGCTCCTGCTACTGTGATGCCGTATTAATGCTCCCTTACCTTTACTTCACAGAACATAAACAAAATGTTGAAACAATCTATTTTCAAACCGCGCATGTCTCCATCTTTATATACTAAAATTACATTTTAAACCTGTGTAATTTTGATTGTCTCAAATGTGCTGGACTTCTACAATTAACATCAAATAAGAAAAGACTCATCAAATTGTAATTCTTCAGCAATCATAGCACACTGCAACTTGTTTATGAACTTTTTTTCTGACTATTTAATTCATATTACCAAGTGTGACTAAGAATTGTGGAGAGTTTTCAAAAATGTTTGGCTGATTTGTGAGACCCCACTATTCTGAAAAAATATAGACCATGACTGGAATATCTTGTTCTTATATGTCAGAAGATATCAGTGATGAGATACCTTCCAGTCTCTCATCCTGCACCTAGCTGAGGTTTGTACTGCGGTAATTAGCTCTGTTAAAACCCAACACTATCTGCGATTAAATAGTTCTGCTTTAATCCAAGACATCTCCAGTTGTCTTAGGAGTCTGGGTCTCAATGACTTACAGTGGCTTTAGCTTCTTGGTGCATTTTTACAATTTTAAAACTGTATTCATATGAAAAGTTTATTAGCAAATCTTATTACTGATAGTAATATGCAGTGCCAAGCTACAGCAGGTAAGTAAATTAATATTTAAAACAAAGGAAAATGTGGAAATACATTTCAGAGGAAGGCAGAGAAGAAAAGTTTTCTCCTGGCAAATAAGACAGTCAAGTAAAGACCTATAGATGCCCTCACTGGAAGGTACTCAACAAAATATCAACAGGAATTGCTAGATTTCAGATACAGGAAACAGGGAAGGTCACTTTGGTTTTGAAAATTATTCAAATATTTAAGTATTTGAAAAGAAGAAAAATATTTTTATTAAATTAAATAACAGTTTTTCCATAAGCATTGAGGGAGAAATAGTCATAAACCAAACCATAACTATACTAGGTGTAGGAAGAGTCTATTTCAATCTTTGATCATGAGTTGAGATCAGAATACTTTGCAGAAAAACAAAACTGCAAAGTTGTTCTTCAGAATAATGTTTTCTTTTCTCATAACATTTCTCTTCCTTCTTATGCTTGGCAGATAAGTAACAAATATGAGAAAACTGAAGAAAATCAACTTTTTTGCTTCTCCTCCATGTTTCTTCTTAAAAATATAATATTTTTGAGAAATTTTGCTGCTGTTTTCCTAAAAAGGCTTGTTTTCAGAAGAGGAACTTCATGCTGAAGTTTTGAATAAGTGTGAAGGCACCTAGGGTATCTAATGGAGCCATGTAAAAGGAAAGGGTCAGAAATCTCAGTCTTGGCCATCAAGGTCCAGCTAGCCTAAGTCCCATGTGCACAGTTGCTGTCGAGTTTAGCACAGATATATATATCCTATTATCTTAGTTTTAAGTGCTGGAGAGATATTAAAGCATTTTTTAAATGACCCAATTCAACTGTATATTTAGTTATCAAAAATTCCCTTTTGTTTTGGCATAATTTCCACTTAACAGGGCTAAAACCTCTGAAAAAGTGTGACATTCATTTGGTTGTTCTGAATTTGCAAATTCTGAGATAAAGATGAACTTGAATCAATGTTTCATCAGAGCACTTCCAAAGTCAAGGGACTTTCACCTCTAGATAATATTAGGGGTTTATTTTCAGTGTTCAGAAGGAATAGAAAACCACTGTCTAACACTTTCTTCCATTGAAGACTGTTAGGATTTAGATTTTAACGTCTGTTTTACAACTAACTTCATCTCATGCAAATGACTAAACTCCTGGCACATAAATCTTTTCTGGATTAGCATTGCTGTGTCTGATAAAAATGACACAGAAGAGATTAATCAATATTGATAAGTAAGCAAATGTGATGTTTTCTTCCACACCTTTTCATGAGTTGCAGCTGAAGCACTGGGTGTTAAATCAGTGATTTTGTCATCCTGAATGCATAAAATAATCCTTTTATGAAACTAGTCAAAGTAATCAGTTCAGTAGTTCAGCAGTGTATAGAGTCCTCCCCATTGCTAAGGGTCTGTCAGCACTTCAACCCCTTTTTCTATCCACAGATTGCATAACCTCACAACTAAAAAATGCCCTTGTGGAAAACCATGATGCAGGGGGAAAAAAAAGGAAAAAAAGTCTTTTCAGAGAAAATTTTATTTTGCATGTTTTTATAATTTCTTATATCTCTCAATGGTATGTGATCACACCGTGTGTGCTACAGTCTCAGTAGACGTAGGTAAGGTGAGGACAGAGAAATAAACCTAAATTTGAAATGTTACTGCCTATTTTTTCTACTTAAATTATAGCTTTGATTTTATTGTACACCAGCATTTTTTGCTAACTGTTTGCTCATTTGGTATTGTATGAAAACCTTCTTCTCACTTTTATTAGGGGGAAGCAAGTTAAATCAGATGGATCAAGATGCACTGCTTCTCTACTTGGAGGGAGGGTAGTGCTACAAAACAATACTGCAAGGGGAGTGAATGCTTATCAAGAGAAAGTTTACTTTTGTCATTAAGAATTAATTTAGCTGAATTGGTGCAGTGAAAGTGGTAAACACAATCCCCCTTACTGTTGTTTGTCAGGGTATTATATCATCCTGGATTGCTTTGTCAATAATCTGCCTGGCCTGCAAGCTAGAAATCTAAGATTGCCAGGATGAGTGACAGGTTGGAGATAGCTGATAATTCTAAGGAATTGGAGGTGTAAAATCTTTAAGGACCATGTCTACAGTATAAATGCAAGGGTATCTCCACATCACTCTGTACTTACAAAGGCAACAGCATTGTTAATGGCAGCCTGTCTGTCCATCAAGTTTGCTTCAGGAGGATTTATCCCCCTTTCACTCCTTATCTTCCATGGCTGTGTTTATTTCTAAACCAGCTGCAGAATAAATTGTCTCTTGTCTTCACCTCCTACACTGAGTACAATGATATGTTCTTAAACCATGGTGTTTTGCAGGCATTTCTTTTTCAGAACAGAAACTTCTAATTTTGTTTGTATATGAGTTCATTCAGGTTTTTCCGTTTTAGACATAGTAAGCACAGGTTGTTTGCTTTTTTGCTCCTTTTTTATGGTACTCCTCTCAAGGTTCATAAATCTGTTCTGTATTGCTAAGGTGTTTGAAATACAGAAGGGAAGCCATAAGGGAATTGGTTCAGGTGACTAATATGATGTAGAGGTAATATGGCAAAAACTATTCTTTTGTATAACACAGGGTATATTCAGAAAAATGACTGTAAAGATATCCTGACATTTCATGTTTGTAGAGTCTTTCTCACATGTAGGTCCTTTGTAAATAAAACAATTTTTTTTCTAGCTGTCAGATTTGATAATTGAATCTGAAAGTCAAGTTACATAGCTGGTGGCCATGTAGTTATATAAAAAGTGCCAGATTTGGTTAATCAGTCTATTGATTATGGCACAAGGGACAGTGTTAACATGCTCTCTCTTCTTTCTGAGTGCTGGTAAATATTTTATAATCATAAGACTACTGAGATCACAGGGGTTTTTTAAAGTAAGATGTCATTTGCAAAATCACTTTTATAGTAGCAGCTAGTGTGCACACTGACCTATAGAAAGTTCAGATAGCCTTAGCACCTGCCCGCAAAAAAAAAAATTAAAAAGAGCAACTAATTGGAAATGCTGGTTACATCACTTTTTGTATGGCCAGATATAAAAGGTTCTAGTTCAGATCAAAATTAGAAATTGAATTATCAAAACATAAAGAGAATATTATAAAAAATACTTAGTCTAATCACAAATAAAAACTATGTCATGAAGATTTTTATTAGCAGAAATCATCAAAATTCAGCAACTTACTTTTTACTTTCAGTTTGCTTACTTTTTACTTAAAAGCTTTAAAAGGACTCTCAGAAAAAAAACCACTTGGGTTTCCAGTGCATTTTAGCAGCAATATGAGATTATACTTGTTTGTTAAATTTGTTTGGCAAAGGTACGCTAATTAATCATGAATGATATCTCTGTTTAATCTTAATACTCATACTTCTATGAACACCTGTGTATACATTCCTCTCTGTATTTTTTTTGTCAACTGAAAAATAGAATCTCTCAATAAATTCCTTATTTACAGTTTCCAGAATGACAATAAAAAAATTACTTGTTAGTTACTGAATGTAGATGTCAAAATCCTATTAGCAAGACACACACACAGAGGTGAGTCTTTTATTTCTGCTGAAATTCATTACTGAACTCTGTGGTCAGAATTTACTTCTGAAAAAAATAGTCATGCATTTACAAGATGTAGAGGTTTACAGTTAGATGAAACCTTTGAGACAGTGTAAGCTATCACTTACAAGCAGCCAAAAAAAGCAATCCTGTCCTCCCATTGCTCCTGATTTCCATCTCCATAGCATGTTGGCTCTTTCAGAGATGTTTTGCGGTCCTATAGTGAACTAGATTGAGGAATTATGTAAATTAACAGGGTGGTGGCACTTGCTGTTCTTCAATTTATTAGTGATATAATATTATAATAGTGCATATGAATTATAATAACGACTGATAATTATAATGATAATAATAATAAAATAATAATTCTAATAATTATAAATATAATAATAGCATCTAGGCAAATTGTTATTCATTTTTTGGTTTACTTTCACATAAAATAATTTACTGACCTAGTTCAGCAAGTGGTCATAAAAACCCACGTACCTGCCAAAGGAAATAGGATGTGAAAGGGTGATAGCTCAGCCAGAAACAGGGCCAAAGGCAAAGTTGTTTCTTTTGATGTGGTCTTAGTTTGGTTTAAATTGCTTATTGAATTTTACTCTAAAATACTCATCTCTCACTCATTTATTCTAATTATAGTATTTGATGTTACAAATTGCTAGAGTGGGAATAGTTATCTTCTATACCTATATTTCATGGATAATGAAAGATATTTATCACAGAGACGTGAAGTCCTGTATCAGTAACACACTGAACACCAGTGTTTGACTTCATACCCCTCAATCACTTAATCAGTGGCTGTGGTATGATATATTGATGACATCATCATTGATGAAATCAGGAAAATGGTAGCAGTAGCAAGTAGCACTATTGAGCTAAACATTACTGAGAAGCATTTTCAAAGGTAAGGTTCTGTATCTGTAAATCATACATGAAGTGTAATAGATGTGGACTCAGAAAAAGGTTTATTTACCACAGGTCAGCTACTCATATAGAAGAATAGCATAACCATTGCTTTGTAAAAGTACATCTCTTTCATTATTCATACTGGAATAAAGCATAGCAGTAATCTCATTAGAAGGGGAAGTATTTATAGCTAGGATAAATTTATACCTATTGGCTTGAAGTTGTACGCTTAGGAGAATATGCAGGCTTATAGATAAAATTATTCTAACATCTAAGGCACTTAGCATCCCACCATTTAAGGTCAGAGATATAGCTGGGAAGGAAAAGAACTTTTTCTCTAGATCTAATTTTATTTAGATTTGACCTTTGAAAAGCCAACAGCCTATTTGTTGATACTCTCAATTTTAGCCAGGAATTTTTCTTTCTTTTATTCTTTTTTTTACTTTTTTCTTCCTTTTTTCTTTTCCCAGTTTTTTTTCTTTTTCTTTTTTCTTTTTTTTTTTTTTTTTTCTGTAACAGGTATTCATCATCCTTTTAAACTGAGTTTCCTATGCCAAAGCAGCTATAGGCACTTCCTAGTGAGCTGAGCTTGGTCTCAGCAAACCATTCAGCAGTGCTAGTTGCTTGCAATTCTTTACTATAACTTTTTATAGTTATTTCCTCTACTCAGCTATTGCATTTGACCTCCATCTGTCTCTCTGCAGAGGTTTGTGCATTGTTCAGCATCTGATAATCCTTTTCTTCAGAGGATTTTTTTGTTATCTCTGCTGTCTGCCAGGACCTCCTCTTGACATTGTGACAATGACTGTAAGTCACATTCTCAAATGCAAAGATGTCTTGTCTTCAGATCACATCTCCTACCTCTTCTCCCCACTCATGATGCACCATGTAAGACAGGAGGTGAAATGTTCACAAGAATCATTGAAGTTAAACATTAAATCTTCCCAAAACTTTATAAAGCCATGATTCTAAATGTAGAATGCATAACCACATCTGTTACAAATAATACAGTTTAGGGTTTTTATTGAAAATATTTCCTGATCCCATAACAGTGAAATAATATTGTTATTAGTTCAAAATATGACCTATATCTTATCTAACTTCTGATTAATAACATGATCATTCATTGTATTTTCATAAGTTATACCCTACAAGAGGATGTCATGAAAGTTCTTGACAAGACTTTTTGGACCAGTGCCTAACTTAAGTGCTTATGGTAGTACTGGGGTAGTCCCCCTAAATCCCCCTAATCTGGTTTAATCCCCCTAAAATTCTGGCAAACAATACCAGAGTCATAACAGGATTGTATGTGTGTAAGTGTGCAGACATCATCAACTTCCCAACATCCAGAACTGCGTTCAGATGCACTGGGCTTCCGCGGCAAAGTATGGATCATTTTTCCTCTTTATGTCCAGAAATATGTAGTGTTCACACAGAGTTTTCACAGACCTTGAACTATGTGCACAAGTCTCCCAGGTCAGATGATGGCTCAGAGGAGATATTATTCACACCATTTCCCCTGCAGATGTGGATCCATAGAAAATGTTTTTGACCTACGTTTTCTCTTCAGCCAAAATGTAACAGATGACAGTGTTCAAGAAAAACTGTAAAAATGGCAACTCTATGATTTATAGGAAGAAAAATGATGGTCACTGAGATAAAACTTTGTTATAACTGTTTTTATGCTAAATAAATTCCACTAGCTGAATAAGTCTTTTGTGAGACATTTGACTCCTAAGCAGAACAAGCATTATCAGTCCAAGCAGGGGTAGCTCCAAATGAGGGTATTTATGTGTAGCAGAGATCCAGATACAAGATGGATTTGAAGTGACATGTCTTTGAGCAGGAAAGCTATTTACAAGATTGTTCTTCATCAAGGACATCCTATAACCAGATCACCTATAACAAGATAATCTCAGGTGAAAGATAAACTCAACATTTGTTCCATGATGAAACAATCCAGAAAATAATAAAATGCTGAGGAAAACTGTGAACTGATCAGTTTGGGAGCACTGGATAAAAGCAAATTCCAACCTGCTTTGTAGCTGAGTATTTGTGCTTCCTGTGCTCATTGCTCAGACAAACCTTCAGAGGGTGGCAGTTTTGGAGGGGATCCTGTTATTAAATAGAAAACAGAGACAGAATTTTAGGTTTGCAAGATGATAATGTTTGGAGACTGTACAAAAAGCTTTACTGGTCAAATATGTGCCTTTGCTATAAATTTTGTATGTACTTCCAAACAACATATTTTTTTTTACTGAAGCAATGGTTTTGGGATTAACTACTTATGTATGAGATTCTGCAATAGCATTAATTTTGAGTGCCAAACATCTATTTTATTTTTATCACAAGAGTTCCTATAGTAGAACTAATCTACTTGCAAATGGTGGGGAAACATGGAACCTGAAAACTGCATTATTCATTAATATTCTGTGATTTTATAAAAAAAAGGTAACTACAATGTCACAGTGATGCTCAGCATGTGATGTTTTAGCAAGAAATAAGGAAATAAAACCTCTGATACTGTTATAATACAGTGGATTTTTATGTGTTTGGATTTCATTAGCAAAGCACTTTAAAAACATTAACAGAATCAATCATTCAAAGGGCCAAAAGAGGTAGTTAATAATTGATTCTGTGACAGAGACAACTCAAGTGCCCTTTCCAAGGCTGTAGAAGGAGACAGTGTCAGAACCAGAGTTACGGGAATCAGAATTTCCTGTTTCTCAAACTGGTTTGGTTTTTTCCTATTAAGAACTGAATTGTATTCTCTTCCTCAGCAGGTAGTCAGTTTGTCATAGACATGAATACTGGTGACCCAATAACAATCTTCATTGAAATAATCCTTTAGAAATCAGTATTTGCTACAATAATCTTCTGTAACAGAGAATGCCACAGATGAATGATGTCTTTATGTAAGTCAATATGAGAGTAATGAAGACCTATCACTTCTTATATGAAAGCTCTTTATTTCAGGAAACATTACTTTATGTTACTGCGACTGCAACTACTACACAGCAATATTTTTGTCTTCCTGGCAAACCCCACATTAACAGTTTAATCTGAGTTTTTTGGGTTTTCTTCCTTTCACATTTTTGCTAAGACTAAGAGAGACTAGTATGGCTGGTCAATCATACGGCAGAGAACACCATTTTTAAAGCAGTATGTGTTGAGCAATATTCATTATGTAATTATTTCAGACATTAACTGAATTTTTTATACTATTGGCCTTTTGTTGGGTGCTGATATGCACATACAAATTTAGGATTTAAATATGGTGCTTGAGAAGGGTGACTTGTGAAGTGAGGAGGAAGAGGAAGCATCCTTCCTTCAGCAGAGCACATAAGAGTGGGTGCTTCGTCTCTGTCCCCTGTGCAGACCACACCTCACAGCAGTGGGAAGAGGGGGGAGGGTGCAGGGGGGGCACTATAAATCTCAAAAAACCCAAGCATGATGACACTAACAAATGGAGAGACAAAAATTTCATGGTGGAAAAATTATTGTGCTGGAAAATGTTGCTTTGATGAAATTTAAATGTTCTTTGGAAACATGCAGTTTTTCTCATATTTTCTGACAGAAACTCAGCAGAGTTGCTGCCACTCACCCACCTCCCCAACAGATTGCTTGGCAGGCCTGGGGGACCCAGCTCATGTCAGGGCTCCCTGCGCTTCCAGACTCTCTGCTGCAGATGTAGAAGGTTTGCAGGGGCCCTGACTGCTGGTACTGGCAAGAACCAAGCTGAATGACAGAGAGCCTGGAAGCAGGTTATCAGGTGTCTGGAGCAGCATGGGATGCTTCATTGTTTGTGCTGAAGTACTGCATTGATGGGGTTGGGTTTGGTCTGGGCACTTTCATTTGTTTTCTTGTTTGGAAATTTTTTCTTGATTGGTCATCCACAACTGGGATCTTTTTCTGTTCAGTGCTGACGTTTTACTCTGCTTTAGAGCATCACTTTCCTGCAGATCTAGAAAACCAGGTTTTGATCCACCCTGAACCTCCTCACTTGTCCCCAGGAATGCATTCAGTATTTATTTTGGGAAAATCAGGCCCCTACAGAAGTGAGAAATGGCTGCATCTCATCACGATGATTTATCCAAGAATATCAGAGGGGCAAGAGGGAGAGTATTGCTAGCAGGAAAAGATGCTTTTTAGAATTGCTGTACCTGAGGATGAAAAAGCTACATTGGCCTACAAAGAGTAAATATTTCTGCTATATTTTGGTTTTATCACTATGTTTTTGGGGAAGTAGCTATACAGTTTTGTTGCTGTCATATTCTCCATTTTATGTTTAGCTTTGTTTAAAACCTTGGCATTGAGTTCAGAAGCCATGATGGGTAGACACTTAAGAGATTCAGTATGTAGATGTTTTCATGTCTTAGCTCTGCTGCTGTTGGGTTGGTCAGAATGGGGAAAGGTTACGAGCTGCTGGGATGAGTTACAAAATTTTCACCTGTAAAATCAAAACTTCATTTTCAGTTGTAAACTCAGAATAAATGAGAGACAGGTGTTCCATCTTTAATTTGGCCATGGCTCAGGGGTATTGCCTTTAATTTAGTGGTACAACAGTGAGATTGACTTAGCCATGGAGTTTGTACAATATTCTATATTGTCTTGGTTTCTTCCTCAGTCATTAATAAATTCAAGAAATACAGGGAAATATATAATTATCTGCCAAGTATGAGGCAGATAGAAAGAACTTCATTGAATGCAAAGTTATTCTAGTTTCAATGTCTTTCTTTCACGTTATGTCTCCTATTTCATTGTTTTTCCCTCACATTGCCAGCCATCTGATTCTCCTACCCATAATATGTCTTTGTAGCTGATTCAATGCTCTAATGATCCCACTGAAATGATTAAATATTGATAATGGTATTATACTAGTCTCAGATCCCTGCCACTCTGTCACCCATTGGAGATTCCCAATATTGGGCAGGATTTTTACCACAGGGCTTCTGCAGCATCTGTGAAGAGAACTACTAGTAACTCTGTGTAGATATGACAATGAAGGAGGCTAGACAATCTTAATGGTCCTCTGTATTTTGTTCACAGCTGAATCACTCTTAGTAACCAGCATTCCATGCAGAAACAGTGCTACCAGCAACATGCTGCAGCTATGTTGAAATGATCTTTTACAGGCTGTAGGTATGGTCTCTAGAGGTTTAGGAATTTTGGCCATTACTAGAGGATTGTTAAAGCCTTGATTTATTTTTGTCATTTCGTCTTTGAGGGAGGTCTGAGAAGGTAGCTGTCCTGGAGGCATGCACACAGATTCATTGAGAAGCAAGAAGCTACAGCTGCAGAATATTTTGGGAAGCAGAAAGACAAACACATATTTTTTTCCAGATCTGTTCCCTTTGCCTAGGTGCATGGGGATTTGGCACAGCCAGACCACTTGTACAAGAGATTCCTTATATGAGGAGACCCATGCTCAAACATCCTCCAATCTATTTGTCTGGCATGAAGCATGGTATTTGCATGCCAGTGAATTTCTGTTATTTTAATCTAGACATTCTGTGAGATGAGTGCAACTTTTCTCACATCTACAAATAAAGAGCCTGTGCTTGGAATATTAGTAGGAGTGTTAAACATTTAGCTGCTTTGGCAGAGCCATTGGAAAATCTTGCACAATGCCTGCCTAAGCTTTGTCTGGCTCTAGCATTAAAAATGCAGAAAAGCATTAATTAAAAAATTAATTTTTGAATATTTAAAATTATTTGTCATCTACACAATTTGTAATTAATCAAATAAAAGATCAGGAAGGAAAAGATAAAAGAGCGAGAGAATGATGCCAGCATTTTTTTTTTCGTTTCTTCCAGTGGCAAATTTCAAAACTTGCTGAACTTGTCCTCCTCATGCACCCCTCAGCTTCTCTGTTCCATTTATCCATGGTTTAGCCACAGCCAGCCATCAAGCCCCACACAACCACTTGCCCACTCCCACACCAGGAGGGTCAGAGAGAGAATTGGAAAGGAAAGAACTGGAAGCTAGAAAACTCATGGGGTAAGATAAATACAGGTTAATAAGGAAAGCAAAAGCCACACACACATGCAAAGAAAAAACAGGAATTAACTCACTGCTTCCAATGGCAGGCAGGTGTTCAGCCATCTTCAGGAGAGCAGGGCCCCATCACATGTAATGGTTACTAGGGAAGACAAACACCATCTCTCCAAATGTCCCCCCACTTCCTTCTTCTTCCCCCTAGTTTATATACTGAGCATGATGTCACGTGGTCTGGAATATCCCTTTGGTTAGTTGTACTGGGTCTGACTGAGATAGAGTTCATTTTCCCCTAGCAGCCCTCACAGTGCTGTGCTTTGCATTGGGAGCTGGAAAGGTGTTGGCAACACACCGGTGTTTCGGCTACTGCTGAGCAGCGCTGTCTCTCTAACATTCTCCCCCGCCATCAAGGGGCTGGGAGTGGGCCCAACTAGGCCAACTGAGCCAAATTAACTAAAGTGATATTCCATAGATATAAAAGCTAAGGGAAGAAGGAGGGATGGGGGACATTGATTACAATATTTGCCCTCTGGAGCCATCTCGACATGTGCTGAAGCCCTGAAAGTGTCTGAACATCACTCACTGATGGGAAGTAGAGATTAACTTTTCGCCTTTGCTTATGGCACAGAAACTTCCACTTTACTTTTTTGCTTTAATAAATTGCCTTACCTCAACCTACAAGTTGTTTTCTGTTGGGGTCCCTTCCCCCCCGCCACGTGGTCCTGGGAGAGGGGCCCTGGGAGAGAGGCATGGGTTTTCCCTAGCCCCTGGTCAACATCGTTCCCCATTGGTTGTTTTGTGTTCCCCTGCACGGGCAAGGACCCTCGGGTCCCATGATGGAGCAGTTCCTCGGCAGAGCCCCAGCCATGTGGCTGGAGAAATAAACATCTCTCTGAAACATCTACCAAGAATCTGTCCATATCTATTTCTTTTCCACGGGCCTCGTTGTCTGATACATCGTGTTGCAGTATCCCCACTGTAACAAATGGTGGAGAATTGCAAGCAGAACGATCCCCAATCCCTAAGGACAGCAAATGATTTGTGAGTAAACTCTGGATTTCTCTTCTTGTTTTTGTTTTGCTGTTCCATCTCTAAACTATGGAGAAACCATGGAAAGACTCTTGGCTCTCCAAGCTGTATATGGACATTTATCTTAAACTTGAAAAAATTCTTGAACAACGATTTGTAAATTTTAGCTTAATTCAAGGTCAAAAGGAACTGAAACATTTCCTTTCATGGTTGTTTAAGAACTTTTTATATGTTTCTTGGGATTTGATTCTTAGCAAAAACTTTTGGAACACCGTTTGGACACAGTTAATTTCTGAGTCAAAATATATGCTGATGGAAGAATATTTTCGTGAATATTATTTAATTACCAAGACTGTTGAGCAATATCAGCTGTGTCTTGGTAAAGGGAAGCCTGCCTCAGAGACGGTGCAGCCTCACCCACGTGGGCCAAGTGCTCTCCAAGCAGCAGCGAGGCAGTTCCCGCGTGCAGGCGGAGTGATGCGAGCTGCAGTGTTGGCAGCAGAGCAAGGCGAGGCGGGAGCCCGCCCGGCCCTGCGCAGCATGTGGTGGAGAGAGCCCCGTGAGAGGAGCGGCGCGCAGGTGGCGGCTGGCGGTGGAGCGGAGCCGCGCCTAGCCGAGACACACGCTGGAGCAGGGTGCGGGGGGCCCCGGCCAAGACGTGGGCGCGGCCCAGCAGCCCTGGCAGTTCCAATACAGGAGAGAGCGAAAGCAAAAGAGAAAGCAAAAACGCAGCGAGACAGAAAACAGCAGCCACTCGGAAAAAGGAAAAAATCACCATAGCTAAGGTTTTAGGAATAGTAAAATGGTATAATGTTAAACAAAATTATGGATTTATAACGAGATGTGACAACCAGCAAGACATATTCGTTCATAGAACAGCTATTAAAAAGAATAACCCTGAAAAATACACCCCAAGTTTAGGAGATGGAGAAGTAGTAGAGTTCAAAATTGTGCAAGGTAGAAAAGGGTTACAAGCAGCAGAGGTCACTGGGTCTGATGGTGTTTCTGTAAAAGGCAGTATATATGCTAAAAATTGTAGTCATGTTAGACAATATCTCCATTATAAGCCCCCCCTTCAGTCTCCCTTTCCTAATCCCACCTTTCCCTTTTATCTTATATCCTATTACCCCAGTGTATTCCCAATCCATTTTTTCACCCATGGTTTCCCTCACAAAACCATGCCTTTGCCAATTGTTTCCCCAAAAATCCCTTTCCAATGCCAAGTGGGGGATGAGGAGGGGGAGGGAAGAAATTAACTATTGTTGTTTAGAGTCCCAACAAGTACAAATGGAAGAAACCCTCTCCTGCCTCAGTTTCCCCACAAAGCATGCCCGGAGAGTCCTGTCTCCCTTCTGTCAGCCTTAAGATGTTCCAGAGAATCTGTTTGGACATTTAAAGACTCAGGAGGGTGGCTTTATAGTTTTGATAAATAGTTTTGATAATAGTTTTGAAACTATTCTTGTTATGTTTATCTGGTTGTTTTCAATGTTAAGTTTTAAATCTCTTTTTGTTAAAAATAAACGGGTGAAATGTCAGGGTCCCTTCCCCCCCTGCTGTGGGGTCTGGGAGAGGGGCCCTGGTGGGGAGGCATGGGTTTTCCCTAGCCCCTGGTCAGCCTCGTTCCCCAGTGGTTGTTTTGTGTTCCCCTGCACGGGCAAGGACCCTCGGGTCCCATGATTGAGCAGTTCCTCGGCAGAGCCCCGGCCATGCAGCTGAAGAAATAAACATCTCTCTGAAACACCTATCAAGAATAGGTCCATATCTATTTCTTTTCCACGGGCCTCGATGTCTGATACATCGTGTTGCAGTATCCCCACTGTAACAGTTTTCAATCTTATTTTTCGTTCACCTGTCCGGCTGGGAAGGGGAGTGACAGAGCAGCTTGATGGGCACCTGGAGCCCAGCCAAGGTCAAACCACTACATCAGTTTAGGTCATCTGTCCTGCCTGTGTCTCCTCCCAACTCCCAACGCACCCCCAACTTCCTTGCCACCAAAAAGTACCTTGGCTCTCTGTTAGCCCTTCTCACCAAAACCAAAAACATCTCTTTATTATCAACTGTGTATTCAGCACAAATCCAAAGCATAGTCCTGTACTAGCCACTGTGAGAAAAATTAACTCTCCGTCTACCAAAACCAGCACACCCTGATTGAATTTGAAAAATAAATTTCTAAGGTATTCCACATTGGAAGTTACTATTTCTTAGGAGTGAGGTTGATTTCATTGTACTCTCTGATGGGGGAATCTCAGCCTTAATACACTGAAAGAAGTCCCATTCCATGGAGGGTAGAGTTAGTGAGTTTTTGTCCAATGGCTGGTACTTCTGCCATCCCATCCCACAGCTCCCTGATCTCCTTTATAGGTCTGAACTCATCATTTTACTCCTTATTTGGAAATTATTAATTTTCTTGGATGTTCAGCATTTTCAGTTCATCAGTACATCTTGCACCCAGCACCCATATGACCCTAAGTGCAACTGTGTAGTCACTATTTCAATTGGACATCTCTGTCCATTTCTTCATGCTGCTTGTGATCATCTTCTGCAGCGGAGTTGTTTTAATCAAACTGACTGGCTCATGCTTTTAGGAATGGGGCACAGACTGAGGGAAGGGTGGGACAGGTGTCCTGGGTTGCAGTGTATTCTATTACCATCCTCATGAGCTGTTGAAACCAGGTGGGGCAGTGTTTCCTTGCCCCCTCCCCCCAGACTATCTTGCTGTTAATGGCCCATCAATGCCCTGCCACATGACTCAGAGATAACTCCCTCCGGACTATCTTCTGTTAATGAGCCTAATCAACGCTTGGCCTCATGACTCATTACCCCATTGTGAGATGCTCCACCCAGAGGGAGGAACCAAGCATCCCATCGTGGATATAATCTGAGACTCTGAACACCAGAGACAACCCTTTCCACTGGATTTCCAGAGGACAGGAGCTACACAGCCACCACTGGACTTTCTGAGGAAAAGCAGACTCTTTTTCTACAGGATCACTGCTTCACTGCTTCAGAGGACTGCAGCCACCATTCTAGCAGACTGCTACCACCACCCTGCCTAACAGGGTGTCAGGTTGTACCTTGACTCTGTCAGTTTGAACCAGTGTTTTCTTTTAGTATCTTTTCCTTTTCTTTAATTTCCCCATTAAATTGTTATTCTGACTTGGTGCCTCCCACTGGTTTGTTTTCAAACTAGTACAACAGGAAAAGGGCAGAAATTTCTGGATCCAAATGAACTGAAAAAAGTGAATCAGAGATTTACAGAATCTTTTGTTTTGGTTTCTTTTGTTAAGTTTTGCTACTGCTATATTCCTCTAAGTGTGGAAGTGAAATATAAAAAAGTTTGCCAGAAAATTTCCTAATGGGTGCCCAGGAGGAATATGTGAACTTCCCAGCTTATATGATATGATTCTGCATGATCTAAGGTGGTGAAAGTGAAAATTTAAGGGCAAATCTACTCCTGAAAAGCCAAAATAATTGGTTTTCCTTACAAAGGACTCCCTGGAGAATATAATACAAGGAATCATAGGCAGCTTATTGTAGCTGTGATATGTATCTCTCTGACATTTAAATTAAAAACAAAAAGTCAATTGTTTCCCCTTAAAATAAAAAAAAGCAAATTAATAAATAATGTGTAACAAAACCCAACCAAACACAGAAAAAAACCTGTCTTCCTGAGGACCAAAGAAGGGAAGGTCAGAGAAGCTTGCTGGTTTGAATGCTTGGTTATCTATTTCCTGATGGCAAACAGTACTCTAAGCAATGGCTATTTAGTCCCCAGAAAAATATCAGATATCTTCTGTGTTCCACCTTATCCTCCGCTATGATTCAAGAGTTTAGCAATTTCTTTTTTCTCTTTGAGAAATATCAAAGCATTTAGAATGGAAATGCACTTCCTTAACCCTTTTGCATACCACAACACTTAAACTTGCAGACTTACATGTATTGAGTCATATCCTGGAAACCATGCAATTTGATTTGCTTGGCACTGTGCAAATTAGAGAAACTTTTAACGAGCCTATATGCTCATGTGTAACACCACATTTCAGATGTTCACCAAATACAGCAAGTTGCCACACTTCAATGGCAATTTTTCTTTTAGTGGCCATACAGCACCAGACATGGTGCATCAGAAACTGTTGGTAAGTGTGTACAGAGTAAGAGTATGCAATGTTATTGTCTGCTTTGGGTTCCGCTTTAGGCTCTCTTTGGTCTCCAAGATTTTATATTCACACTGTAAAAAATACTTCCAGTTAGATATTTGAAAAGGTTAGTCCTATAGTTTGAAGAAGCCTTGATAATTTCTCTGAAGTACCTGAAGAACCCCTCCTGTTATTGTCAACTGCATATGTATATAGAATGCTTTCATTTTAATTATTCCTCAGTGGTTTTTTATTAAGATGTTTCTGTAGCAATCTAGAAATGAGGGGTGTAAGGGAAATTCTCACCAGTATACTTTGAATGGTTTCATATGACAAAATTTGTTTAGCCATGAAAATGAGAAAGAATGGAAGTATGAAAGAATGAAAATAATTTTCAACAAATTGAAGTCATAACACTGTTTATATACCAATAGTTACACCATTAAAAGTATTGAGATGACAGCAACATCTTCCTTCTATCAGGGGCATACAAAATCATAATTTAGATTCAAAGAGATCTCTGTGGGTGCAACCACCTTCTCAAAGGAGAGCCAACTTAGATCAGGTTGCTCAGGGACTTGTCCAATCATGTTTTGATTAGTGCAAAGGATGGATATTCACTAACATATCTGGACAGCCCTATGTCTAGATTAGCATTTCATTTTACATTCAGAAGTGTGGTTTTGGAATGTAACAGTTAATTATCACAAATTTCTTTGCTCAGGTTTGTTTCATGAAGTGGTCTTGGGGGCACAGACTGGATTCCTGTTCCCCGGAAATGAAATAGAAAACAGGCTTCAGGAGAGCATCTAACCCACTCCCATCACCAACATTTTCAATACACAAGTACAAGCTAGAGGTGGTCCAGATAGCTAGTCTTAACTAGACCCCCAAAACACACATCATGTGCACCTTGGATGCCCAGGAGTTTGACATCATAGATTCTTCCCTGTGGTGCCACTTCACTACTTCTAACAATATAGACTAATTCCTGTAGTGAACTTGGGAGGAAAAAAAGTATTCTGGGTCAAGTCCCACTACCCAGTTTGGTTCTCCAATTGTTCTGAATCCTGGATTCATAGTTACACTGATAAATCTGTGTCTTTTTAAAGCAAGTAAGTATTATGCCATTGCTTTTCTTGGCAGAAATTAAGATACATGCAAAATTATGTAACAAGTCACATACAATATAGGAATTTTATTATCCAGGTTCCTTTATGTCCACATTTAGCTCTTCTATGCAATGGTACAAAACACATTTAAGTATTTGAGTTTTCTCATACACATAAAGAAAAATAATGTCATGTACATGTATTTTTACATCTGGTGATATTAAGCCTGGTTCATTAGGGGTATAGGAACCCGGAGTGCCGAGAATATTTCTCTGCCTGTTTTTAAGGGTTCTTACCCCCCTGAACAACACTGTTTTAACCTCCAACCTTGGAAAAAATTACCAACGATAAGACAAGAACTAGAAAATACAGTGGTGTGAATTAGGTTATAGACTACTATGTAAGATTGTCACAGGGTGAAAAATTTAGAGGTTTTGGGCTTCTCTTTGTAGTAAATAGTAAGAGTAAAAAATATTAAAATGGAGGATTGTGTTGTTTTCTAAACCTTCTTCTTCTTCTTCTACTATTCCATGTTCTGCAGTAAAAGTAGTTTGGAATGATTGGATAGAGAATTCCACAGTTCCTGCCCATGTTACTGAATAGTGTAAATAATATATGTTTTTAGTAACTATTGGTTAAATTATCTTTAAAAAGCCACGTAAATCTTGATAATTAGACTTCTCTCCTGCTTTCTGTGCTCTATGCTGTACCTGGGTCACGCTAGTGGCTCTGTTCCTCTGATAAGACTTAATAAACAACTATCTGGAAGCATTGAAATTCCAGGAAAAGTCTCGGTTTATCTTTGAAACTCCTTGCAAGGACTTTTAGAAAATTCTCTCCCACCAGGAGGGATTTGATTTATGGCATGGTTCAGTGTCAAGGGGCTTTTTAAAATCTTCATTATGCTAGTAAGATCAAAATGAAAAGAAGAAATTGTTTTTGGAGAGAGTGTTTTTATTGTCTCCAAAATCCCAGAAATCTCAACGCTGGTTGCTCCATGATGTTTTCAGCTTCCTGAGTAGCAGATTAAAATGGATGTGAACAGCCATTATTGATGGAAGCAATGCCATCACTACTAGATTGAATCATGAAAGTCCTTTTTTCAGAGGGCCAAATCTTTTTGGATGGGGATGAGATGCTTTCAGGCAGAAGGACATCTCAGACTATGCTACTAAGAGTCAAAGGAGTCTCCCTTAGATGCCTTAAGTCATAGAATCATAGAATGGTTTGGGTTGGAAGTGGACCTTGAAGATCATCTCATTCCAACCCCTCTTCCATGGGCAGGGACACCTTCAACTGCACCACGCTGCTCATATCTCCATCAAACCTGGCCTTGAACACCTCCAGGGATGGGGCATCCACAACTTCTCTGGGCGATCCGTGCCAGTGAGGTCTTCACCCTCACAGTAAAGAACTTCTTCCTAATACCTAATATAAACCTCTCAGCAAGTGTAATGACCAGCAACTGATCTAACTGCCGGTGCTGCAGCACCTTAGTGCCCTTCACACTGTCCCTGCCTGCAGAATCTGCCCCACAAACTGGCACACCATGTTCTTTTACACATCACATCCTGCCCTGTTCTCTGTGCTCCTGGTTGCTCATACTCCCTGGAGCCATTTAAATTTGCCACACTGCTCCTGGCAATATTCCCTCCATGCCTAATTGGTTTGCAAGGGATTCTGGGTCCTGATGAGGCTCGGCGCCGAGTCCATAGAAAGACTGTACATGGTCCCACAGCCTTCAGGCTACTAAACAAAAATTTCTGTCATGAAAAATAAATTGGAAGGAAAAAAATACTCTACAAAATTATATGCCATGTCTCATTCCCTTACTGTGTTGTGTGGGGACTCTTTGGAAACTGCGTTGCAAACGGCTACTTGGATCAATGGGTGTATTTGCTTCAGTTCTTCCTAGATGCTGCCTTAGATACACTGACAAAATCCATCCTTTCAATAATCTCTGACTTTCATAAAAAGGTGATTGTGATAGATAATAATGAAGAGGAAAGGAACATCAGTTTGAGCCTGAAAGTCTAAGTTCTGTATGAGACAGAAAGATCAAGTGGCTTACCTCTAGTAAAGCTGCATGTTTTTAAGACCAAATATGAGATTCCTACTGCACTAAATAGTACTGAAACAGCAAACTAAAGAGGGCATAAGGCACCAGGAGAGATAAAATAGAAAGGAAGAAACAAATTAAACTAAAAATAACACAGTGGTGACACAAGTGATAATTAATCTGAACAGACGAAGTGAATAAGAGGACAATGACAGTTAAAATAGAAGTCAGAAAATAAACAGGCAAGTTTTCTTGTCAACAGAAAAGTGTAAGTCCTTTTAATGTTAAAGGAAGATACACATGCAATGAGAGAAAATAATTCCTGAGAAATCAGGGAAATTTCAGTATTAATATAATTTATAAAACTGCTAGTAAAAGTGAAGGAGGAAACCCTATATATATGAAGAGCCCTGTAAAAGAGCCAAATCCTTGATAATGGTGGAAAATGATAACTAGGATTTTAAGGGTTTGGGGGGCAGGTATTATGGAATGAAGAGGCAAGTTCTAAGAGGTTCCCTTTTCCAAAGAGCATTAATTTTCCTGGGCTCAGCTTTAGCCAGCTGCTTTTCATCCAGGTGCTGATTTTGGCTGGAGCATTGGGAGGATAAATGCTATATCCTGTAAAGCATGAAGTAGAATATTTGCATACTCTTTTATATTTCCTAGAGAATTCAAAATATATGGTGGAAAATAATGACAGTATCATGCCAATCAACACACTAAGTGTCAGAAAATCTGCAGCATCACTGACTTTCTTTGTCAAGAGAAGAACTCTTAACATTATGATCCAGTTGGTTCTTTGTTCGTCTGAATTATTTAGAAATGTCATTTTCTATCTAAAAACCAACAGTAAAGAACCTCACTAGACTTCCTGATCATCAGATCTAGATTGTGGTTTTCCCAATGAGCCTATCAAAAATTAAATATTACCTGAGGATTAGCATCTCACACCCCAGAAAAAGAGTCAGTTGTTAAAATATATTTTCAGGAGAAATGCAGTGCTGCAGTTTATAGCTGAGCCAGCTCTCTGTTCCTCACTTTTGCATTCTTTATTGAATTATATTATTTTCTAAAATATATACAAAATCTCTTATCAAGAATTAATTATCTGATTCTCAGTGAATACATATTTGAGCTCAAGACTGTCATTGCTACCATGAGACAATGTGCTTCCCATAGGAAAAGTTGCACATATAGTTGTTTACAAGACCTTTTCTGGGGAATACATCTATGCTACAAAGTAGAAATAACAGACTGAATCTTTTAATGAATACCCATTTGTGCTGTAACAGATACATTTTAAGAATCTGACATAAGTCTACGAAGAGAACAGAGTAGCATGCAAAACCCACAGAGGGTAAATAAATTGGTACATTCCTATTGATAATTGAGACAGTGGTAGATCAGTCTGGATATGCACTTATCCTGTAATGCTACAGTTTCAGCTAAGAAAAATAAAACTTTCCATGAGAGGTGTCATCAGGATTTTTTTTTTTTTAAGACCTATATATTTTTTTTGACTCTGTCTTTACCCTGCTAAGGGTACTGGGTATCTATGACTGGGTTTTCAAACTTTCCTCTAATATTTCCACTTTATTTATTAAGAACATTTTGTTAGAATCAAAAAGTTTCCTAAAAATAACACTCTACTTGCCAAAAATCTCTCCTCATAATCCACAGATTTGAAGGTAATGATGGTAACGGAATAAAATTTCTGTAAATCTTCTAGTGAAGTTGTGTTTCATCTACACACTTAATAAAATATCTTGTCAATCTTTGTTACAAACTCCAATGATCAAAAACAATTTTAGTCTGAACTGTCGAGGGATTATTCATTTGAAATTGAAAATTCAGTCTGCAGATTCTAAAGTAAATCATTTTCCTTGCTAAGAAGAGGGAAAATTGGGCAAGCAAGTAATCGAGTAGTCATAATGCAATAAGAACTCCAGAGAAGATGGACTTGATGTCAGAAGATAGATTTTCTGCTCACAATTGAATGTTATAGAAGTAATATTTTGGAGAAGACATGCAGAGTTCTCACATATGCTTATTATCCCAATATCCTTTATAGGGTAATCTCCAGACACTTCTGCTACATGAAGAGGAAATTATGAATAAAATGCTCTGGACTTTCTTAGCTAGGATTTATTTGAAAGTCTAAGTCAGTAACACTCTTTAAAGACATTAATTATTAGCTAGGGGCAACACAGAGTATTAGATTCCTACTGACAAGGAGACGCTATAATTTTGGCCACAAAATTCAGTACAAGCTTCTGAGCACAGTACAGCTGAAATCAGTAACAGTAACATTACTGCTAATAGTCATGAATTCAGCCCTCAAATTTTCTAAAATTATTTTTTTCAGTAAATGAAAGAAAGAATGATTCTGCAAGTTTATCCATTCACTCATAAAATTGTCTTACATAAAATTTCTCACATGTTCCCTACAGTTAATCTAGCTGATTCATTTGTTCATTTTTCGATAGTAGTGGTCTATTTACACGTCTATATAGTCTCATCTTCCTGTGGCCATTCTTTAGCAGTATCTACATAGCTCCTGCTGGAGAGAAGTCAAATAAATCAAATAAGTAAGAGTATAAAACATACAGGAAAACACCACAAAACCCCCATGAATATTGAACCATATTTCTAAAGGTAAGAAAGTAGCAAAGGGAAGGGCTTAACCTATAAAAGTGAAATAATATCTGGCTAATGAGTCAAAATCAAACATATTAAAGAGCAACTGGATTTAACACCATGAAAAATAATTATAATAAATCTCTTTGTCTGTGGCTGAACAATTGGTTAGTAAAAACAGTACTGAGAGGTGTCACCAACAGAGGATTCAGGACAGATCAGTAACAGTTATGTATAAAACATTGGGGTTTTAGCATCTTTCCACCTTACGTGAAAGATGTGCTTTAGGGGACAACTGAATTGATTTCTTGCTTTAAGAATATTGTGACAAGTGCCTGAAAGGTTTATCATGAGAAACATGTTCTTTTCAGTGAAGATAAAATGCTGAGATTATAACATGGAGGGTGGAGGGGAATGAAGGCATTTCTTTAGGTGAGGAAAAACAGTGGCATCCAGTTTTTTACAGTAGAGGAGGATAAACAAGACCCAGGACAACACACTGGAAATTTAGTGGTAAAAGCTGGGAATTCAGGCAGAATTTTTTAATAATGCCAGAGCTGCAATATATGAAGTGAGTCACCAAGTTGTATCGTCACAGCAAATATTATAAATAAATGCAAGAGGCATCTTGACATTTTTATGAAAAGGGAGGACACTGAAGGGTACAGTGACAAGGCAGCAAACAGGCTTTTTGAGACAGTTTCTTCCTGCCCAGCAGATCTTTATGTCCTTTAGCACTCATTTTAATTACATTTCAGAGGCATTACTACCTTCAATTTTCACAGTCTGTTAAAGCTACCTGAATTTTCCTTCATTGTATTACTTATGTACAGTGTCTCTGAGTGCAATTTTAGTATCTATGTAAAAGTGCTGTCCACCACTGCTGAGGGCCAAAATTTTAGTTCATCTTAAAGAAAATAAATCTTAAATTGTGCCCCTGGAAGACATTTCTATACTCTTGTACCAAAGCCCTTGATAAACTGTCATATTTAAAAAGATGCATATTTTTATTTACTTTGGGTTTTTTGTTTGTACAAAATAAACATCTTGTCATGTTTTCAGTAGATGCTGTTGACAACTACCTGTTATGATCCGGTTTAAACCCAGAAAAGCAAAGCAAGCTAAGTCTCTGTGCATAAACCGGAAAGAAATTAGAAGGTTCAAAATATTCCCAGAAACAAGATTAAAACCAAACGAGGTTAGATGTTGATGCCAAAAAATGGATGTATTTTATTTAATAGTAGAAGAGGCAAAGAGAAGGGAAGAGAAAAGAAAGAAAGGAATGGAGAAAAGAAGTGTGCATGGGGGTTGGGGGGACAGGGAGAGGTGACAGGGATTAGGTGGAAGCCTATCACCCATCCGAGGGTCCCAATGACGTCTCGTTGCTCCCCTCCATCTGGTCTGCTGGTGGTGAGGGTCCTGTGTCGCCGCCGTGGCCACGCCACTACATGCTGCCACACGCCATGCCGCCACACACCACCACACCACACGCCGAAGAGTACAGAATCCCGTGGATTAATATACGCTGTGGGCCAAGTGGGAACGCCCACATGACTCCCCTGCAGGGCCCAGCTTGACACTGTCCCTTGCAACACTGAGGGTCTGTTGTATCATCTCTGGTGCTCTGGTGCAGGGTCTGGGCACCCCTTCATGGGGGGACCCTTGTGATGGGCCATGTCACCCCCTTCTGCTGTGGATAAGCTTCCCCCCACCCTGGTGAGGACCCCTCAGCTGGGCTCCTCTGCACAGTGGAGGACGGGCAGTCACTGTGCCTCTGACCAGAGGCTTTTCCCAGATACCCAAAGCCTTTCCTCCCTCCATCCTTTTGGTGGAGGGTCTGTTTGAGCCTGACAGCTGATAGCCCTGGGGCTGAGGTCTCCATCTTGGAGGTGTTAAGCCTGTGCTTTGTGAAATGTCCCCAGCCCTGAGCTGTTACTTTATCTTATCTTCATCAGCGAGCAGTGTAAAGCCTCAGTCGGGGCCCCATTCAGGGTGTGGTAGTCTTCCCTGCAGCTTTGTAACACAGTTTTAAAAGTCCTTCAAGAAAATGTTTAGGTCATAAATTATAATATTTCAGCCTCTGACACTACCTTCTATTGGGTCAGAAACTTCTGGTGACAAATCCTGCTCATGCAGTCTCTTCAGTTTTATAATAGAAAAAGGGGAGTTTGCAGTAGGTTTTTCAAATGCCGATTTCAATATGACTTGGGAACATTCACAAGTCCTTTAAGACCTCACAGCTTTCTATATCAACATGCAATATTTTCACATAAAGGGACATATCTTCTCTGTCTTTGCAGATCATGACAGAAATGTGTTTCAAAACACATTCAGTATTTAAAATCAGAAAATCTGGGGTTTTAACAACTTTACTGCAACAGCCATCACAAGGACTTCTGATAGGTTGTTTGCAAATTTAATTTCCTACCTTCTCTGCTTTTAACAGGTTGTACTTATAAAAACACATGTAGAAGAACTGAACTAAATTCCTACTTTTAAGCATTTCCAGCATAATGTAGAGTTTGGAAATAAATAGTTCCTTCTAAGCAATTAATATAACTAACTGGATTACATAAAATTTCCTGCTTTTGTGGAAGGCTTTGTCTACTAACATCCAATTATATATATAAAATTCAATGGCCAATCCCTTCCAGAAGGCAATTTTTTGTTTCCTTTTTGCTAGCATTACATCCATTGATGTAATTTTTGAGTAATAGAAAAGGATGTGATTGGTCATATTAGTAAAGGAAGATAGAGTCCAGTGATGATATGATAGGTACACCAATGCCTCTAATATAGTCTAATGAAAAATATCTCTCCTCTCTCCTAAAATTGTGAACAAGCACAATACAAATTACTATTCATGTCAAATTACCAACTTTGTGTTCTTCTTATTAGGGTCTTGTGTAAATCTTAAGGAAAGATGACAGATTTCACACATTAGTCATGGCAAAATGGTGAATTTCACAATTAGTCATAGGCTATTAGAAAATGATCTAGAAATCTAGTTGAAGTCATTTGTATCATTAAGCAGTTACTTCATATTGTCTTCATAGCAAACTCGAATGTAAGCATGGAATTTCACCTTATAATCAACTCTTGAATTTATAGTTTGAATATCAAACACAAAGTAAATCTTTTCCAAACACCTCAGACATGTATTTCTGAAAACAATTTTTTTTTGCTATATTCATGCCAGTTTGTAACAGTGCGAGAAGTCAAATTACTGTATTAAAATCTGGGTATTTCCCTCTTGTAACAAAACATATAATATCAAATTTAGACACTTTCTGCAGTTTTGTTACTTAACTTTAAAAACTCCTGAATTTTGCACTTATGTATCATACTGGCTTTCAAGTGTGTACAGAAATTTTTATTTAATGCATTTACAGAAACAATGTTTTCCTAAAGTTTGTGTTACTAGATCATTTGTTATCCAATCTGTAATTTAGAAGGATGAATATCTACTGACCTTCAGCATCTTTTCTTAATGCATCAACTATGTCAATGGCCTACACTGAAAGTTGTAACAAGATCTTCAGCCTCCTTCTTTACCTTGGATCATGATGATCATTTTTTCTGCTCATCTTTCATGACAGTTTGGGTCAGTGCCATCCATTTATGACAACCTTGGTTAGTATCATTATGTGTATTTACACATAATTTTAGGAAACATAATGAAATTTTGGTTGGTTAATTTTTCAGACACTGAAGACCTATAAGGACCCAAAGAGTAATCAGACTTTTTCATTCCAGCTGCACAGAGCTTCACAGGTTGATATAAAGAGGACAGTTGTTGGAGAATGGTTAGAGGATCAGGGACATAGATTATTGATAAAGACAAATCAATAAGAGAACTGCACAACAAAAGCCTGCAAGCAAAGGCCTGCATGAGAAAAATCCTCCATGAGAAAATGCCTGCGTGAGAAACAGGCCTGAGAACCAAAAGGGAGTTTTTAGGACGTACAGTGCTGTTCTGATAAAGATGTGCTGACCATGAGAAGGGAGGAAAATCTTTGATCTCTCAAGACAAAACATAAATAATAGAAGCTTGCCAAATGTAGTCTTTTATCTAACCCAATCATGTAGAAGTAAGAATGTGCTTTTGTAAGTTTAAACTAATTAAAGAACTGATAAGCTTGTACTTTCACACTATATAAGTGCCTCTGTATTGCTAATAAATGAAGCTTGCATTACCAATCACATTGATTGTCTGCATGTCTTCCCCCGCCGGAAAGTCAGCAGACAGTAAAGCAAGTGTGGGTTACTTAGATTGCCCTACTGTGAAAATCTAAGACTACTCATTATCGAGTACATTTTTCTAGTATGTTTCTAAATATTTACAGCAGTTACACACTGTCATGTGCTGTTGTATTTCCCAAGTGTGTCTCTTCTTTTAAAAATTATCCGTAGTTTAGTTTGAAAGTATGATATCTAAATGACACCAGAATTGGCCAGATAGAAATTTTCTAACACAGTTCTGAGTATTAAAAAGAAGGCATTCTTTACCACGGAGTACTGGTCACTCAGAAGGTCCTTCCTCTAATCAAGTGCCCCAAGCATTGGGTAGAGTTTTTATCATACACACTGATTACTTATTATTAGCTATCCCTGCTTACTTGATGCATATGTATTACTTTATTTTACATAGTCACACCCCTTATCAAAGTCCTTATATGCCTTTTCAGGTCTTCTCTGGTGGTCTTCAATGTCCATTGTCCTTTTTAGATGGCTTTTCTTCAACTCCAGCTTTCGAGTTAGCACAATATTGTTGTTTTGCATAACTTCTGCTTTGTCAGCCTTGCAGAGCTGAGCTGGCATCCTGCTTGCATTTTGGACTTCTGTTTGCCAAAGTTACTCCTTTATCTCTTTCTCCAAGGCTGTGCTTTCTGTTCTACTGTCCTTATGACAGTAAAATGCTGTTCTGTTCTACTGTTCTTAACAAGTCTCCCCTTTGTGGGAACTGGTCTATTAATATCTGTATTTCATTTTATAGTGTAAGACATTACAACAGCTGTAACACTGAATCACCATGCAAGCTAAAACACACAAAGTAATTATTATGGTGACAACTATAAATAGATGTTTTAACCAAGTCCAGCTGGGTAACCATGAAGTCAGTTTGATCCAGTTTCTTCAGATCCCCAGGAGGTGTCATCTTGAGCTGTGCATTGTCAAATCTGTGTTTGTTTCCAGATTTCCTGGACATCTGTAGACACTCTACCACTCTGATAGCATCTTGGTTTTTCTCAGACAACTGTTTGATTACCCAAATGACTTCAGCCCTTTTAATCCTGGAATAATGTATCCATGATTTTACGCCTTCCAGTTTCAATGCAGTAAAAGTTGTCAATAGTACTTGGTATAGTACAGATACATTTTGGTTGAAGCTAAGTGGTTCCCCAAACTTTCAAGTAGACTGAATCTCCTGATTGGAACTCATGCACTCGTATGTCCAATCCCGTAAGTCTGGAGACTGCTCACTGAGCACCACTGGATAGCAAATCCTGTAAAGTTTTGCTAAGAGAAATGAGGAAATTATTCAAATCAACCCCTTCTTTTATGTGTGTGTTTCCTGGAATGTGTGGTACTTGGTAGGACTGACCATATAGCAGCTCATAGGGGCTTATTTTGCCAGTTCCTGGCAGTTGAATTCTAATCTAGAGAAACAGGCAAGGCTTGGACCCATGTTAAGGAGATTTCCTGATGTATTTTACCCAACTGCAATTTGATTATGTAATTCATTGCTCTAATTTCCCACTAGCTTAGAGCCTATGAGTATGAAGATCCCAAGCTGCTTCCAAGGCTTTCCTAACCTGTTGTACCACTTCTGCAATAAAGTAGGAATCTCTGTCTGATGACATCCCCAAAGGTACCCTGGATTAGGTATTATTTGATTCAAGTATTTTAGTCACTTCTTTAGCCTGCTTGGTGCAACAAAGGAAGGCTAGGTCACCCAGAAAAGGTATCCACCAGAACTAGAAGGTATTTGTAGCCCCCCTTTTCAGGACAATTCAGTAAAATGCATCTGCCTATATTCATTTGAACATTTCCAGGTTTTATGGCTCCTACAACTATTTTGCTAGCTGTGTTAGGGTTGTTTCTTTCACAAACTATGTATTTCTGGATTCTTGATTGTAGAATCTGAGTCATTCTAGATCCAATTATAGATTTTTGCAAATGTTTCAAAAGTTTGTCAGTACTCCAATGAGTGGCTTTGAGTTCACAGTCCACTATTTCATGCAAGATCTGTTCAGGGACTACTATTTGCCCAGCTGGGGTAACTGCCCAGCCTGATGGATCAAATTTTGCTTCTAAGCTTTAAACTAATTGACAGCCTCTACACTCTACTCTGGCTTTTTCTACTGGGAGAGGTATCTCTGGCAAGGGTACTAGAGATAGACTTTATTTTCTAACGTGCCTTTTTCTGCAGCCTCTTTCGCAGACTTATTAGCTAAATGATTCCCCAATTCTGGTTTGGTCTTACCCGCTTCATGTGCTCTGCACAGCACGATGGCAACTTCTGCTGGCTTCTGGATACTTTCAAATAAATCCAAGGACTGTTTCCCATTTTTTAACAGCCTGCCTTGAGATGTCAAAAGGCCTCTTTCTTTCTAAATGGCTCCATGTGTATGTACCATTCCAAACAAGCACATCTTGAATCAGTCCAAACGTTAACTTTTCCTTTACTCAATTCCAAAGCTGGAGTCAGTGCAATTAGTCCTGCTTTCTGGACCAAAACATCAGAGGGGCAAGTGCCCAATTCAATTACCTCATGGTGTGTAGTCACTTCATATCCAGACAGTCGTTTTCCATCTCATACAAAGCTCCCAATTAGATGTTTCCAAGGTGCTGTCTCCTAAGTCAGGTCTGCTGGAATACAAGTCTTCTGTAGTCTAAGCAATCATGCTCTGGGGTTCCTTCTACTTGTTGGGCAGACAACATGGCAGGGTTAAAGATGAAAGTTGTTTTCAGTGTGACATCATCTTGATCCAGCAAGACAACCTCGTATTTTAGCATCCATCTAGGGGATAGTCAGTGACACCCTTTTTGCTCAAGTACCAACTGCACCGTATGTTGTACATAAACAAGCACTAAAAAGCATTACAAAAATTTTCACAGACCCTGAAAAGTGGCAATATTGGAAGCCCATCTCAGTTGCAACTGAAGCTGATTTTGAAGTATATACATTTATAACTACCAGTAGAAGTCGTGTCTCGTATAAATGGGTTAGAAATAAGAACAGAGATATTTAGAGAGCTATTGATGAAGTAAGTGTCCTTACTGATGGCTCACATGTCCTCCCATCTAGGATGTGAATCTCCCTGGTAAGAATTTTTACAGAGATCTGACGATTCCATTGTATTTCAATAGCACACATGTACCTTATGAAGTGTTGTCACTTCAATACTTTCAGGAAACACTAGATATATTTATAAAGATACGGCTTTCCCTGCAATGTACCATGCAGTGCTTGCACCATCAAAATTCAGTGCTCCCTCAGCAAAAGCAGACCGGCTGTGCCAGTGCTGAGCAGTTCACCTGAGCACATACTGCCAAAACGGCTTCCATGTGCCTGACAGCCAGTAACTGAAAGGAAGATATCACATATCTGGAAACCAACAATACATTCAGGCAGGTTTCAGCTTTTCCAAACAGAAAATTTTGCACTGAAAAAGGGTTCTTCCTGAGGAAGACCTGGTGTCAGTTACAGCTAAGCAACTAAAAGAAACTCTGAGGTGACTTGGTGATACTTTGTGATTTAAGAATCTAAATTGTGACATAAAATATCCTTCATTCACCTGTTAATGCATTCGGTAATAAAATTTTCAGTGATTACAGCACATTCTCTATAGACTCAAGGATCCCCATTTTGATCTTCAAACTGTTGTTTTCTAGTGTCAAAAGTTTGTCCAGGTGGGGGGGGGGGGGGGGGGGGGGGAAGGGGCGAGCCCAAAGAAATAATCTTGAGTATAGCAATCCATACAAATATTGAAGAAATGTTGTACAGATACTAATTTTTCTTTGCATTGTCCTTAGGTTACAGGGAGAGAAACAGGCCCCTTAGCTTCTAGTAGTCAATGCTATGTTATGGTCATGCTTTAGGAATGGTACTCCCCAATTCAATGCCCCCAATGAGACTCACTAAACCACACACTGCTCTCTCTCTCTCATCCCCTTCTTCTCCCCTTCTTTTCCCTGCAGTGGGATACAGAGAACTGGAGGCACAAAAGGCAAATATCATGGGTTGAGATAAAAGCAATTTACCGGAAGCAGCAATAAGAAAAGAAAATGAACAGCAACAGCAACAATACTAAAGACAGACAGTACAAGAAAATAAATGATTTATGCAGAAAACGCCCAACCATACCAGATGACTCCCTTAACCATGTTTTCTTAACCAGAAGAAATTCTTTGTCCCCGGAAGAGACTCCCTTTTCCCTGCTCCCAGAAATGATGGGAGTGGTATAAATAACCTCTGGGTCCCAGCCATGGCCCCTTCTAGCTACTGCAAAAATTAACCGTGTCCTGGCCAGAACCAGGATAATTCTCTACACTTCCATAAACTTAGATTAAATGCTAAATACAAGTGCATGTTTTCATCAGAGTTCAAAGCATTAGTTCACTAGAGCTGTTCGCCTTTCTGTCACTGAACTTGTACACAACCAAGAAAATATTTTGCACTATGTTTACAGTGCAGCTTTCCTTTTTTATCCAGAGCCTCACAATTTTCTCATTTGTGCTCTAATTGATGTTGCAATAAGAACTTCTGGTGCAGAGTGAGTTAGGATAATGTGAGAAGGATGCTGTGGGTTAAAATTATTTTTAAAGTTGTCTAAGAAACTGGATAAAATAACATTTTCTACAGTGCTGAGAAAAAAAGATGGCAGTTAATTAAACGTACATAATGTAACATAATGTGAAGCACTGTAATTCCTGGACACCACTTTTCCTGTTGAATAGAATTTAATTTGCTACATATGTATTTCCAGTGCAGTGGGATTCTCTGATCAGTTGCAGATGATAAATTTGCAATTTGAAAACAAACAAACAAACAAACAAACAAAGATTTCTTTGTGCTTCAAGAATGAAATTATCACAAATATGTCTTATTTGGATGTACAACACAGTAGTCTTTGCAGCTGTAAAACCTTTTCTTTTATAACCAAGGGTCTTTACCACACAGTACTTTTTAATATATATATATCATCTCTAGTGCAACCTTTCAAGGTTCTGCTTTTTTCATGTGACTTAAATACACTTATAAATTTAAAACATGCATTGTATTTTGTTGCTTCAAGAGCTTCTTGTGTAGTACGCTTTCACATGAGACAAAACTTCAAGTTTTTAATTTGGGAAATAATTTAACTTTTAGTGTAACAATTCCATTTCCCATCCAAACATTTTTACTTTTCCAAGGATACCATACACATCTACTTTCCCCTGCTATTCACCAGCACTTTATTAGCAAACACATGGCGGGGGGGAGCAGAGAAAAATAGTTTATGAAATATTTCTTTTGCTTTGGAGAGCAAACTGTTTTAACTGAAGGAAACAAGCCCAGCCTGCAGGAAAAAAAAAAAAAATAAAAGACAAAAGGAAGACCAAGACAGTGTTTCAGAAAAATTAAAATAGAAGGAAAAAAAAGAGGAAAAAAGGAGGAAAAGATAACCTTTTCATACCAGTGATGGAGCTGGCTTTACTACCTTAGGGCATTAATTACTGTTTTAAGAGATCATCTTCTGTCTTCCTTCACATAGGAGCTGCAGTAGCAACAATAACTTATTGGCAATTTCTTCACAATCAAAAGTTTCTACCTCAGCTTAATCACGACAGTGTTACCCTGGGGAGTTAAATTTGACTGAAAGCATGAGGAAGAACCTACTCTAAAAAGAGCAAGAACCACTGCTTCGCTCTGACTCAGACAAATCCTCAGTCTCTCAGTAGCATACTCCTTGTTTTTCTGAAGTAACAAAGTTGCTTTAAAAAAATAAAATAAACAAAGCAAAAAATGCAATCAATAAAAACATCCTTAGATGATGGAACTTGACCCTAACACAAAACAACTTGCTCCTCACCTACCCTTAAAGGTCAGGGTTGAGGTGGGAGTAAGTTTTCACTTCTGCTCTCTAGGCTCTGCCTGGTTTCTGGATAAATATATTCTCCATACCTGTCAATCAGGAATTTCTCATGCATTCTGAATTCACTCAAAACTAGCCCAGCAGTTCTGGAGCACACAGGAGAAAAGCTACTTTGCTCAGGTGCACTACTTTCAAATGCATCGCCTAAGATGATGATAAAATCATCAGATATAGCAGATCATTAGACCAGATTCATTCAGTTTTCCATTTTCTCTGTAGATTAATACACAGTGTCTGCTTTTATAGTGATTTTTTAATCTTTTTTACAGTAAAAATGGTCTCAGTGTTCATCATTTAAAGGCCAAAGAGCGTAAAAAGTTGACCTGGTATTTGCCATCTTGGGCTTTCCACATGCAAGAGATGCAATGTGCTTTGTAGCCCATTGATCCAACTTCCCTTGTTTTTTACTTCCTTTTTTTGCACACTAATGGGAAGGGAAATATCTCAGTGGTTGTTTGAACAACTTGAGCTTTATTGACCTGGGACCTAGTTTTTGGTGATCAAAGCATTATCTTGGGGCTTTAACACTTCTGTAGTTTCAGATTCAACAGCCATTGTAAACTTCCAAGGCTTTGTTTTCATCAGTTACTCCTGTTAGACACTTAGCTGTTGAAAGGGCTTTTGCATATTTTTCCATGGTGGTATAAGTGAAAACGGGAAAAAGAATTAATGTTATTGATTTGTACTCCACAGTGGCATGTGGCAGTCCATGCTTAAATATTCTCCCCATGATGTCTGATAATACTACAAATATTATGCCAAATAGTGACAATTTTTTAAAATTTGTATTTGGGGTTATTGTTATTGGTTGTTTGTTGAGTTGTTTTGTTCCTTCATATATAATTTGAAATCTTGAGGGTAGAAAATATTCATCAATTTATACAAAGCAAGATTTGGGAAAAAGTAAAATTAGTGTCAGGAGTAACAAACACTGCTAAACTATTGTTTATCACATGGTGGCATGGGTAATAAATTAGCACAAATTCAGAGTTTCTACATATAATGTAATTAAAATCACCTTCTCCTTGCCAAATACCTGCCAAGACCATAAACTCAAACAAAACCCTGAAGAATAGATATCAGTTAGTTGCTGGGAATCTGGTAAATTATTAAGCTGCATGCTATCTAAAATGTTAAATCAAACTAGCTTTGAATCCTCTTGGGAGTTCGAAAAGTCGGTTGACTTTTCTTTTTGTTCATTTCTTCCCTTTTTGTTTGAAGTGTGAGTCTCTTGTTTAGTCAAGACTACCTTGTTTTCTCTGTTGGTTCCTACAGGGTTGATTCAGCAGAGACTGGAAGGTGCTAAAACCAGAACCAGGGCTAGAAGCTTCTGTTTTCCAGCTTGTTTTTTATTCTTATTGTGATTTGTGTGCAACAAAGTTTGAGGAGTTGTCTATGTCTTTTTTTGTAAATGTAAATGGAAGAAGACCAGTCAGCTTTTCTGCCTCTGCCTGACAAAAATCTGATGTCATCAAGGAGCAATAAAAGCAGAAAATTACTCTTTGGGACTAGACACAGCAGCAAAGCTACAAGATGGAAAACTCATTAGAGGAATAAGTAGAATATTTTAGATTTTTGTGGCCTTCTATGGCAAATCTGTTGAAGGACCTTCTCACTCAGTCATTATTCATATATATTCCTCTGACATGTGGGATGACATGGATGACCTCATATTAGAAATCACATCATTGAAATAAGCCAGGTAAAACAAAGTAATTATTTTTGGAGGGATAATTTGGGGTCATTTCATCAATGTGATTTACTAAGAGGTCTCACACAGCTGCATCAGCATGGTTCAGGGTCCAAGAAATGGAAGAGAACCAAAGTTTGGTCTGGAAGTACCCAGATTTGTGTTCGCTGCTGACATTCTCATGTTTTCTGACCAACTATTTCTTTTCAAAGAGAAAGCTATCCCAGCCTGGTCATGGCAGGCTCAGTTAATCCAACTGCACACTGAAGCAGTTCAAGGAAAACATGAGTTTATGGAAGGATGAAAGCAAGGTTGGGAAATCTGAGTTCTGCTCACAATTCTGCTGTGGATTTTGCACATGAGCTTTAGAAAATCAGTTGTAATTAAGCTTCTTCTCTGTAAAATGGCACAGTAGGGGAAAAGAATGAGGCAGATGCTTTCTTTGTTCGTGGCTAGTTAAAGGGGAGTAGAGCTTCATGCTGTCTGTGAGTGGAGAGTAAAAAAAAAAAGAAAAAGCAAGGAAATATTTAAAAGTGGTCAAAGTTGTCATTGATTATTTTTTATAAGAAAAGTTCAAGTGCTCATCACACCAACAGCAGAACAGTATGGCCAATATGAACCTACACCTTAACTTTTGCATATCAAGAGTTTTTGCCTCAGAAATTTAGTGGCTTTTCCATTGCTAAATGAGATGAGAGCAGTTTTTCCTGTAATTAATTCATCAGATTGTGACAAAGCTTAAGAAAGGTCAGAGGAGAGGCTATCTCAGTTTAACTATGAACAAATGTAGACTATTTTTGATTTAATATCCAGACCTACACATTCTTTCTTTGATGTATTTTTCAATCAAAATAATGTTGATAAAGAAGTATCAATGTGGGGTCTGAATGTCTCTTAAGACTAAAAACAAGAAATAAAATGAAAAGGAAAAAAACCTACATATGCTATAAAAATGCACAGTGGGTGAACAAAGAAAAATAGGTTAAGCTTGTGGCAAAAAGAATCAGGCAGAAAGGAGAGATAAACATTCTAATGAAAATGTAGATCCTATACATATGCATACCACCTAGTTGTGCCAGTTTAGATTTGGAGGGTGTATTGTTTCTTCTAGTCTTTACAGATATTATGGACTTCCTTTACACTAGAAAATTTGTGGGTTTAATTAAATCTGCCTCAGGCAACAAATAACCAAAACAATAGTTTTAATTAGGATAAAAAAGGCCAAAAAACAGGCAAGGCCAAAAAACAGTGGAGAAGTTCTAACACCCACAATACCTATAGTATGGAAGAAGAGGAATAAAATTTAAATCTAAGTACTAATCTATGTGATGTAATGATTTTTTTAATTATCCTATTAACAGGTGGAGGATCAGGCTACTGAGACTGTGGACATCATTGTATATAACAACTTGTACTTACACAACATTCATGCGTTAAAACGTCCTATGTTTGTATGCTTTGTGCCCCTTTGGGTCACATTTTACACTTAAGTTCTACTATTAGAACAGGTATTTGTTTACACCGACGTTTTCCACTGCAGGAATGTACTTTATCCTCCTGCCTGAATACCAAAAACACAGTATTGGTTTGCTAGCTGCTTGATATTTTCAGTATTTGTAAAGACGGGACTTTTCTTAAAAGTCTTCTTTCCTGGAATCATGTTACTAGAGGAGTAGTACAGCTTTCACATTAAAAAAAAATGTCCCTAAGCCAGTCTTGCAGTTTTAAAGTGTCGGAATTTTGTTATGTCTTCCATAAGAGTTCAGCATTATGGACATTTTGGTGGAGTTTTTTTATTTTATTTCTGAAATATCACAGTGAGTATTCTGGAGTACTCCGAAGTGTTTTACTGAAGTGCAGTATCACTGTCATATAACAACCTCTAAATTAATTTGGGCTCTGACCATATTTTAAAAATCCACACCTTTAAAAGCTTCTAAAAAACAATTAATTACATGTGATAACTGGCAATTTACCTTGACTTATTTGAGTCATGCCTGATTATGCAAGTAAAAGATAGATCTTTAAATAGAGTACCATTGATCTCAGCAGGTTACTGCTACACCAAAGATTATTATTTTTTATTTATTTATTGACTTCTGGAATTCCAGATTCTTTTTCTTAGTTCTCCCCACTTCTATTTAATTTGAGTTTGAGCCTCAGAACTCTTATTTATACCAATGTTGATATAAATAATTATTATCTCTTACAAGACACGCTTAATGTATTTAAGGCAGAATCAGATAAGATTAAATCTGCACTGAATCTTCATGAACCTCAGATCTCTGAGTATGTCAAATTTAATCACAAAACTCATTATCAATAGAATAATATATCATTGGTAGATCTATTTTATGTTGGTTTTCTGAATTGTGTAAGTTTCCAAGAGTTTACATATTTCAAGGTTAACTTATGGCCACACTGTTTCTTTTTAGGCAAATAAGATGTAGTATAGCCCAATATGTTAGAAGAAAGTAAGATTGCCACTCCTGTATTTTTCTCATATATATTTTTTTTATCAACACAATTGTTTCTGCTCACTGGTGTCTCCCTCCCACTCTTTCAGCAGCTGCTTTACTGTGATATCCTACCTCCAGTAAAGTGGGAAGTTGAGCAGCTGCTTGCAGAACCAAAGCCAATCTTCTGCCTGGGATCAGTTGGCAAGGACTTCTGTGAAAGAAGCAAGGATGCAGTAAATTATATGTACTGAATTAATTGTACCTGCTTCCAGCCTGTCTCCAAAACTTGCTGGAAAATGTACCCATCCATTTGTGCAACAGCAGCAACAACAAAAATTACTCCCTAATCATCTTTGAAGGTTAAAGAGATTTAACAAATCAGATCTGTTTATTCATGGGAACCATAGCAGCACTGATGAGTTTTTTAAAAATTCAAATTGCATTTATTTCTTTTCAAATTACTCTCAATCATGTTTTTCAGTAAGGCTGTGTGTATGAATGCAATTCCTCAGTGTGAGGGAAGGACTTTATTTATTTACTGTTATAATGGTGTTTTGGAGATTGAGTCATCTGATGATTCACTCTGTTCAGCTGCATAAATAATATTGCAAGTACTGAGAGCGGACTAAGCTGACATCCTGTAATATTTGTTGTTTTGGACTTCCAGGTACAATAAGGCTGTTGAAAATACTTTCTATGGCACAAGATGGTTAGTGTAGCTTCCAACCAGGAGGTGAGAATAAAAAGATTCCTTTCCTGATGCTCTGTTGTTTGGTCCGAACTTAAATACATCATGTTTACCAAAAACAAAAATGCTTCTAAGTGCACAGCAGTATGCAGACAGTGTTGATAAGAAGGATCAGGGCCTTAGATGGCTCTTGGCTAAATGCAGACTAAGGAAGAGACTAATTTTCTTTTTTATCAGAATAATTTTCAACTTCCTAGAATAGCATTTCAGATCATCTAGGGAAAGGTAATCAACTGGAGGAGCATAAGAGAGATTTTCTGTAAGCTGTTGAGAAAGCCCATTTCTGTGTGAACAGTGATCTTGACAATGCTGTCTACCAGTAGGCAGACATTGTTTTATTGTTATTCTTGCCCTTTCTAACTCAGGAGCTTAGAATTTGTTCGCCACATGAAAATGTTACATCTTGTGCTTTCCTGAGGTAGAAGGTGGATATGATGGTTCAGGAGATCTTTGTTGTAGTGTTTGCCCCTCTTACATTACATTTCCAGCCAAAGAGATGAGGAAGATCAGTAGAAGAACATGATATCTGCGAAGTAGGGAGAGACCTCTAGTATGTGGGCATTCATCACTGTGATGACATACTGGGAAATCACTGATTCTCTACCCAGACTGCAAAAAAATATCTATTTGATTCCTTCAAGCTTATTTTGGATTGAATTCTCTCCCAGCCCAAGCCTTGAGGGCAACCCTGTCTTACTACTACAGGGTTTTTTGATTCCTAGTTCTGCATGATAGATAAAATATTTTATTTTCCTATAATCTTAACGTGCAAAAGCAGCATGGTTCAACTGCCCTCAAGGCCATCTTGTGAATGGAGAGCAAGCTACTAATCTATCCTTGACGATCTAGGGACCTATCAGATCATCTCTTCTGACACAGAATCCTGAGCTAGATCCAGATGAATGAGGTTTGAGGACTTTTTTTTCTTTTACTGTATAGTATTATGAGGAAATGATGCCGTGTTTCCCAGCTGCATGATCCAGTTACATCATTGACACAATGGGGTTGTCTTTTGGCCCCTCAGGAGGTCAGAAGGTGGGTTGGAGGAAACTTGTACCCCTCTGACTTGTGCTTGGAAACAAGCAGCAGTGGTCTGCAGGCCAGGTAGAGCAGCTGCTATTACAGAAGATGGCAGCAATCAGGGTGTTTGATTTACATGTTCAACCATGCAAAATCAGCTGAAAATTATGTAGCTGAATTCAGATGGCCAAATAATGAGAGTGTTTGTGTTGCTCAGCATTTTCTTTTCATTTCAGTCCTTACTGTCTAGCTGCAAAATATCCTGCGGGTTAGAGGATGGTACACAGAAGACTGGGTTTCAGAAACAACAACAAAATAGAATGTTGTTAAAATACTGGGCTAGAAGTCATTTGTCACAAATGACATTTGAAATGAATTTTCAAAGAGGCTTGTATTTGAGCAACAAAAGTTCCTCCAATTATTCTGTCAGTCCTACATGGACAAAGCTATTTCAAGACAAAAATATTTTGTAATTTCTGAAATTTGGGGGAAAAAAAGATGGGAATTTGGAATTAAATTTTTAACATTGGCAGTTCGCTAAAATAATTTTTTGTTTTATTGTCACTCATAATGGTTTTTTGTATTTGCATAAAATATAATCTTTTCCCAAAAATGCAGTATACCAGTGCCATGAGTCTCCATGCCCATGTTGGCCTTAAGAGTGGATAAACATGCCACTTCCTTTATGTGACCACTATTTTTGACAGTGAAGTATCATCGAATGTTAATGCCTCTCATGTTCTCTTCATTATACATGCTCATTTTCATGACAAAAACTGTAAAGGGAACAGAAAATGGTACAAAATTAATATGTTCTCCTGACAATCTGGAGACAGCATTGCATGATCTTACACAGAAGGCACAGCTGGGGACTTTGACAACTGCAAGTACACAGCTGCTTCTTCTACAAAGTTCAAAATATTTTCCATGTAGTTTTGTTCATATGGATACATGTGTACTCATGGGTTTATGTTTGTGTCTGTACAGACACCCTGCATAAGGTAACCAGGATTATATTTTATGTCTAAACTACATTTGATTTTTAAACCTAAAATACATTGATTTCTCTTCTCAAGGTTTTGGCTTGTAAAATTTTCTAAACCTTATTGAGCATGCCTGAGAGAAGACATAGAATAAAAAAGTACATAGGTAGATAGTTGTCATGGTTTAGGAATGGTATTATCCAATTTAATGTTCCTACTGAAGCCACTCTGAACTATGCAGTGCTCACTTACTCTCCCCTCCGCCTGCAGTGGGATGGAGAGGAGAACTGGAGGCACAAAAGGTGAAGATCCCAGGCTGTGAAAAATAACATTTTACTGGAAACAACAATGAGATAAGAAAACAAACAGTAGAAGCAACAAAACTAGTGAGAGTGTAAAAGAAGCAAATGATCCATATGAGAGTTCTTAGTCCCAACAATACCCAACCACTCTCTCTCTGCCATGCTACCTGACCCAAAAGGATACCCTGTCCATGAAAAATGACATGAGTTGGTACAAAGTAACATCTAGGTCCTAGCGATGCCCCCTCCTGGCTACTGCAGAAATTAACCACGTCCTGACTGGAACCAGAAAATTATCCACCTCTATTTTCTATACCATCCATGTCATGGCAACATCCTATACCTTCCAATTATATACATAAATCTATATGCATATACACACACACAAACACACACATATACATGCATACATATACATACATACTCATGTATAGATACCCACACAAGCACAGGTATCATTTCCATAGTCAGAGGCTGTCCCTCCAACATGTCTGTGGAGTTCATTTAGTCCATGACTATGATTTCTATCTGTCCTAGATGTGCTCCAGGGCCAGAGGGCGAGTGTGTTGTCAGCTGGTTCCAAGCTGCATCAAGGCCTCAAAACTGATGTATCTGGCGCAATCCATATTCACTGTCCATGGTAGTTATGGCACGCAGTGGCAAGGTCATCCATCACACAATATTTTACAATGAAAACATTACTGACTGTTCTCACTAAAGAATCAAATCCCTTGAGGTGCACAACCTGTTTCCCTGTCCCTCTGCACTACCCACCAACTGCACCCACATCCTTGCCCTTGTCTGAGGCAGGACTAACCCAAACTGTCTTCCCTAACATGTTCCTCACATGCACCATGAGGATTTTATCCCCTTCTGTGATATGTGGAGGTTTTGATTCAACAGGGCCAGTTCTGTTGGTAGACCCTTTAGTGTCACCTAACCAGGTGACCTTCACCAAATGTGGATCCCAGTGTTTGAAGGCCAAAACACCCATTGCTTTCAAAGTGGTTTTTAACAGTCCATTGTACTGTTCAATTTTCCCAGAAGCTGGTGCATGACGGGGAGTATGAAACCCACTCAATACAGGGGCTTTACCTGCTTGGCCTCCTTGATCACAATGCATGTGTCACAGTTATGGATAACCTGGGAAATAGTGTTCATTGTTAAATCTACTCCTCAATCATGAGCCCATCTGTATTGTTTTATCTCTTCCCTGATGACCTGAGGCATCATGGGCCCACCAACCAGAAATATCACCCTTGTGCTGCCAGGCTGGATCCACCTGAGACACTTTAATCCTGGCAGCCCGATCCACCTGTCTGTTCCTACAATGCTCTTCAGTAGCCTAACACCTGGGAACATGTGCACCTACGTGATGTACTTTTACGGACAGCTTCTCTACCTGAGAAACAATGTCTTGCCACAAGTCAGCAGACCAGTTGGGTTTAATTCTGTTCTGCCAATTGGTCTTTTTCCATCAGTCTATCTGAAAGCTAGGTGGCTTTCAGTTCTGCTGAAACCTGACTTGATCCAGCCTGTCCCTCAATAGCTTCTCTGACTTGCCAAATAAGACTCCATACAGCAGCTTTTTATTTTCAGTGTAGCCCTACAATATGGCAGGAACCATCAGGGAGAAAACCATAACACTTCATTTTCAGGTAGCTTTGCTGTAAGGCTGGTTCATGATGACTTCCAAGATCTCTGGGCAACTGGGGTTTCCAGTGAGCTTGCTGTGTGATCAGCACAATCCAGTTACTCCACATAGCATCAGTTGAATGATGTGTGGAAGGGACTTTCTCTGTGAATGTCAGTGTAGCACTGGCAGTTAGGGTTTTAGGAGGAGCTGTGCTTCAGTGCCTAACACTTCTGAAGCAGCTAGAATTCCTTCATAAACTCCCAGGATCTCTTATCAGCAGGCCTCAAATCTTTTGTATTCCTGACTCCAGAACCCCAGGGGTTGTCCTTGAGTCACCCTGGGTACTTTCTGCCAGAGGATCTAGGAAGGACCATTCTCCTCAGCTGCACTGTAGAGGATATTTTTTGTATTCTGGTCCTGTCCTGACTGGCCCCACGGCTACTGCATGAACAACTTCCTGTTCAAGTTGTTCAAAATTTTGTTGTTGTTCAGGACCCTACTTGAAATCATTCTTCTTCTGGGTCACATGATAGAGAGTATCTACAATCCAGTTGTAATCTGGAATATGCATCCTCCAAAAACCCACAGTACAGAGGGAACCTGGTGCATCCTTTTTGCTGGTTGGTGGGGACAAGGCTGCTATTTTGTTGAACACATCCATTGGAATTTGACAGTGTCCATCCTGCCATTTTACTCCTGAAAACTCAGTTTCCTTACTTACTTGACCTTACTTTGTTATATGGCGAAAATGGCTGTTAGGAGGTTTTGGGTTATCTCCTTCCCTTTCTCAATAACTCCATCTGCTGTGTAACCCCATATGATGATTTCATCAACCTAAGTGCTCTGGAGACTTACTCTTCTGATGTGCAGCCTGCATCAGTCCACTGCAAATAGTGGGCCTGGGCTTCTAGCCCTGGGGAAATCAGTTCTAGGTGTACTGAGTGCCCCTTCAGGTGTCAGCAAACTTTGGCCTGCACTCTGCTGCTGAAAACATGGAGAAGAACACATTTGCAGTCTCAACTGAGGCACCACTTTGCTGCCCTGGACTCCAGTTTGTACTGAAGTTCCAGCATGTCTGGCACAGCAGTGCTCAGTGGTGGTGTAACTTCATTCAGGCCCCAGTAGTCCACTGTCAGTCTCCACTCTCCACTGGACTTACACACTGGCCATACAGGACTATTAAATGGTGAGCAAGTCTTGCTGACCACCCCTGACTCTCCACAAATCGTCTCATGGATGGGGGTCACAGAGTCCTGGTAGTGCAGTATTGTCAACATTGTACTGTTGTAGTAGAAATGAATACCTGTTGTTCTTTGACCATCAGCAGTCCCACAGTCCTTTGAGAGACCAGGCAAAGTGTTCAGCTGTTCTGTTTCCTCTGTCTGCACAGCAGCTCTCCCCAAAGCCCAACAACTACTTTTTCAGTCCTTGAAAAACCCAATACTGACATCACGCATGCCAAGGAAGCACAGGGCCTCTGTGCCAGTCACAGTGGGGTGTTTTTGCCATTCATTCCCAGACAGGGTTACTTCAGCTTCCAGTACAGTCAGCTGTTGGGATCCCCCTGTCATTCCAGAAATAGAGATGGGTTCTGCCCCTACGTATCTTGATGACATCAGGGTACGTTGTGCTCTGCAGTCAACTAAAGCTTTACACTGTCATGGATCTGATGTGCCAGGCCACTGGATCCACACAGTCCAATAGATTTGATTGTCCCTTTCCTCCACATGCCTGGAAGTAGGGCCTGTCTAGTTCTGGTCATGGTACTCGTTACTCACTTCTTGTAAATATGAACTGGAGGTCCCTTCAAGAGGACTGGAAGTAACATCAGCCCTTCTATTCTGTCTGAGGACTTGCCCAATGGAAACTGGAGTAGCATTTCTTCCTTGAAGAAATTCCTGCAGTCCTTGTTCTTCCTCTCAGTGCACTCACCTGTGCTACTAGGGCAGAGGTGGGGTTTCCATCCCACTTCCTCATGTCCTCTCTGTGGTCACACAGCAAAAACCACAGGTTACCTTGTGGTTTGTACCCTCTCTCTTGAGCAGGGGGCTCCTTGCTCCCAAGAGCAGAGACTCTGGTCCATACTGGAGGCGCATGGGACATTTCCTCTCCAACTTGCTCGAGTCTTTCAAGTCTCTGCAGTTTTGAACAGTCTTTCCACAGATAAGGTGCAGGTTGGTAAACAGGAAAAAAGATGATAATCATATTGCTGGAGCCAGGGAGTCACCTGAAGCACTGTTTGATTTCTGCCTTTCATGGACGTCAATGCCAATGAGTTGGTGTACGATGATGATGAGCTCCATACAAACTTCTGCCACATGGATTGTGTACACTGGACCTCATCTGGATCTACAGGGGACGGCTCATTATTTGAATCCCTATAGATTACCTCCAGCACAGCTAATTCTCTCAGGTACTGGACACCTTTCTCCACAGTGTCCCACCTGCCTGGGTGCACTACTTGATCATCCTTGAGAGAATAACAGAGTCATCTTCAGAGGTTGAGAGTTTCTGTCCTCTTCCCAATACCCTTGTGAATGCCCACATCCTGGGACAGGGATCCCAGCTGCTTGGCTTCACTGCCATCTAGTTTCACACCACGGGCCATCATATCCCAACATTGGAGCAGCCAGGTCATTTGGGGCTCATTGGACTGGCAGTTGAAACCTCTCCACATATCTCACAGCTCAGCCAGGGACAGGGATAGGTGATTATCTCTGGCCCTACCTCTTCCTCCTGTTGTGAGGGTCCTGCTTCCTCTTCACCCCTCACTATACAAATTGATTTGGACTTGGACTTCTTCTTCTGTATAGAGCGACTGCTACCAGCACAGGCTGTTCCTCTGCTTGAGCTGAGTTTGGGTGGCCACTGTGCCTGTTTCCCTAATTTCCTCCTCCTTCCCCTGAGGGTGCTGTCGAGTATTGAACTGTGTCCAGTAAAAAGTAGCCGGGGCCCAGTACACTGACTACTTTTTACTCCTAGCAACTACTCCAGAGTTGCTCCTGTCTGGAGTTGCCACCGCATTCACCTTGCAAATAATCTGTCACTTCATCAGGGTCCTGTAAGTTGCAACAAAACTAATAAAAGAGTGTACAAGAAATGAACAATTCACAGGCGAGTTCTCACTTCCGACATTATCTGACTGCTCTTTTTGCCATGTTACCTGACATAGAAGGGACCTCCTCCTCCATCCCCTGAAGATGACATGAGATGGTATAGAACAAGATTGTATAGACATGGACCTCAAAGTCCTAGGCACACCCCCTCCTGGCTATTGTGAAAATTAATCTTGTCCTGGCCGGAAACAGGACAATAGTGTAGGGCATAAACTACTATCCAAGTCTTGTATTCAATACTACATTGGGTCATATTGTTATTATCATCATCATTGTCCATGGGCAACTGATATTGGTATTGTTAAGGTATTTTTTAATCTGTATTTTAATTTTTTTAAAAAGTCTTGATTAGGTGGCTGGCACATTATGATTTGCCATCAGTTTTGCATCCTCAAATTTTGCCTGCACAAAAATGTATGTAGGAGAAAGCCAAGAACAAAAGAAATTGTAGTGTTGTACTTACCCTTTGGAGATAAGGACCCTGCTTTACAGATGTACTTCTGATTTGTATGTTTTATCAATCAAAATCCTCTTCTGTATTTCTGGATAAAAAGCCGTATGAAGTACATAGCAGACTTATTCCAAGATAACTTCCTTCATGATTTCCATTTCTGAAATTTCCTATGCCTGTGGAAAAAAAAAAGCAAACCCAAAACTGATTTGAACTCCATAATAATCCTAAATTTTCATGGCTGAGGTATACTCGTAGAAGTTCTGTTGCATTGGGCAGATATTTAAGGAACACTTTTGAAAAGAAAAGATGGGAGAAACAAGAATCCTTCATATTTTCAGAATCTTACCTCTCTGATGCAGTTCTAAAAACTAGCGACTCCAGAACAGTTGAATGGATGTATGCTGTCAGCTGAGCTTGGGATTTCCCCAGAAGAACTTACTATATGCTTGTCTCAAGGTAATATTACCATCAAATTTATAGAAAATTCCAGCCCCCAAGTAATTACTGTAAAAATAAATATATATATATACTTAATATTAAAGATGTTTAGGATTTTTTTTTTTTTAGAAAATAGATAATCAAACACCTTAAAAGATTTTTGATATTGATCTTTCTAAAGAAGCTGAATGATATTGAGTTCTAGAATGTAAACACAGCTTTTTATGAGTGCAGCAAGTTTTCAGCTCTGATAAAGAGCACACTTTAAATTTGTATAAATTCAACTAGGAATGTGATACACATTAAAAACCATCAGTCTAGACCATAGTTTATCTAGAGCATGTCCATAGTCTTTAACAGAAGTGGATAGACAACAACTCGAGTGATATCCAGTTTTAGCTTAAATGCTTATTCTGCAGCTGTAGAGACTGTGCTTTAACTACTCTGTGCTACCTAGCAATACAAAATTTTATGAAGACCTTAGGAAACTGTGTAGATATCACATTCATATCAGAAGGAACTGAGTAGATGGTGTTCTGAAATTGTTGTTGCTACTCTCCAAACACTGGGAATCTTTCCTTTAAGTAAGAAAAAAAGATGAGTCACAAAGAGCTTCTGTGAGTATAGAGTACAGTAACAGAGAAAAAAAAAAAGGTGCACATTGAGTATGATTAGGACTTGTCAGAAATGCTTCAGGGGAGAGTTAAAATGAAGAAATAAAAGAATTTCTAGATTGGGTTAATATCCAAGTGTCAAGAAAAAATTTTGGGCTATTGAGAAAAATCTTAATCACACTTTCCTTTCTTTCATTTCTGACACCAAACACGTCTTAAAAGGATATTAAGATGTTGATAAATTGCAGTGTGTTTGGGTGTCCAAATTTATAACTCTCTCCAGCAAAAGGTGAATTTGTTAAATAGTAATGAAGTCCAAGACACAAGATTTAAATTGCCTCAGAGCCAAATGAAGAAGAAAATTATTCTTTTTGAGACCTGAAAGGACAAGCATTAGATCAAAGAGGTTTTTTGCATAGAATTGAAGGGAAAGGGGAGAGTTGACTTAGAGCTTGTGATCAGTAAACTAGGAGTATGATTAGTCATAATGCCACAGCAGACTTCAGAGAGTGACACCCATAGAAAATGAAAGCCAAAGTGAAAAAATAGCAAAAATAAAGAACCGTGACACAAAGTGATAGTTCTGAAAAGACAAGTGTTACACCATGGCCTTATACAACAAGGAGAATGAAATATGAAGACATGTTATAGTAACATAATGCATTGAAAACTACATCTTCAGCCTATTTAATAAATGAGAAAAAGACAAATTGTCTTAAGAGTCTAATGAAAAGATATACTTTGATTTACACATCTTGTAAAACTGTTTTCTAAAGGGTTTTGGTTTAATGGTTGGTGGGGTGAGACAAAGGGGGTGTGTGTGTGGGTTCATTGCTTTTTTTTTAATACTCTGATCATTGCTTTGGTGTTCCTGGATGAATGTTACAACAGAAATGTATGATATGTGTTCGGTATCATTTCATGCATTATGTGTAGGGGTTGTGGTTGTTGCTTGAGTTCCCATGATTATTTAGCGAGGAAGTGGTGTATAATTCCTGACAGAGTCGTAGTTTATCTAGTTACTTTAAAGAAAGCTCGTATTTCAAAATGTTGCTCCTAAGATCATTACAAAAATAAAAAACAAATGGTAAGGATATCAGTTCTTGTTACCAATTGCCCAGCAAATGTGAAAACACTAAAAATTGCCACAGGAAGCAATACTTTCAATTACAAATTTTAAAGCTGTTCATTTGGTGTGTTAAGTAATATATTTTTGATCAAAGATAAACAGTTCTAAAAGTTCCATTTGTTTTGTTGCAGAGGAAAAAGGAAATTGCTATTCCCTGCAGGCTGATGTACCTTGTAGAGCAATCTGTCTTCAAACCCGGCATGAAAGAGAGCCAAAAAAAAAAAATCTCTGAATTATGTGGCAAGTCCCTTGAGATGGTGCTAGTTGCTCTCTACTGTTGAGGACCACAGATATTGTGGGTCATATTGAGAATTTTCTGGGGTTCATTGAGGGGGTTTTTTAGGTATTACGAAAAAAAATTCTATGTGTCAGATGGTTACAATTGTTTGAAAATTCAATACTGTCCCGCTCCCCGCAGCTCCATTTCAGTAAAAGGTATTTCTTGCAAAACTTCATCTGGTCTTAAGCATGTGCCCGGGTTCCATACTGCATAAACACTGATAGATATTAGCATGCATTTTACTGAACTTGCACTTCTAAGATAAATCTGGCTTCACAGAAATGCTTGGAATCAGAATTGCAAGGAAGTTTGAACTGCTGAATTTAAGTCATAGGAAAAAATCCAGCAGTTGCAGTTCACTGGAGATGGCAAGATAATTATTTTGAATTTGCAGGGAAGTTTCTGTACTGTTGTTTGGACACATAGCACAGAACTTGCAGAACAGAGAGTGGGGAGAGAAAGGTGTCTTTCAATATCTTTGTTCCTTCTTTGCCTTAGATTTCTTCTCTCTCAGGGCCACTTAAAATAAAACCCATAGCTCAAGACATTTGTGTCCTAGAATTTGAGGATCCTTTCATAATATCCTTCCCTTGTCCAATTCTGGTTATCAGGCGATCCAGCAGAAATATATTTTGAAAGATATGTTTTAAGAGTATTTTTAGAGTTGTCTTCTACAACAGCTGTGTCGAGAGGTGGTGCCATGTCTCCTGGGAAGGAATTTTAGAGCATCTTTACAAATTTTTCTCTCCTTTTAAAACATAACACTTAAATTACTTTTGTAATTCCGATTCTCAAACTACAAATGTGGTCAATAAAAAATAAACGCACTACTGAAGGACTACTGAAGAATAAAAGGACTACTGAAGAATGGAAGGAATTTGAGGTTTTTGAAAGCACATGATAGACTTTAAGATCACTACAGCCACAGTGAACGCACTGACCAAAACAAATTAGAACCTTTCCCAAAACAAAATTAATCCTTTTTAATTAAACACTGCTTGCTTCAACTGTACTGGGAAATGTGGGATTTGAGGCTTAGACTGAGGTCATACATTATAGCAGTAAAGAAGAAGTATTCTGTTTTCTTAATTTTGAAAAATATGTCATTTTGCCTTGGGAAGTATTACAATATTTTAGTAATCAGCTGCAATGCTCATTAGTCTGCCTAAGTATCTGAAGCACTTGTATTTGTTGATGTAGCAGCAGCTGAGATAAAAGAAATTTGAAAGTGAAATCATTACAAATTTGAGTCAGTGCCTTTTTCTTACTGGAGGCTTGCAATATTACCCTTAATGAGATGATGCCCCAAACTGCAAAAATGGATTTTTGTTTTCTAACCTCTTTTGAACTTATTAGAAATTACTTTATGATCTGAATTTATGAAGAGACAGTATCTTCTGTTTACTGACCTCCTTCTTCTCAAAAAAAAAAGGGGCGAAGGGGAAAGTTGCTAACTAGTTCACAAACAAAACTTCATTTCTCAAAGTAAAACACAAATCATTTGATAGAGTAGAAAGTAAGCTAAGGTAGATTTATAAACAGAACCATAGTTTTATGGCCAAATAAATTTAAATTAATGTCTATTGGTTGAAGCTATATGCATCCTGAGAATGTTATACTTTAAAATGAACTAAGAATTTGATTATTTAAAAATAGCAACTGGAAGGGAAAAGGTGGAGGCTTGCATATCTTACGAACTAATCCTGGGAGGAGTGCAGATGGAAGACTGCTTAAGGCAAAGTGGTTCATCTGCATGTGGCAGATTTCAAGAATTGGGCCTGGATTACTCAGGGCCAAACATGGAAGGAACTTTAATAGAAATGTTTTTATATTTACAGAGCTTCAAATTTTCTTTCAAATAAATTGAGCAATTAATTCTAAAAAGGAGATTGCTATTAGTATAATTATGAATTAATCGGGGGGTTTTTTTAATTACAAATAAATTTATTCCCTGTGTGCAAGGAATGAACAGAAATCCACAGCAGGCAAACACTTCCATTTTAGAACCAGAGTAGCAGGAAAGCATCACTCTTCATTAGGCAGTTCAAAGGTGATATGTAGTGCTGCAGGAAAAGTACCGGATAACAAGAAATGAAAACATTTATATGCTGTTTTAAAAGTTTCCTTCTGATGACCTTAACTATGCTTGCTTGTCTTTGATGAAGTATGACAGGTACTATCATATTAAATGGTCAACATATTCATTATTTAAAGAATAACATTTTTTCAGCAGTAATCCTGGATATGTTCAAAAAATAACTTTGCTCATGCAAGTCTTTCAGCTTTTGTGTTGTGTCACCCACAATACAGGATTGCTGTGGACCGAAGGCTAGGACAAAATAAGGAGAGTTTCAGTAAAATAATTATGCACTTGTTCTAAACAATTATTTCCATTTGCAGTAATATTTCAGAATGTAGATCTACATTTTTATCACCATGTTATTTATTTTTGATAGAATGTACTTAATCCTTGCAGCAGATTGGTGTTTTATCCTAGATAGAAACCTGTAATAGAGCCTATGGAAGGCCAAATAGTGCAATGTGGTTGAAAGTTGTCCATCCATGGCTGTTCAGCTGAAAATATGGACTAATAGACTATCTTTTTGGTTTTTTAACAAAAAAAAAAAACCAAACCCACTGTTCCTTACAAGCATAGAAGTAATCTCCATCTTAAAAAAAAAAAAAACAACAAAACACCAACAAAAAAAACCCCAGACCAAAACCAGATTAATACAAAACAATTTTTGGTTTTGGAAATGAGCAAGATATGGAAGGTCTGCATTGGCACATGACTTTGTAAAGAATTGTGAGACTGTACAGATGGATTTCATCTTAGTGGAGTTGGTCTAAGAGTTAAGCATTTGACCTCAGCTGATGACCTCAGTTCTTTAGTCAAAAGCAAAGAGAAACCAGCCCTTAAAGACAGTATCTCTCCTACATGTCCAGAAGTTTATGTTTCTCTTCAGCAGCTATGAAACTGAAATAAACAACTCAAATTAAACACAGGGAAAGTAAGTCCTGTTGCAGATCAGAGTCTTTTGCTTGAATTATAGGTGACATTTCCATTTTAACCTTGCAAATATTTTGCATTTACTTCTATATTTACAGATTATGGCACACTTTCACAGAACATATCTTGCCTTCGTGAATAGATTAAGTGTGCTTTAGCATCAAGTTTGGCAGACTGTGATAAAAGTTTTATTTTGACATGAACATCCACTTTAACAGATTCCAATCTCTACACCAAAATTCTACACCAAAATTCTTTGTCACCTCTCTATATTTGACAAAAATACCACTGGCCTCATACCATTTCTTCTCATAGTTTTGGAAGAGGGACCTTCCTGCTAAAAGGAAGATCATTGTTTTAAGTACAGTTCATATTGTTTCTTCTCTGTGAAATCTTCCTTTTGCCACAGCAAATCAGAAGTGAAGCCTCAAAACCTAATCAAGTGTCTTCTGGTAATTTTTAATAAATACTATCTTCCTAACAACATCTACCATATAAGAGATATTGTTTTTACTAATACAAAAATTATTTGAGCTTCTTTTCCACCTAATTGAAGTATTGGCTTGATTAAGTATATGTGCATATTGTTTCTCTTGGCAATTCCTGATGTGTTTCACGACACATCTTTGACCAATGATGATTATGTATTTAAATGTTTATATCCAGTTCTAGGACAAGTGTTTTCTGGCTGAAAAATGAATTTTGATTTCATTTAAACTACTTTGATTTTATTAAGCTTACTCCTTGCGAAGGAATCCAGAATTACACGTTTTTCAGTTACTGCACTCAATTTTCTCACTGCTCTCTTTGCCACAGCTTTTTCTCCAAAGTATAATACCTGCCAGGACGGTCACACGAGAGAAGGGAATTTTTTTTTTTTTTTTAAATCTGTCCCTAAATAAGAATCAAATATAAAATAATTCATAATTTCCTCTTATTTGAAGGTTTGTGATAAAATATTTAAAAACCAGGCAAATTTACTATCACAAGGATAGAGTTTCTTGCTCCTAACATCTTGTGTCACGAAATGCAGCCAGATACGAATAGTAGGCTTTTTTAACCAATAATTGGTGTTGGTAATAAGGACTGAGCTGACAGCCAGCTGTGCTACTGCCCTCAGTCCTGCAGTGAGAAAGGGGAAAGGAGTCTGCAAATGATTACTAACTTCAAGTATTTCTGGCAGTCAAGGTTTTATTAAAAAAAATTAATAAAATACCTTTATACTTCTAAAATTTTAACTACATTTGAAAAAAAAGTCTGTATGAAGACATTAGAAGAGAACTGCTGTGAACTGCACAAATCAAGGGTATTGCCCAGTTGGGTTGCCGGCCTACATTGTAGACTTGTCTTTAGTAAAAACTCTTCTCCTTCCAATTAAAGAATAAAGGTTGAGGAGCCTGCAGGCCTTTTCAGTATGTTTGGTGTGACTTTTAACCCCTCATTTTACCCTCTTCATATGGCTGTCCTTTATACCATACTCTCTGATATGTCGGTGACACCCAGTAGTGCTGTGGGTCAGACTGGGTTAGCACTTTTGTTACAGTCTTTACTTCCTGGGGATTTGTAAGTCATCTGTAGGAATTAATCACAAATTAGAGTTTTACATACACACAGACTATTTCTTCCCCATTTGCCTTCCTGCAATAATCTTAAAAGTTAAGGTATTGAGAGGTCTAGAAAAAGACAAGCAATATGAGATTGAAGAAAGCATGACCAGCAAGAGCCTTCAGTACACCTCCAGATCCTAGTTCTGTCATCAATTGGTCTTGCCTATATTTTTTGCCTATTACATCTTCCAGGTAATTATCTTCTAAGTATGGCACAACTGCTACATTCCTGCTAAGCCATCATAGGACTGTGGACTTTTCATATAATTTCTGATGTATAAGCCAATGTCAGGGAGGCTTACATGGTCTACCCCTGTAGTCATCAGACTAAAAGTTGCTTGTTTTCCTATCACTCTTTTTATCAAGAAATTAAACTTTCTGTCTGTGCTGATTTCAGTTGGAATAAATTTTCTTCATGGTGGCTTGTATGGGCTATGTTTTGGATTTGTGCTGAACACGGAGTTGATAATATGGAGATGTTTTTGTTATTGTTGCAGACAGCTTACACAAAGCCAAGGCTTTGCTGTTTCTGCTGCTTCTTTTGTTCCCACACTTGCCACGCTGGCGCTGGCGAGGAAGTTGGGTGTGTGTGGGAGGAGACACAGCTGTGACAGGTGGCCCAAACTGACCAGAGGGGCATTCAGACCATGCGACATCATGCTCAGTATATTAAGTGGAGGGAAGAAGGAAGAATGGGTATTATTTGGAGTGATGGTGTGTGTCTTCACAAGTAACCATAGTGCATGATGAGGCTGTGCTGTCCTGGAGATGGCTGAACACTTGCCCTCCCATTGACAGCAGTGAATTAATTCCTTGTTTTGCTTTGTTTGAGTGTGCAGCTTTTACTTTTCCTATTAAACTGTCTTTATCGCAAATCCCAAGTTTTCTGACTTTTACTCTTCCAATTCTCTCCCTGATCTTGCTGGTAAGGGTGTGAGAGAACTTTCACGGGGCTTGGCTGCCAGCCAGGGTTAAACTACAACAGTCCTTTTCGATGCTTAACTGGGTGCACAAAGGGTTTAGGATAACAACAGATTTGACTGGGATGTGCTAGATTGAATTTATAGCTGTTACTGCTGTTTAGTTAGTAACGAGCAGCGCTTGCCATGGGGCTTGCTTTCCTGACTGTATATTAGAGTCTAGTGCTCATTAGTGTCTGCTTTTTACTTTCACCACTTGCCATAGTGATGTACTGCTGATCACTTCATAGTATTGTGCCTGGGAACATTCTGGTAACAGCCATGGTGATGCTCCTGGGCTGGAAGATGACCCGGATATTGCTGCTGTTTTCTGTGCCGCTGTACTGTACAGGCTGAAACTTCTGTCTGAACTTGAGTTGAAGGGACTGTGACTTGTGATGACTACATGACAGTGTAGAGATCCATTTGCAGCCCATGGAGGACCCCATGCCAAAGCAGGTGAATGCCAGAAGGAGGATGTGACATGCGAGATTCCTGTGCTAGAGCAGGTTTTCTGGCAGGACTTGTGGCTTCACAGAGGACCCACACTGGAGCAGTTTGTGAAGAACTACACCCCATGGGAAGGGCCCATGTTGCAGAAGTTCAAGGAGGGCCATCTCCCATGGGTGGGACCCCACCCTGGAGCAGAGGAAGCAAAGATTCCCTTGCAGCCCATGGTGAAGAACACGGTGAAGCAGTGTGCTCCTGCAGTCAGTGGAGGACTGTGTTGTCTATTATATTAATGGTGCATTGTAGAAGGCAACCCTTTTTGCAGACAGACTGGGGACAAGGGGAGGAGCTTACTGCCATCTTAAACCCAACAACCCGGTTCAAAAGGGCCGGGTTTAGAAATTGTAATGAATATACCTTTACATTGTTTATAGAGCATCTGAGGCAAGTGGAAGTTTGTGAAATTTTCTCAGACCTTTGAATAGAAATAGTTTGTTTGAAGTATAGTTTTTATTTATTAGTAATTGTTTCTGATAAGGTATTCCTGCAAGTATGGGGGAAAAAATGGATTTTTTTTTTCCTGACTGTTCATTACACGATGAAAGAAGTTATGATACTGTGTTAGGAAAATAGATTACATTTTACATCTGTCTACTTAATTTGCTATTTATTGTTGAGTAGGAGACCTTATATAATATTCTTCCCTAGCAAATCCAGTTTTCTTTGTTGTGGTTTGGAGGAATACTAGACACTAAAAACTGGAGCAATTTAATAACAGAAAAAAGAGCTGAATGTTGTGCTACTGTCCTTCATGTCATACCTCTGACTGGGAGGGAGAAAGAAACAGGACATGCACAGTGCACAGCTAAAATGAAATGTTAAATGCAGCTCCAATACACAACACAGACAGAGCTGTACACAGTTGTTTTGGTTTTCTTTCTGAAGTTCTCTTCATTCATTTGAATTGGAAAGCTAAAAAAATCCTTTTTTCTACAGTTAAGTGAGAACATATATATAAAAATACTGGGGGGGTAGAGGATAACTGAGTAACTGGTAGAGATACAAAAAGACTCTTGACAAAGAAGCAGACAGAAAACTAATTCTGTTACCTAGCCTAAAAACTTAGTAAAAATAAGATTAGGAAAACAATGAAAACACTGAGAATTTTTAAGAGGAGCCCATTAACATTATTTATGGCATGTACTTCGTTAATTTCTCTGAGCCACATCTTCAACCTAAAAGAGCATTGCAGATAAAAGCTACACCCGGTAAAAGAATCATAGAAGCATTATTTTAAGGGGCATTTATATAATTTTTTAATTTACTGGAAACAGAGGTAATAAAAAATAAAAATATTAAAAAACTTATCTCTTATAATATTTAATACCAGAAAATTTTTGTTAACTGTTTTTAAGACAAAAATACATCTTTATTTGGAATGTTGGGTTTTTTTCAAGATGTATGGACTGAATATAATTTAGTTGAGAAAAAGTGGAAAGGGCAGGCTTATACTGATCCCTCTAAATCTGTAAATGCAGAAAATGTTTAAAAAATTGTGTACACCAAATGGCTAGCAAAATGAGGTTATAAAAAATAGTTTTGGTATGATTTTTGGTTTTATTTGAGACTGGTTTCATATTTGAAAATAATTCCTGTGACTATTAACAAATTAGCAGTTTATCTGCATTTAAAAAAAGAGAAAACTCAAAATCCCCCAGCTTCAAGTTACTGTGTTACAAAGCGAATTGTTCTACAGCTGCAAAATCAAGTGCCTTAGCTGAGTTAATGCTTTTCATTTCGTTTGCATGTGTCAGCATTAATGGAGGCAGGCTTCTATAAAGCCTTGCATGTGAAGATGGTGCTGAGCAGACTAGATTCAGTTCTCTTGAATGCTTTTTGCATTTTTTTTAATAACGCACAAAGGGAGACTTCAAATCAAGCTGAACTTCAAGCAAAAGTTAATGCTATTCTCTTTTGGGTTCAACCACCCACTTTGCTTAAGGTCACTAGTTGAGGCTAATGCTGCACAGAGGGGCTGCAGCAAACTTGGCATCTCCTTGATTAGGCTCCCTGCTGATCTAATACACATACCAACTCACTTGCCAAGTCAAATAACACATTTAGTGAATTGGAAATAAGATTTAAGTGAGCCAGCACAATGCGGCTTGCCCTCTCATCTTTTCACCAAATCCTTCTCTTTGTATGCTACACTGTGAACACTGCTCTTCTTAGAGGACTTAATCTTCATTTTTTTCCTGTAGATTATTTGGAAACAGGTCAATTGAATGTTGGGGCTTCTAACTCCTCCTACCAGAGAAAGACATGGCTTGTAGCACACTGATTGCTTCATTTAATTGAAAGGCTGTTATTATCAAAACGAAAATACTGTAGTATAAGGTTATCTTAGAGTGAAAAAAAATTCTAGGATTAAATGCAACCCCTTTTTAAATAATGTGTTTACTCCTTTGTCTTCAAATCTCTTATCTCAGGAGTACTTTACATTAATTGTTGGTGAGTAGTAATTGATGGGGTTGATCATAGTACATATATTCATCTCTTGCGGCTGTACTACAGCAGCTAATTCTTAAATACAGTTAGATACAATAGAGCAACATTTCTATAATGCTTTTCATAAAAGCAAAGTAAATCACTTCATGTAGTCCTTGACTTTGAACTATTCTGTATTTCAATGAAAGAAAATCAGGACTGAAGTTAAAGCCTTAACAGGTTGGTCACTTTTTTTATTAATTTTAGAAGGAGAGAACTTACAGTGCAAAGTATACTTTGAGATTTAGCACAGGTTTGTCACATACTTTAATGCCATTTATGCTGTAATAAACCAAAACTGTCTCGTATCTCCATATTTGGTATTCAGGGTCATGATGTATATTGACTTTTTAATCATCTTATGTCTTGTGGTTATACACATCTATGTGCATCTCTTCCTTGTTTAACTAATGAAATAAGAATTTTCTTCCTGAGGTACTCTTGCTCTTTTCTTTCTTTTCTTCCTTTTTTTTTTAACAAATACAGGGGTACCATAATACAGAGTGAAATTGAAAAAAACCCTGACATTTATAACATCTCATCAAAGACAGGCGATTTTAAGTACTACATTAAAAGGAAAAATTTATCTGTGTGACCTACAGCTGCAAGTTAAAATGACTCTTTTTCTTCCAGAGTAATGGCCAGTGCACTTGACTTCTAATGAATTCACTTACTACATTTTAATCCCCAGTAAGGAATTTTGAGGTATAGGCAAAACATCTTGGAATATTTTTTGTGACCATCTGTGTACTTTCAGTCTAGATTTTAAAGGCAAGCATTTGTTGATCTTGCAGCAGACCTCTGGGTGGGAGCTCAGTCTAATGGGATAACATATAGAGTACATTTGTCTTGCTAAACTATTCAAGCAAAGCAGCAAGGAGGGAACCACTTCTCTCTCAGATCCACCTGTGGTTCTGCAAAGGATGAGTAGAACAGATGCCCTCCCTTGCCATTTCCTCCAGATAGGAGAAAATGCTGAGTTACTGTCATAAGATCCATGTACAGCTGAGGCAGGAACTGGTCTGTATTCCTCAGGAAATCATTAATAGCCTTCAGGCCAAGTGAAAAAGAATGTGTGATTACAGAAAAGAGATAATTCTTCCTTGCTTTTCTGAGTCATTCACAAGTCAGAGAAATATTTATCATTCTAAGACCTGATTTTCAATCTCATATTAGCTTGCCCAACCTGAACCATCAAAGTGGAAAATCACATGGTTCAGGCGTCATATTTTAAAAGTTTCACTTAAAGTGTTTACCACTTTCTAAGATTAAACATGAAAAAATGTAGCAGTTTGTCACTAGCTCAAACATTTAATTAGGAAGATACAATTTTCATTATTTGAGGAAATTACATGAAGCATGTTTAAGAACAATCCTGAAATCAGAGAGATATATCCTGTTTCCATTAAGAAAATCCTCCAGCAGCAGATCAAGACATTATGCATCTGAAAAGATGAGGCAGCACCTGCTCAGGTTCATAGAAGTATAGCTAAATCCTTAGGAAAACTGCATCTATAACAGCGGAGCCTACAAAGGAAAAACAAGATTTCCTTATTTGTTCCTTCCAAGATTGTCTCAGTCACCCAGTGTCACAGGCAGAGCATGAGCTTCAGATGAAGTTTAGTAAAGAAGCCCTCCTGTTGAGTCACAATGTGCAGAAAGGACACCCATACTTTCTGAACTCCTTCTGGGAGAGGAGTCAAGGTGCAGTTGGATTCAAACTTAGCCCCAGACTTTGGTGTGAGGAGCCAATTTATTTCTGTTTCAACACTATTTGTCAGAGGCACGTGGGGGAGGGGTTGCACATGTGCCACTTGCAGGAGGCAACCAGGAGAAGATGGGGGAAAGCGTCATCTCTGGGGAGACTTTGCCTGGGAACCATTTCATATCTCACGTGGGTCAAGCAGTCAGCAAGAGACCACCAAGGACACTGTATCCTCCAGAGAGGCTCTCCAATCAGATGGAAAAATGTCTCCACCAATGGACTGCAGTGGAACGTTGGACTGGGCCAATGGTCTCCTGTCAGCAGGTGGACTTTGGGAGAGGCTCTCCAATCAGATGGAAAAATGTCTCCACCAATGGACTGCAGTGGAACGTTGGACTGGGCCAATGGTCTCCTGTCAGCAGGTGGACTTTGGGAGGAGCCAAGGGGCATAAGAAGTAACTGCATCAGAAGCTGTGGGGCTCTTTTGGCCAGGGCTTCTGGGTCTTGTCTTTTTGGTCTTTTGGTCACCTTGTTGCCCTGGCTCTACCCTGCTTTTATTCTTACTCATCTTCCCTCTCCCTGGGCGCTTGGCTGGACACTGGCTTACTCCGAGCCTCCCCTCCCCTGTCCTGCCTCCCTGTGTTCCTGTCTGATGCCTTGGCCGCTTTGTCCCTGCATTCCTGCCTGCCTCTAACCTTGCTTCGCCAATCCAGCCCTGTACAGGGTTCTGTGCCTCCTGCCAGAACGCCTACTCCCTCACCTTGTGTCCGGCCGCCCGTCGCCGCGGGAGCTGTGCCTGTGGAGCCGTTGCCTCTCGAGAGCTGCGCAGGCACCTGGCAGGCAGCGTGCACACACCCCCTGCCACTTGGACACGGACCGCACTCCCCCACCTTCTATGCCCACTTTTTTTCTGTCTTCTCTCTCTCTCTCCCCCACCATGCTTTTTCATTTTCCTTCATCCTTTACTGTCTTTCCTAGTCTTTAGTAGGGCAACTCTCTTTTTGTTACCAATAAACAGTTCTCAGATACAATATTGTCTTCTTGGCCTTAATTTCGTCCTAGACCATCTGTTTCAAACGAACTCTTCGCAGTTCCCCCCACTGGAACGATACAAATGGTTTATGTGTAGAGAATTACAAAAGTATAGTTGAACTTTTAGATAACTTTCTCCCACATGATGAAGGATGACAAACCAGATATATAAGTATAAGTTATTATTATAATGATTAGACAAATAGATTTAATCGGAATTATTCACTACACAGGATAGGAGCTATAACTACTACAATAGTACGGTGCACTGTATAAACAATATTGAAGCAATTCTATTAAAACAATTTTATTAAGGCCAGTAAACCCAATAATTAAATAGAGATTGATGTTACTCAACCATACCAACAACCATGGCCCAATCTTTTTTGCTCAGCCTCCCAAAGTAACCTTGAGCATCATCCCCACTCAAGGGATGAATCTCTACACATACATAAGCAGTCATGTGCTAGAGAACTCTTCCACTAAAAAGTAGAACTAGGCCGTTATTGTTCAAAATTATTCACTGTCAGTCATATGTGTCCAGGCCAGCTGTGTCAGCTCAGCAGCTTTAGATAAGTTATTAGTAGTGCCACCTGTTTGTTACTTTATCAAGGTACTTATATCTGGTCTACCACATCTTCACCTTACTTTCCAACTGTTTAACTTTGGGATTGATGAGTTAGACTGGTTTCAGCATTATTCAACACCAAAGCAGAATGACACCTCTTTCTCCATTCCCCGCTGGTAGTTTTGCAAATAGGACATTGTTAGAGTTGGTTTATCTCACTTTAGGCAGAGCATCTTGCTACACCCATGCTCAGAAGGAGGAAGAAGACATGATGGTATCCAGGTATGAGAAGAGTCTTGCTTCACAAGTAAGTGCACTTGACCTAGAGTCTTTGTGATACTTCGTGTACAGATTGGAAAATGGACAAGGAAGAAGAAAGAGGTATGCCATGCTCCAGAGTTTTCTCTGATGCCACAAAATACTTTTCATGAGATGTTGAGCAAGTCACTAAACCGCTGCTTCCAAGGTGGCTTTTAATTATGAATTGTCCAATGTCATAGAAGAAATGGAAATTTGGAGTTTGTGGTCAAAATCTAGGGATTTGCATTTCGCCTCAGAAATGAACCAAAAGCTGAACTATAAACCTACTCGAACACATTACAATTTCTTAGAACCATTGAATAAGCTGAGTCATAATCATCAAATCCAACTCCTGGCCCTGCATAGGACACCCCAAGAATCACACCATGGGCCTGAGAGCATTGTCCAAACACTTTGTGAATTCAGATAGGGTTGGTGCTGTGACTTTCCATTTCTGTGGGGAGCCTGATCCAATGCTCAACCACCCTCTGGGTGAAAACCTTTTACCTGATATCAAACTGAAACCTTCCCTGAGCTTCAGACAATTTCCTTGAGTCCTGTCACTGGTCTGGAGTTATGTCACTGATCTCACAGCAGAGATCAGTAGCTGCCCTCTGTTTCCCCTCATGAGCATGTTGAAGACTACAGTAAGCTCTCCCCTCAGTCTCCTCTTGTCCAGGCTGAACAGACCAAGTGACCTCAGCTGGCTTCCTCTTCAGATCCTTCACCATCCTTACAGCCCTCCTTTGGACTCTCCATAATAGCTTCATGTCTTTGTTATATTGTGGTTTGCAAAACGGCACACAAGGTGAGGCTGCCCCAGTGCAGAGCACAGAGGGACAATCCCCTCCCTTGCCTGGCTGGCGATGCTGTCCCTGATGCCCCCCAGGACATGCTTGGCCCTCCTGGCTGCCAGGGCACTACTGATTCATACTCAGCTTGCCACTCACCAGGACCCCCAGCTCAGTTTCCGTGGCACTGCTCTCCAGCATCTCATTCCCCAGTCTGCCCATATATCCAGGCTTGAAAGCTGCATACTAGTTCAAAGAGAGCCCGGAGGTCTAGCACAGTCCCGTCCACTCTACAGCAGTCACACTGAAACACTCACAAACAGAGCAGGCAGACGGAGTCGAGGTCCTCACCCAAAGGAGCTTCTCTCTAAGTTGGTCGAGAAGGCACGCTAGCAGAGGCGAAGAAGAAGAAGAGAGAGGGGACTCTCCGTTTGTGCTCTAAGGTTTAGTCAGGTGGACTGACAGGGACGAAGAGCCAAGGAGCTGAGGGTTTCCAGAGATTTTATAGTGGGGATAGGAAAGGCAGGGAAAGGGATCTCAGCCAATTAGATAGGGGTAAGTAGGCGGGGTTGACAGGGAACCAATGGGAATAACACGTAGGAGGGATTTAGGGAGGATCCAATGGGGCATCAAGGAACAAAGAACTTTCTGGAACTGATATATATTAAACAAGGGAAATGAATATGCATAACTTCATACATAAAATTGGGAGGGGAAAACATTAAGCTGTCAGGGGAAAACATGCAAACATTAGAACAAAGGAGTCATGGGTTCTCGCTGTAACTGCAAAGTTACATACTAAACTTGGGACCACCACAGCTGATTATCTGCGTTCTCCTCGGGAGACAGAGTGGCTGGATCCACCTGCACCGCCACACCCCAGGACACGCTTGGCCCTCCTGGCTGTCAGGGCACTGCTGACTCATATTCAACTTGCCACTGTCCAGGACTCTGAACTCAGTTTCCACGGCACTGCTCTCCAGCATCTCATTCCCCGTCTGCCCATACATCCAGGCTTGCCCCATCCCAGGTGCAGAATCTGGCACTTTCCCTTGTTGAACTTCATAGAGTTGGTGATTGCCCAATGCTCTTTATTTGCTGAGGTCTCTCTTCAGGGCCTTCCTGCCTTTGAGGGAGTTGACAGCTCATCCCAGTTTATGGTCATCAGAAAATTTACTGAGTATTCCTCCAAGTCCTTCGTCCAAATTGTTAACAACGATGTTGAAGAGAACTGCGTCGAAAATGGAGCCTTTTGGAGCTCCACCAGTGACAGGTCGCCAGTCTGATGTCACCCCATTTACGACAACATTTTGTGTCTGACCTGTGAGCCAGTTGGTCACCCATCATGTAAAATGATTATTGAGATGACATTTTATCCAGAAGGATGATGGCAGACCCAATATCAAAAGTTTTGCTGAAGTTCAGAAAAATTATATTTACTGGCTTCCCTGGATCATCTAGGTGGGTCACTCTGTCATAAAAGGAAATCAAGTTTGATAGACAGGACTTTCCTTTCGTGAAGCCATGCTCGTTGTGACTGATGACTGCATTGTCTTTCGGGTGTTTTTCAATATGTCTCTGAACAATGTTCTCCGTAACTTTACCAGACACTGAAGTGAGACTGATAGGCCTGTAGTTTCCAGGGTCCTCCTTCTTGCCCTTCTTGAAAACTGGGACAAGGTTCACCAGCTTCCAGTCAGCTGGGATGGGTCCACGTTCCCAAGACCTCAAAAATCAAGAGAGGTTTTGCAATGACATGAGCTAGCTCTGAGGATTCTTGGATGTGCCCATCAGATCCCATAGATTTGTAGGGATCCAACTGGAGCAGCAGATCCTGCACAATTTTAGGGTCAGCTGGAAGCTGATCATTTTCGCAGTCATGATCCTTTATCTGAGGGTACTGAGACCTCCTTGCTCTGTAATCTGTGTTGAAGACAGAGGCCAAGAATGTGTTAAACACCTTTACCCTCTCTCTGTCCCTTTTTGTGAGGTAACCATCCTCATTCTGTAACAGGGACTTCCTCTTTTCTCTGAATGAACACAGGAAGAAGTTGAGTTTTGAATGCATATATAACGTACCATAAAGGGGTAGATTTTGAAAATACATCTGCAGGCATTTCAAGTCTGGCACCTTGAGTTAGAGGGCAGTTTTTTGATAGAAATCTGACTGCATCTGTAGATACACAGAACTGTCAGAAAAGAGTCATTAATATTTATAAAACATTGAGCTATTGTGACATGGGGGCCAGTGTGACAGCCATCCATAAGAAGGGCCTAAAGGAGGATCCAGAAAACTACAGGCCTGTCAAGCCTGTCTTTGGTGCCTGGCAAGGTTATGGAGCAGATCACTTTGAGTGCAATCACACAGAACTGGCTGAGGGATCAGATACAGCCAGAATGGATTTAGGAGGGGAAGGTTCTGCCTAACCGTGTGATTTTCTTTCATGACCAGGTGACCAGCCTGGTGGATGCAGGGAAGGCTGTGGGTGTTGTCTACCTGGACTTCAGCAAAGCCTTTAATGCCATCTCACACAGCAAAATCCTGGAGTGCACTCTTCTGTGGGTTAAGAGCTGTCTGGATGGCTGGGCCCAGAGCCTGGTGGTGAATGGTGCCATATCCAGTTGGTGGCCAGTCACTGGTGGTGTTCCCCAGGGATCAGTGTTGGGCCTTCTCCTGTTTACTATCTTCATTGATGATCTGAGGGGATTGAGTTTTTTCACCAAAATTTGCAGATGACCCCAAGCTGGGAGTGAGTATTAATCTGCTGGAGGGTAGGAGGGCTCTGCAGAGGGACCTGGACAAGCTGGATTGATGGGCCAAATCCAATGATAGGATGATCCAAATCCAACAAGACCAAGTGCCGGGTCCTGCACTTTGGCCACAACAACCTCCTGCAGTGCTACAGGCTGGGGACAGAGTGGCGGGACAGTGGCCAGGCAGAAAGGGACAGTGGCAGACTGAACAAGAGCCAGCAGTGTGCCCAAGTGGCCAAGAAGGCCAAGGGCATCCTGGCCTGTGTCAGGAATAGTGTGGCTAGAAGGACCAGGAAGTCAATCTTACCCTGTAGTCGGCACTGGTGAGGCCATATCTTGAATGCTGTGCCCAGTTCTGGGCCCCTCAATTTAGGAAGGATGTTGAGGTGCTCAAACTCATCCAGAAAAGGGCAAGCTGTCTGGTACAAGGAGCAGCTGAGGGAGCTGGGGTTGTTTAGCCTGGAGAAAAGGAGGCTCAGGGGAGACCTTATCACTCTCCACAACTGCCTGAAAGGAGGATGTAGCCAGGTGGGGGTTGGTCTCTTCTCTCAGGCAACAGCAACAAGACAAGAGGACACAGTCTTAAGCTGCACGGGGGGCGGGGTTAGGCTGGACATTAGGAAGAATTTCTTCACAGAAAGAGTGATGGGGCATTGGAATGGTCTGGCTAGGAAGGTGGTGGAGTCACCATCCCTGGAGGAGTAAAAGACTTGGTATTGGTCTCAGTGCCATGGTGTAGTTGACAGGGTGATGTTAAGTCATCGGTTGGACTTGATTATCACCAAGATCTTTTCCAACCTAAATGGTTCTGTGATTCTGTGAAATTTCCACAGGGAAGTAAAATCTGTATTCACAATTAAATAATTATAATAAACAAGAGTCACAGTTCACCTGCTTTAAGAATTTATGGCGTGTTCTTAACTTTTTGGTATTTAAGCCTATAAAGTTTGCCAGATATTTATAAAATTTCTTATATTTTGTAGAATGTATTCACATATGTAAAACTTCCTCCTCATTCAGACAGATACAATACTTCATATTAGCTTTATGTAAATAAATTAAAGGGAAGAAAATATTATAGTTCACCATTTATGATTTCCTTGACTCTGCATTGGCTCACTTTCACCTCATAAGTTTAATCCTTCAGTGCTTTTGAGAGTCTATATATATATATATATACACATATGGTTACATCTTTTTTCTTTTGACAGATATTAATCAACTTTTGTGCTCCTCTATTTGGATATATTAGTCCATTGTTTTTACTTAATTGCCCCATTATGAACCCCAGCAGCATTAACATCTAACCCTTCATGGAAGAAGCAAACTTGAAGGGTTTGCAAGGTACGTGGGAGTGACTAACCAAAATGTTCAAATTTTGCATAAACTTACATCTTGTTTGTTCCATAATGCTGTCTGTACCACAACACAGCTAACCGAACCGTAAGGTGTCAGGGCAATGAAGCATTTTTACCTTGCTGTACTCCATCAGCAGAGGAACATAAAAGCAGCATATTAATGCTTCTCCAGTTGGTGCAGTTTCTCCACCCTGATGGATTTCTTCTTGTCTTTCAACTCTATGGATTGACTTCTACCACATTAAGATTCTAATGACAGACAAGTTTTAATATTGATGATCCTAAAAGGACAATATGTGAGCTGGGAGCAGCTGATGTCTAAGAAGCTGTTGACGAGACTCAGATGTGAAATAAGATATCGGTACTGGGAGATCATGACTTTGTATTTTTCAAGTTTGGATCATTTAATTCCATCTGCCAAAATTCCCACAGTACTTTTCATCAGACTGCTGATACTTCTTTTTTTCAAGCTGTATCTCCTTGCTGTGCTTACAGCTGCCATACATACTGATTTTAATAATTTCCAATGGATTTCTGATATGGTGGTAAATACAGATGCAGAATACTGTATACACAGTACTAATGCTACAGACAATAACATGCTTTGTGTTCAAACCACAACTAGTTACAAAAGAGATCATCAAATTTTTTTCCCCCTAAATTACGCCTTTGTGTCATTTTCCTTTTATTAGGCAGATTATTTAAAATTTATTTTATAATTTGCTTCCAAATTTCATGTAAAAAAATGAAATGGCACAAAGGTTTACACATGTATAAAACACTCTAATGTAATTATTTTTTTGCCCCTGACTAAAAGATATTTTGGACCCCTAGCTTGCTCTCTAATAATTTTAAGTAGCTTTATAAATACCACTGTCAGCTGCCTAGATGAGTACTTTTATGAAGAACCAAGAGGAAAACCAATACCAATTTCTATATGGCTTGTGTGAAAAGACTTCATTAGCTGAAAAATATGCAACTTAAATCTCAATAAATCTTTGGTGATTTATTAATTAAATTTGACTTATTTCTAATATAAGAAATGCACATCTCATATATATAGTAGATGTGTAGGTATTTAGATCTAAGTAGAAAATAATTGTTTGCAAACAAATTTGACCCTCAAATTACTTTCTCAAGCTATCATTTTTCTCCATTAGGTACTTGTCTCTATATTGTAACAGCCAAATATTTTCAAAATAAAGGAAATAAGTTTGAAATGTACTTTGATAGGAAATAGATATCCTGTGGTGAAGCCTAAAATACACTTTATGAACAAAGTAGTTTCAATGTATGGTTCCACTGCACCAAGATCAAAGAAAAGAGCAATAGATCATATAGTCTCAATGTATGCCTACCATCTTGTCCCTGTGAAATATGGATATCCATATGGAAGTCCGTGTAGAACTGCAGTATTACTAAAAAAAGTCAAGGCTCTTAGATCTTTATGATGCTTTTGAATCAATCATCATGGGACTTTTCAAAAGATACCATAATTTGTGTCATCTGTTACGTTCTTTAAGGGTTTTCTGTGTTATTCCATGACACAAAATAATGATAGCTCATCTAGTAGAAGTAGTACAGGGCTGGAATTTGTAATTAGTTCTGACAATTTGCTATAATGCAGTTATTTTTCCACTGCTGAAAAAGCCTATCATGCATCCATAGAACACACTTTCCATGTCTCAAACAACATGTATTAACTTTTTGCAGCAATCTATGGCAATACAGGTAATATTTTTTAATTTACTGCTGACTTTGAAGTCTTATCTTGATCAATAGTGTGATTTAGATCTATATATCATATTGATACATTTTGGCCTAAAAAATGCTGTTGTTAAAATAAAAAGGCTGGTAGTTTGATCAGATGATTGAAATAGCTGGCCAAACACTGCACACCGCAAGATTTGTGGTAAAAAGGATGAAATTTGCTGGATTGACGAGTAAAGCTGCAGTGTTTATTCCCAGTGGGGGCTGAGAATTGAGCTCAGTTTTTCTGTTCTAGCTTCCACTGTAGCCATAGCACATTATGGTTGGAAAGAAGAAAACAAGACAGGTCTCCACAGAAAAAGTAGGTAGGAGTACAGCTTCCAGAGTTGTTTTCCAAATTTCCCATACTTTGAAAGATTGTAAGTTAAGCAACTTAAAATAAATTTTAAAACGTTTGTGTGAGAATGTTAAGCTTAAGTTCAAACTTCACTATAAAAATTTTGTTTACACTCAGGGTAAAAATTCTCACTTGAAATAATGGGTGTATTTAACCACATTGAAATGCACATTGTCATTAAGGAAAACACATTTTACTATTCTACTCCTCTGTGACAGGGTTGGTTTTATTTCCTGTTCAAGATTCTTCTTTTACACTAAATTAACAGGAAAGCAAATGCAAAGATATGAAAGATCTGCCTTTTGAAGACTTTCCCATAATCTAGAACTATAATCACACAAATAAAAAAACAAGCAAAAAACCCAACCACAAAACATGAAAATAACGACCTACACTCAAATAACAAGAGATATAGGAACAGCTCCATGACAGTCTAATTCCACAGTGCCTCATCTTCTGAAGTCAGCATTCTTGTCTGATAACAAGGAATAGAATAGAACTGCAAGGGAAAATTTGGAATTCTAAGCATAAAAAGAAGGTGGAACATAAAATGCAGGATTATAATTTACTGTATTTACTTGCTGTTGCAGTGAATTGTGCATTTGCCTTTGATTCTCATACATGAGACTGAAAGTTCCATAAAAACTGACAGTAAACAAAACCAGAAGAATATATTATTTTTAGAAGGCTTCTGAACTTTTGCAAACAATATTTTTATGCTTTTCCAACAATAACTTTTTGTAACAGTTTATTGACAAAAATATTATCTGAAGTTGCAAGAACATAATGTAATTTTACTTAATAGGAACAAAAGCTACCTATTACTCCTTAAATAACTTGTTTTGTATTACAACTTAATTTGCTTAAATTCCATTTGATGTTTTACATTCCATTTGATTTGTATTCTCTCACTATGCCTTCCTAAGACATACATGCAACAATATTGAACTCATTTCAATTTTTACAACACTGCGAAATTGTTCCTGCATTTTCTTATCTGAGTTGATGGACTAATTAGAAGCAGTCAAGGTTATATCTAGGTGTTCCAATAAAAAATGTTTCTAATTGCCCCGAGTCTGAGGATAATTCAATTACAAATCTTTTCAGTTTGATTCATTCCTTTTTTCCTAAGGAAAGATTATGTTGATGGGTTTCAGGTAATGGAACAGGGTGGCTTAGGAGGGGCATTAAAACATCCTTACAGCTTTAACTAATGTGATTAAGTTTTGTGAAGTTTGTTTTTCTTTTTAAAGTCTTACAGAGGTCAAGTACTCATGTGATTCCCTTGGATTGAGAAGTTGGATGAATCGAGGACACAGTAGTAATCTCTTGAAATGTGTTCATTAGTTCTAAAAAGATTTGAAAAAGTTATTTTCCACATCACACAACTTCAACTAATAAATGGAGGCAGGGAGGGAGGAAGCATAATGCTTTTCAAGTCCTTAATTAGCAATTTTTAGTACAGGATCTCCTCGTAGATAAGACACTGTTACTGGTTCACACTTCTGTGACCATTACTGAGTAGACAGTCAGGGTTGACAAATATTTTGAAGTTGACTTGTTGAGTTCAAACATTTGCCCTGTCAGTAATCTAAACCAAACTGCATACTTACTGAGCTTGCAGGAAAAGATATCATCATCAACTAGGACAAGAAGGGAATTTTAAATTTTTTGGGGGATTTCCTCTACTTTTCTGTTAGAAAAGTGTGACAGTTAACAGCTTTTTCATTTCTTATTTTAACAGTTTCATGTGTCTGCATGCTCTACAAAATCAAAATAGCAATTCATTTTAGAAATACAGTCATTTAGGGCATTAAAATATTGCTAAAATATGTTTATTATTGGTAATCTAGTGCTTGACAAATCAGGAAAAATGCCAAGCGGTGATTCAGTGTACCAGTAAATTACACTGTGTCATGAAATATACTTTGGAATATGAGTGGTATTAATAATGCCCTTGAGAACACCCACATGAATAGTGGGCAGATTCTTAATTCAGTTTTTAAAGCTGGACCAGCCATTACTGAACCAAGTGACACACTGGAGTAAGAGAGGTTCCTCCACAGACCTCTGTAAGTTTCACAAATGCAGGCATGTTCAGTTTGTGGTTCACGTGGTGGGGGGGTTGGTCCACATTTGCTTGGTTACTGTTATGTAAATTATGAAATGCTTATTTTTTTGTTGTTGTTGCCAATATTTTTAGGGAGTGTAATTTTTACAAATGAATGAGTACATATTGATAAAAATACTTGCCTTGACACCAATTAAGTGCTGATTTTAAATGCTTAGAGCCAGGAACAGTATTTTTTAAATCTGATGGTATTCAGCATGAATGAAAGGCATGTTAAAGTTCATAGAAGTAGATGTCAAAACATCAGGAGCTCATTCTGACTTTAGTCTCACTGCCATAACTGTGTGACATGGGGTGGCATGAGTTGTCAGGGTGCAAGCCTGCTCTGACACAGATGCCTTGTCAAAGGGCCTCAAGCAATGATATAGCTATACCTTAGTACTGTAGCCATGTTAGATTCCTGTGCTGATTTTCAAGTCTACTCTATAGAATCGGTATTATCAGAAGAAGAAAAAACCACTGAACAAAACCACAGGGGAGAGAGAAATCAGTAGCCCTTAATAAATATTAAGATAAAATTAAAATTAAAAATTCTGAAGTTTCAAAAATGTCTGCCAAGGAAAAGAGCACACAAATGAAATTATACCAGATTTTCCTCTCATAAGCTTTTCCAAGTTTATTATTGAAGCCCATTTTATTTGTGGACTACTTGAAAATATTAAACAATTAGTTAGATTTTACTAAGCTTTTAAAACATTGAATTGATGAAGCAGATATAGACACATTTCATTCATTCTTTAACTCTTGGTATATCCTGTCTGTCAAGTTCCAAAGATTTTTTTTTTTTATCACAATGGCATGGTATTTGTCGTTGAAAAATTATTGTGGTTAAAAACAATATTAAAAATATTACTAAGTAATGTTGGTAGGTACAACTTATTTGTTAGATGTTATTTGTTTGCCTCTGAGCAAAAGGCACAAGCAAATATAGCATGTGCCGGTAACACATAATTTTTAAAGTTGTTGTGCAGTGGTAAGAGTGGCTGTTACACCTGTGAGTACAGTTGAACATATTTTAGTGTGTGCTCACTGTTAGTGAATTCTCTCTGGAACCTCTAGAATTCTTGTCCTGCAGTATCAACAATCAGAAGGCCAAATCTGATTGATTGTTTTGGTGTGGAACCAGACTTTTTTTCTGCTTTCCATAAAAGTCAAAACAGTAAGATTTTTTAAAAATAAAAATTAAAAATACTTTTCATTTTCTTCCATACAAGGTCCGTTGTGAAATCAGGTATTTCACCACAGCAAGGTTTTCTCTTGGAGAAAGACATCAGACGTCAAAACAGTTTAAGGACAGTATTGTGAGTTTGGAAGTACTTAATACGTGGTGCAATAACTTGGTGAAGTTCAGAAATAGCTATCTAAATTGCATTTTAATTTTTCTTTTTTAATGTCAAATATCACAGACTAAAAAAGTCAGTTCATACAGCTTGAACAAAATCATTATTGATGTGATTAATCGGTTTATTAGCAACAATTCACATGTAATCATTAAATTATGCATTTATTATTAATGTCAATAAAAGAAAAGAAAATCTTCTGTGGGAAGATGGTAATAGTAATGGCAGAAAAAATATTTTTACCCCAATAAGCAGCTTGACATGAGCCCTTCTTGCTGATTTGTTATTAGTTCAATTTTCTAAATTGTTTCCAGATTCTGGGTCAGTTTTTTTGTTTGTGGGGCGTTGTCCTCTTAAAACATTTTCATTCCCATGTACCATTACAAATACAGAAAACCTAGGAAGTCACTGTGTACGGAGTGTGTTATCCCCATACAACCACAAATGCTCACTGATGCATTTGTTTTTTAATTTTTCTCTTGTGGGGCATCAAAGTTTTTCAGTTCAAGTAAGACGTGAATGAGCTAATAAAAAACGTAATAAAGTTATTTGCTTTCCTTTTTGGTCCGAACAAAAACCCTGTTGTGTTTAAGAAACATTGATTTATTAAGTAAATATGGTTTTGTTTAATAAAAAAGTGTAATTTTATACTACATGTAAAAGTAAAATTTATATATATACTCATTAAGCAGTTGCTTTTTTTAGTATCTTATTAGTTGCCTAATAAGGGGGTTTTAAAAGGTGGTAAACCCTTCTGTTTGCAAAGACATTTCCATTGCTTTAAACTGTCTTGATATGAGGCTTCAAAATACACATTTTAGAGGCCTTATTTTTGTTTTGTGAAACTCTTTTCTGCTATATATGATTTTGAAATTAAGATCTAAGAGATGAGATAGCCTTCAGAGGCTTCTACAACAGATGAGATAGCCTTCAGAGTTTATTCTCTTTTAAAAACTCAGGCTTACTGAAAATTTTCATCAGAGTAAAGCATTTCTAGGAGTATGTTAAAAGTCTTTCTTCTGATCATGGGCTTAAACTCAGGACTAAGACAAGCGCACAGAAATGATAAAACTTTTAGTAATAATTTTGGACCCTAGCTAAAATGCATCTTGTAGTACTGTAAACAAGTTCTCCCATCTTGCCATGTGCCTCTTCATTTTTATCTAAAAATTAGCCATCTCATTGTAATGGTCAAACAAGCCAAGTATTGCTATCTTTGTTTTATTATTCCTATCTAAGGAATTCATGCTTATGATCCATTTTGACTTTATATAGAGTCTTTGTACTAATTAAATTCACTTCAAACTAAAGTTATTGTACTTGACTGCATAAATGTGCCTTAATTACATGAATAGAACTATAGCCAGATCCCTGAATCAGTGCGAATTAAAACATCATTTCACAGCCAAACAGAAACATGTTCCCAATCACTGCACTTGAATTATTGTTATATAGCTTGGGGCTTGTATTAAAATCACTGAATAATTGCAATCAGATTATTATAATCAAGTACAGGAGTAGTAATTACAGGTTACAGTCATTTTAAGCTGCCCTAAAAGTCCCATATACTGATCATATGCATATTAAAAGTTTATGTTAGTGATAAAATTAATGAACAGGATTGTAAGCTCCTGTCTGTGAGATAGGTGTCACATATCTTGCCATATAGAGAGTTGACTTTGCAAAGCAAGGACACCCAGCCTATTTACATACTTTTTAGTGTATTCACATCAGAAAGTTATCAACAAGGAGAGAGGGAAAAATCCTCCATCTATTTGCAGCATAATCTGCTGCTTTACTCCATTCAAATTTTAGTACTACCCAAAGATGTTACCATTTGCCATTGTAAGATTTCACCAGGAGTATTGTTTCCACCTATTTATTACACTCACTGTTAAGACAATATTAACTCAAGAGAATTGTGCAAAAGACAGAAGGAATACTAAGCTTTGTCAGCATGTAGACATTAGAGACATAAACATGAAGTTTTATTTCTGGTGGCTATTAGAGGACAGCATAGAGAGGAAATTAGTTTAGGATACGAAGAGTAAGTATTAAAACTTTTCCAACCTGCTTCATGTGGTCTTCTTTTGAAGAGTCCATAAAGTAAATAGGTACTTCTGACTTCCTGAGAACGTCATTAAAAACAGAAATCCACGCCATCCTAATATTCTGATTGAAAGACAAAAAGAAGAAAATGGACAAAAGTATTTCTGTTTTAACTGTAATAATCTTGTTTTTTGAATCAAGTCATGAATATGGAATAAGAGATATTAACTGTATTGTGATGGTCTGAGTCTAAAACTAGATCCTGAAACTGAAATAATCATGAGGCCTCTTACTGCAGAGAAATATCTTATGAACATGCATGCTAACCACAAAATAATTTCATTATGGTTTTGCAAGAGAAAGGAAACATAAATGCAAGAGGAGGGCTAGCAGGAGCAAACACAGGGAACACGCAGAGGGACCACGTGAAGCAATATGATGGTGAGGGTTTCATATCACACAAAGGAGAATTTTCTCAGAGCCTTTATTCAGACACGTAGTGGGGGATAAATGTATGACAATTAAAAGTGAATGAATAATAAAAACTTTAAAAGATACACCACCAGACTACTCCTTTTCTAGCTTCAGACTTCTTCCAGCCACCACAATACCCAGCATAAGCCAGAAAAAAGGCCAACCAAACACTCAGATGCTTCTTCTGGAAAATTACGTGGTGTGGTTCAGTATCTGGGTTCTAGAGAAGCCAAGTTCACCCTTTGGTTGCCCAGAATGGTTGGCTCTGATGGATGCTGGACAAGGCAAAAGGGGAGTGAGCAACATGAATGCGGTTGAAACACAGGCCCCAGAAGAAGAGGTTTGGTCCAATGAGATAGCAAAATCTCAGGACCTGTCAGTGAGCTTTAGAGCTTATAAATACATGCTGTAATTTATGAACACAATATTTCTAAATTCACTTTGCAAGAGATAGATACCTGTTTAATTACTGAGGTGTAACATCTGCAATGAGATCCAACTGTGTCATATTCTGAGAGCTCAGAAGAGGTTCAGGAGTCTGGGAAGCCTGGTTCTCACTCACAACAGGATTGTGTTCAGCTTCTTGTAGTAATCGGTTGGCTTGGGTGCTAGGAAGGATGATGCTTCTAACTGGTGTGTAAAGAGAGGACTTAACAGATAAATGGACACACTTCAGAGAATTCTTCTTAAAAAAATTGTGTCTAGCAAATCCTTTATGATACAATGGTTTACAGTATCACCATTAATGAACCATATCTCAGTGAAAAGGACAGATGCGTGGATTTTCACTTGCAAAGCACAATAAGATCAATTATTTCCAAAAAATTGCTGACATATACTTCACTTAATCCCCATAATACACATAAAAGTATTATGTTTTTCTCCAAGAAGCTCACTTAGGAGAAATTATGACTGTAAAAACACTGCATGGAAAAAAAGAAAGGATAAACCTAAAAGTTTAAACTGTCTGCAGTGGTCAGGAACATTCCCACAGTGTAAATAATCATGGTTTTATTGGTGTAGAAGTGTATCTACAGCTGTAGAGAAAAAGTATTGCTCTCTTCTCAAGCAGCAGGAATAGCCCTTCTGGCCTCTCTTGTTCCATCTTGTAGATGCACAAGTCTATGAATTTTGAAATATTTTTAGCAAGAACATGCCACTTACCTGATTTAGATCTGACACTTCACAATTGTAGTTAAGAGTGAAGAGAAATCCAAAGGAGCTCATGTGCTCATGAGCTATTATGCTAGCAATGTTGTTTTATTTGTTCAAAATACTTCAGTGCCTTTCTGTTAGGAGACTTGTGGGATTTGGAGATCTCTGTGGAGGGCCATGGTGAAGTGATGGGTATTTAATGAGCAGCAGTTATGACTGGACTGCAGGGGGTTCATCATGGGAACACCCCATTTGCTTCATGGCTGGTCCTGTGAGTATGAGCCAGTTAGAGATGTGAAAGATTCTAGTAACAGGAAGGGATATTTCTCTTTCTCTCTTACATGTTTGCTTTTAAAAGCCTGCAGTTTGCAGCAGTTGCTGAAATTCATAAAAAGTGACATTTTGATAAGCAAACTGTTGAACAAGAAAAATTCACTGATAGATACTGGGCAAATAATTACTCTAGTATTACCTACAGAACTTTGTAAAATTTTTTATTCATTTCTGCTTCCCTAACACACACTTTGCAGGTACTTACCATCCTTTAAATCTTCCTTTAACATCACACTCAAGCCTTCAGACCAGCTATATTTTTAAGATTTCTTTGTTATTTTCAGTGTCCTACGGCTTTCCAGAGGTCCAAAGAAGGTCAGTTTTCATCCAAGTAGAATTTCATACGAGGAAATTTAGGTAAATAATTTGTTCTTCTGATCTTTGAGATTCTGTGTATAATGTAGAATGTTCCTAAAAATTGTAACATCTAAGCTTAACTTTTGTCATTTGAAAGAAAAGACATGGAAAAGCACAAAACTAATATGACTCTTCAGTCTGAAATGGTTTTGCTTCTCTGTCAGTCAGAGGTGAATTTCGTGGTCCACTGAAAAGAATTTCTGTACCATCATTTTGGGTGTCTGCACAACAATGCCCCTTTCCTTTACCCATTTTCTTGAGTCTTCATGGGGCATTTTTGTACTTCTAGGCAGTAAAGCGTGGTGAAAAACATACAAGGGACAATTGTTTTCAGGTGCAAGAAAAAGAAATCACTCCAGTTAACCTATTCAAAACATGCTGATTGGAAAGAAATCTCTCTGATACTGGTTTGGTTTTTTTAAGAACAAATTAAAAGGTAAATGTCTCAGAATTAATTCCCACTACTGAACTGCATATTTAAGGAATTGTTTTATATACACCTTCCTGGGAATCCTTGATTGTTACTGAGCCAATATTGCAAGGTTACTTTATGTTATACTTGTGTGTTTATTTAAATTGCTGTTCCGGTAAGTGTATCACAATAACCACAATCTGCTGGTTGTGCATTTAGAATGAAATTAAGCACAGCTCCACTGGAGTTGCAAAGGAATCTAAGCTTCAAAAACTTCATTGCAATATGCTTCATGAGAAAACAGCCTTTGATTCCTTGCCACCTGGCTTTTAGAAAAATTTCCTCAAGCAGTCTCTATTCAGATTAGCTGGATTTGGAGGAGTAGGTTCAGTTTGATCAAATTATGAAACCATACTGTGTTGACAAAACAGAAGTTTCCACAAGTGTTTGTAGAATCTTTAACTGAATGAATGTTATTGGACTAAAATGAGTTGAATACAAAGTAAGATCTACAGAGAAGACAAAAGTATCAGAGGGTCCAGATCCTGGAAGTAGATTGCATCTATTCTACTCAGTCTGGGACTATGAATTTGCCTTAAAGCACAGTGTCTGCTATTTATTAGAAATGGGATTCCTTTGGTTTTAGAAAAATAATTTAGGACTTGGTTCTATTCATAATACCATTACTTACTTTGAGAAAGGTGTTTTAATACCAAGTAGTAGACAAAAGCATGGATATTGACATGCAATGTAGTGACATACTTTTGCTGAAAGTGACATCAGATCCTATAAGAATACTGAGGGGCTACGTTGTGATACACTTGAATCAATGATATGACAGAGCTCTCCATTGTATAGCTTTCAATTTAACACTGAATAGTCAAAACAAATTAAATGAACATGACTTATTTTTTCAGATGTTCACATAAATACCACTTTTCCTTTAGGCCTACTGCCTATGCAATAACATTTCTTTCATGAACCATTATGTAAACAAGATGCAATGTAAGTTTAAGATCTAAAACTGTAAGACTAATAGAAATTATGTGAATGGCCTGACTGCCTGTCTGAGGTGAATCCCAGCATTTACAATGAAGAATACTCTTAGGTTCCCTTAAAACCAGCAAGATGAGTATGTTACTCAAGGTTAATCTCTCCTCTGTCTCCCTCCTGGCTCCAAGCCACTATGCCAGGTGTGTTGCAGGTGTGCAAGGTCTCCTATTGACCTACAAAAAAATAATGGAGCTGTTCCATTCTTACACTGAGCTTTAACTCTCAGCCAGTGAGCAGCTCAGAAACTCACTTCAAAAAATATTGGAATTCCCATAGGATGGGCATGGTCCAATATGGTATTTGCTTTCACAGCAGGTAACTACTTGTCCCTTTCAAAGTCTAGGTTGAGGAGATGTTCTGTTTATCAGGCCTGTCCATTATGTCTGCATTGGTGTATAACATCTGAAATACAAGGCTTGCTCCATTGCTCTGGAGATTTGATTCTCTGTTTCCTCCACAGAGCTGTAGAAATTCCAGCACTTCAGTGAATTCACCTGATAACTGAGGCTGGAGGGGCATTTTCCTTTGAACAGTGTAGCTGGATTACCTCTAAATCTTACTAAATCTGAATTTTAGTTAATTTGATTACTTCGTTCTGCCCTCTAATCTCTCAGTCCTACTGCTTTAACCCTTGCTTACATTCCCTGTAAACTTCAGGCTTTTGATTATGACCCAGTTGATGGCAGTAATATTTTAGAGGAAATAGAACAACAATTTTCAAGTTTCTACTGCAAATTACTAAATATGGGAAAAGATAGAACGTTTCCCTCACAGTAATTTTTTGTCCACACCAGCACAATAAGTACACATTCCACTCTTTCCAACATGAAGCAAGTAAAAACAGACTACGTAAGTCAGCTGTGTTGTCAACTCCTTTTTTTGGTGCTCAAAAATGCCAAGATGGCATTTGGGTATTTACCCATGTACAGTTTTGAAGACTTAGGTGGCACCCTCCTTCACTTCTTCCTTAATTTTTCAATATACATAGCTGTCAGTCATTATCATCTCGATCAGGAGAACATAGTATTGAATTTATAAATTGTTGGTAGTTCTCCACTACAGTCTGGTTTAGCAGACGCTAAAGTGCTCTACCATTTAGATCATATCTGAATGCATATTAGCAACAAGCAATCAAGCCTAAGCAATCAAGTTTCTTTAAAAGAGGAAATTTCCTCCAGTTTCTATACATTGAAATTATGATGATCATTCTGCTTTCAAAACACGAAACGCAAAAATAACAAATAAACTTTTTTATTCTCTCCAACATAAAAAACCCCACCACACAGACAGACCTTTAGGAGCAGTCTAATTTAGATTTCACCAGCATTCTCCTGATAGATGATGATGATAAATTGTTATCTTAAATATAATGTGTCATTTAGTACAACAATAAAAATGAATGAGAATCAGGTGTGCCACTCAACAGAATGATGGGGGAGGAGGAACAGCAGAATAAATAACTAGAGTTTAGTGGAGATATTTAAAAAAATACCAGTGATGTATTTCTAGTGACTTCAGTCTTTTAATGTTTCACTGTGTTCTCAATCCAGCAAACACATCTAAAACTAGCACAGTAATTTGAAAGATGTGGTATAAAAAATCAAGCAGAAAAACTTGACAGAGCAAGGCTCCGAATGAAGCTGTGTACTATTGATTAACACTAATTTTTGAAATGTTAATTAGTTTTACGCTTAATGGCTTGTCATTGTCTAAAAGGGCATAGGAACAAACCTTCCAGAGTGAAGGCTGAGAAGTTTTTAACTCCTTCATGACAGAAACTGGTGCACATTCCTTTGCATTCAATAGCATCAAGAGCAGACAAGAATTAATTAGCCTTGGTGATCAGTAAGATAAAAGAATGTATCTGAATTAGTTAGCAATGACAAGAGGGTAAAAGAAATATGAAGTAAATTAAGATGTACAGAGTAGTTACTATCCATGAGCTAACTTGATCCTCTTTATCAGGACAGACAACGTAGTCAAATATGAAATTATTTCCCCATGAGAATGATGTCTAACAATGTTTGCAATTGCTTTATTCATTTAAGTGCAAGTTGATGGCACGTTGAAGACTGAAGTGTATGGACAATTGAAGGAAATAGAAGAAATGAGATAATGATGATGTAAGAATATGTTTTTTCGTTATACATTTCAATTTAAGTCATTACTTTGAAATCTTTAAAGAAATGGGGAGAGCAGGGGTGACCTTAAATACATTTTTCTCATATTTTTCTGTGCTTCCAATGAACTAAAATCTGGAACAAAATATAAGGATTTGTAACTTGATAATTCCTCCTGTGCATCATACATAAACCACAATCTAGCTGATACTGCCTCAAATGCTAAGCTAAGGATTGATAGGCCAGATGTGAAAAATCAAAGTTCAGGGAGGTAAGCCACCCAGCTGACTTATCACATAGTCCAGTGAACAGCAGAACATAAAGCACTGTTCTACCTTCACCCCCCAAAAGTCACATCCCTGTAGCAGGGAGGGGAGCAAGCTGTGTTGTTCCCTGTTTGGCATTTGTTTCAGCAGGCTTAGTTCTCCCAGCCGGTAAGTAGAGCACATTTCTTGCACACTATGATTATGTATACATTTTCAATTACCGGAGAAGTGCAAAAATGTGATGTTAAATTTGAATCAGAAAAACCCATAAGGACTCCATTTGGGTTTCAGATTGGCCACAAAACTCAGAGAACTTGGCAAAGCAAACAGAGCCACTTCCCACTATCTCTGCTAAGGGAGTGGTATTCTGTCTTGAGGAAATGGTCTTGGCTTGTCCGTGTAGTTTGCCGAACACCTTTCTATATTATTGTAATTTGCAGCATTTGACAGATTTCAGCAAAAATATAAATTCTTTTAGTGGTTCAAGTTTCTGTGTGAAGACTTCAACCAGTTTCACTTTGCAAACAGGCCAGATTGTTTCCAAATGCAGAATTCATGATGTAGGGGATTTTTTTCCCCCCAAGGGGGAGTCTCTGGTAGTGGTTATTCTGTGGAAAACACTGTCTATCCTGTGAAATATTTTCCTTTTTGTCATGTGTCTTTTTCTCCCTTCCCATGAAGTTCTGAAATAAGTAAATTCCAAGTGAACTTTGGCTAAATTAAAAAGGATTAATTATGAAACATGGTATGTTGGAAAATCCCCTCATATCAATTCATAATTGTCCCAGAAAAAGTCAGCTTGTGGAAATGTGACATGTAAACTAAATAAAATCAGGAGATGAAACAATTTTATTGAAAAAAAATACCCTTATTGTGTCCATAAGTCTAAAAAAGTCAAGCCTTTTTTCAGTTCCATGTATGTTTTCAAGAGAAACAAAAACCTGGAAATGTTTTTAGAAACTGCATAAGCTGCATTATCTATGCACAATGTAGGTATAATACTACATTGATCAGCAACTATAATGTGAAAGGTAATTTGTGACAGTTTTTTATGCTTCTCAGTACTATAAAGGAAGTGTGAGTGGATTTTAAACATTTTGATTAGCACCACAAAGATTTTAATGCTTTATTTGAACAGTTTGCTATAGGGCAAACACATTTGGTAGACAAGTAAAATGAAAGCATGGGCAACAGGTTCCCTGTTTTCTATTAAGTAATGATGCGAAGTAAGCAGAAGTTGGATTCAGATATCAGATAATTATCTCCACACTATGTGTCACAGTAAATAATTTTAATTGGTTTAACTTCAGGGACCATTACTGGCCTAATTAGAAACATGAAAAGGCTACAAGTATTAGGAAATATCCTGAAGGAATGAGAACATTAGCAATTCTGTCAAGCCATTTTTTAAATTGTGCACAGTAGCAGTCATATTTCACTAAAAGGCAGCTTACTTGAAAGGTGCTTTTTAGGAAAACAGTACTTGTGGTTTAGTAATGTGAGAAGCTGATGGGCAAGCGTAGAGAATTTGTAGTGCCTGACATCTATTATTACTATGTTAAAGATACACTAATCTGATCCTGAATTCCAGTTTTAAAGACATGGGTACTTTGCACAGCACAGGAATGATGAGAGGTTTGGGCCAGTGAGGAAGTTCATTTGGTTGAAAGAAAAAGAAAAGAAAATAGGAAAACGTACCCAGGTTGTGTGGAGTTTGAAAAGATGGGAGGTGAGGAAAATTTTCAGCAAAATTATATGTCAGCCTCTTAAGTGTTTTGGTGAAGTTTTGTAAAAATACCTTATGAGCTTTTCACTCTCCAACTCTGCCTCGAGGTTTTGGACCTTCCGTAAGTGTCCACACTCCAAGTGAGATCACAAGTTGTGCTGAATGACACCTTCTGTTTTAAACACTTCTCTGTGTTGCATTTTAAACCTTCCTAGCCTCAAAGAAAAGACCCTATGGCTTAGAGGTCTGCTCTTTGACTCCTCTGTACCTGAAAGCCAACAGACAAGCAGGGTTAGCTCAACAAGGAATTATTTGACAGACCTCAGATCTCAGTGCTAACTTCCTCGCTCTTACAAAAACCCAGACACAGAGCTTTCCTTCATTTGCACTAAGCTGATTGCTGTAAATGTTATGAATATCTTGAATATGCCGTTGCTTCAATGAGCACGTGGTTGGCTTCGGATTTGCCCTGTCACTGTGTTTAATTTGTATTTTTCTGCTTTCTAAGGGTTTATTGGTTACTTAACCCTTTTACAGGTGTTGCTTGCTTTCTAGATGTGACTAAGCACCACTGGATGACTTATAATTGTTCATGTTTGGAGACTGGGGTTGAAGAAAGGAAGGAAAACATGCTAATTAATAAAATACTCATTTGCTGCTTTATCTGGATGAGTTTTTCCATTGGGTCCTCATTCTCCTTGGTATTTTATATAATGTGCCTGAAGTGGCACAAGAAATACTACAGAGGAAAATTTTTATGACAACCTTAAGTGAAAGAGGATTTGATTAGTGTTATGCTATACATTTGCCAGCCAGGCTAAAATCATGTGTGAGAGGAGCAATGATGGAGACTGCCAAACACCTACAGTGTTTTACTGCTGGAGAACAGGATCAAAGATTTAAGCAGGTCACGCTGCTTGAAGACTTGATCACTACCTGCCACCACTACAGTAAGGGATAATTTTATTGATGATGAAAAGCTATGCATATGTAAAATATATGCATAATCTTTTCATGATTAATTTCTATTCTTTTATTAACCAGTGGGAATTCCAATATACACATGCATAGCCAAAAATACATTCCCAATGTCTGTGTTCATTGTGTAGGCTATGCCCCACCTAACAAGAAAACTCCTCTTGTATTTTTATCTAGTTTCAGTGAGCATTTTTTTGTTCTCATAAAGAAAGTGCTTAGTTTATCTTTTTCGTAACTCTGTTTTGTCAGGACTTTCTTGTCCCCTAATAAACAAAACATATTCAATTGTTACAGACTCTCTGCACAATATAGCTTTATTCTGCCTGACATTTCCTTTGTCTACATCTAAAAATGCCTTAGAGAGCCATAATCTTTAAGCCAAATATACTATATAATAATTATTTACCAAATGTTATTTTCAGTCATTTTCTGTTCCTCCTCTAGCATCTCCTGATTTACGTTTTTGAAGACCTTGGAACAGAAGTTCCTTATGATTACCTTTGGAACAGAAGTTCCCATTGATTTAGCAAAGGCTTTTCTGATACAAGAGTGCTTACAATGTTTAAAATGTGAAAAATACCAATAGATCATGCATGAGATACAAATATAACTTCGCCTAGTCAATTGGTGTAAATACAAGAAAGCAGTGAAAATGCTGAAACTGCTGAAATGTAGACACACATTAGATAATGAATGAATATGTAAAGCTTTGATTTTGTCAACTAATGAATACACCGGCATAGTCAAATAAGACTTAAAAGTGTTTCAGCAAAATGGCTTTTTTGTGACTGCTTAGTTTTCCAGTTAAATATTGTGAGAGTTTTTAATGGTATCTTTTTGTACTTAATCTGAAAAGATATTGCAGCAGCAGAGTATACAAGAAAGTGGCTTGTGATACGTAGTAAGAGTTTTCCTTTGATGACCTCAATGAAAATTTCCAGATGCAGAGTCCAGAACACCCAGCTGTGCACAAAAATATGACCTCATGGTGAGGTTTGCATGGAGCCCCAGTACCACAGGCTGATCTCCCCCTCTGCGCTTGTCAGAGGCTGAAATATTATAATTTATGACCTAAACATTTTCTTGAAGGACTTTTAAAACTGTTATTACAAAAGCTGCAGGGAAGACTACCACACCCTGAATGGGGCCCTGACTGAGGCTTTACACTGCTCGCTGATGAAGATAAGATAAAGTAACAGCTCAGGGCTGGGGACATTTCACAAAGCACAGGCTTAACACCTCCAAGGTGGAGACCTCAGCCCCAGGGCTATCAGCTGCCAGGCTCAAACAGACCCTCCACCAAAGGGGTGGAGGGAGGAAAGGCTTTGGGTATCTGGGAAAAGCCTCTGGTCAGAGGCACAGTGACTGCCCGTCCTCCACTGTGCAGAGGAGCCCAGCTGAGGGGTCCTCACCAGGGTGGGGGGAAGCTTATCCACAGCAGAAGGGGGTGACATGGCCCATCACAGGGTCCTCCCTCAAAAGGGGTCCCCAGACCCTGCACCAGAGATGATGCAACAGACCCTCAGTGTTGCAAGGGACAGTGTCAAGCTGGGCCCTGCAGGGGAGTCATGTGGGCGTTCCCACTTGGCCCACAGCGTATATTAATCCACGGGATTCTGTACTCTTCGGCGTGTGGTGTGGTGGTGTGTGGCAGCATGGCGTGTGGCAGCATGTAGTGGCGTGGCCACGGCGGCGACACAGGACCCTCACCACCAGCAGACCAGATGGAGGGGAGCAACGAGACGTCATTGGGACCCTCGGATGGGTGATATGCTTCCACCTAATCCCTGTCACCTCTCCCTGTCCCCCCAGCCCCCCCATGCACACTTCTTTTCTCCATTCCTTTCTTTCTTTTCTCTTCCCTTCTCTTTGCCTCTTCTACTATTAAATAAAATACATCCATTTTTTGGCATCAACATCTAACCTCGTTTGGTTTTAATCTTGTTTCTGGGAATATTTTGAACCTTCTAATTTCTTTCCGGTTTATGCACAGAGACTTAGCTTGCTTTGCTTTTCTGGGTTTAAACCAGATCGTAACAGCCCTCATGCAACTGACAAAGGACACGGCTTTTGGCACATATCCATGTGTTTTCGTACTCCCGGTGATGATCCAGGTTCCATGTTTTGAAACCATCATACCCACGTCGTCTCAGAGCAGTTTCTGAATGTCTCCCCACTTCCTTCACATAAGGAGGATGAAGATATACTTTATATGTGTATATTACATATCACAGAATCACATAACAAACTAGTTTGGAAAAGACCTTTGAGATCATCAAGTCCAACCTATGACCTAACACCCCCTCATCAACTAAACCATGGCACTGGGTGCCCTATCAAGTCTTTCTTTAAACATGTCCAGGGACAGTGACTCTACCACCTCCCTGGGCAGCCCATTCCAATGCCCCATCACTCTTTCTGTGAAGATTTTTTTTCTCATGTCTAACCTAAACTTCCACTGGCACAGCTTAAGTCAGTGTCCTCTCCTTCTGTAAGTGGTTTCCTGGGAGAAGAGACTGACCCCCCTCTTTGCACATAACCAAAGACCTAAAAATCACATGTAATATGGACAATAAAAAAAAAAAGTCCAGAAAGTTTCCACAAAAGACCACACAAGCCAGAAGAACCAGCCATGAAACAAAAAATGTAATTCCAGGTACATTTTAGACATAAAGGGCGAGTGGCATGGAGCTGCAATCACCCACAGTGTGGGGAGAGTACTGCTGCCTGTGGGACCATAGAAACATGGAGTCATTGAGGTTGGAAGAGAATTTCAAGATCACCTGCTTCATCCATCAACCTAGTACCACTACAGTCACCCCTAAGCCATATCCCTAGGCCACACAGAGATGCCTCTTGAACACCTCTAGAGACAGTGACTCCACCACATCCCCTGGCCACTTACCCCAATGCCTAGCCACACTTGCCACAATTTCAGTGATTCTGGTTTTTTTAAATATCTAAGCTGAACCCTCCCTGGCACCACTCAAGGCCATTTCCTCTCATTCTTTCACTTGAGCCATGGCAGAAGAGACAGATCCCCGCCTTAATAAAACCTTTCATACGTTGTAGAGACAATGGGGCAGCACAGTCTGGGCATGTGAATTCTTCCTTCACCTTAGTGAAAGGCTATGTAGAAAGAAGCAGCAATCTGTCTGAGGGACACAGGAGGGATGGAACGAGACCAGAACTTTGTTCTTGACCTGTACTTCTGTGGCTCTATGGCTCTAAGCCGCAGAATAACAAACTATTTGGCAATACCCCTCTATCACCTTAGGCAAAACCCTGCCCAAGGCTGTGCCAGACTCTGGTCAAGGCTGTCAGTCCCACATCTTTCTGTCAGCCAGCAAACACCTGTCCCAGAGTGTCATGGGCCACAACCAGCCTTTGGCCTGCTGTGATAGGGCACATCACTGGTGCTGGAGCCAAGAGCTGGTGTCAGTTTTGATTCTGTAACTTTGAGTCAGCTCCTTGCAGAAGGAATCTAATTTCTGGCTGTGTGGCTGAGGACAAGAACTTGTCATTCTATGGTTCTGTCCCTGCCTGGATCTGCAGCTATGAAAGGCAGTGTATGTCAACAAACTTCAGATACGCTAGCCATTCTAGGGCAAAATCCTTAGGCCTATCCGAAAGGCCAGTTCAAGACCTTCCATAGTTTCTGTGTCCTACAGAGCAGCTCCGTGTGGATGGCTTGGGCAATCTGCAATGTGGCTCTACATAAATATTTAGACTTTTTCTTTTAACCAGAAGAGTTACTAAGTGGCAGTTTTCCTCCTATAAGAAGGTAGATACTTTGATGTCCAGGTTAGCATCAATCCTTAGCTGGAAGGATTTTCAAATGAGATAGATACCCCCTTTCTTGTGGCAATCTCATGCTTCACCCTCAAGAAATGGGTGTTTTCATTCTGTATGTACTTAGAAGTTGAAGATAAAATATCTCGTAAAAGAAGGTCCAATGGGAAACCTGCCCTAGGAGACCAGTTAATTCAATGTTTAATCTATTTTCTGTCATCTATGAAAAAAAAAAGAGAATAGATCCTCTTGAGAATAGATCCTTCTGCTAAGTTAGAATAAACATTGAAGTCCACTGTAGACCATACATGCCTATGTGGTGGTTGTGGGAAGTGTTAAGGTATGATGAAACACAGGAAAAGGAGTATGGGAGAATGTGATATCTATCTTTCTCCTGTTAGATAACTGCCAAGTATCCTGGATTGTACTCAGTAGGAACACGCCGGCCCCACCTTGAATTTCACCATATTATTCAGAGATGCTGCTGCCTAAATAAAGATCCATTTTAAAAGAAATTCCTTCCTGTCAAAGATGAAAGTATGATTTCACCACCTTTATAAATTTAGAATTATACAAAACATTTTAGCTCAACTTCTTTGTCTTTTCCTTATTTCTGAAAATGGGGTAAGACTTTGCAGTCCTTATTTTCTATTTTGCTTTCCTGTCTAAGTCATATCAATGTGACATTTATTATTTCACTTCTGTGTGGCTGGTTTGCATTGGAAAGTGATTCTGCATTTCTGGCTGAGTTTTTTTCCAAACATGATAGAGCTGAATCAGGGTTTATATCTGTGAATGTCTCCAAGTTTCTTTATCCGTCCAAGGCAGCAGGTTTCTTATCTGACAGCCTTATAATTATGGAAGTAGCTGCATATTAATGATTGGGTGCTTACATAAACAACTGGCCTCAGAGAAATCTAATGAACTAACTTGCAGGATTTGATTTTGCCTAATTAAATGTAAATAATGTTTAATGTTATATGTGACAGGATTTCTCCAGAAACTTAGGGAGGTTTTTATGCAACCAAAGTGCTATTATGAATGCAGAGTGAGTGCCATACTGAGCATCATGAAATTGCATGTCGTGTTTTGTTTTCAGTAGTTATCCGTCTATGTCTTTTAATAGAAAACAAAGATATTTAAGATCTGGTGCAGCCTATGATACTGGGTATCAGAAGATGTTTGTGCTATGCGTAACTACATGCTACTCTGAACTGCTTCGTCTCTTTCTCTCAAAGCAGGCTATTAGCCTGAAAAATTTTCAATCAATTAGGATCATTTTGGTATCCATCAAAACACTTTTTTTAAATGCTTATCTGTTTTCTTCCTTTCTACAGTGTTATGTATAAGCAATTTGAAATGTTTTTGTTCATTAGATATAAAACCAGATAGAGCTGAATCATCAGATGCTGTGTCTCTGTTTCATTGCACAGGAACATTTTGTAAATGAAATGCAGAGTAAAATGGACTTATAGCTTTTCATATGTGTGTGTATGAATTTTTTTGTGCTGTGATTAAGAAACCAAGAAGGATGGATCTACTCATCTTTGGGAAAAGACTACAGCAGCTATTTTTATTCCACTCTGCATTTCTCCATGTGGTGTCTATGTACTTCAGGTAACTAAATCATTACTGTCCTGCCAGACTGCCTATGAATATGCACATCTAAACGTCCTGATTTCTACAAGTACTTCTTAAAGGTAGAGAGGACTTAAAATTTTTACTGGGATCAGTACTCTGAAGAGGGCTAGTTGTTATTCAGCCACCTGAATGAGCTATCAATAATTGAATAATGACATTACCTGAGGAAGACACCTTGGATAATGTAATGTGAAACACCACCAGTGGACATTACCCTTTATTTATGAAATGCCACCTCACCTCAACACCCCATCTTTCCACTCTTCAGGAATCTTGAAAGAAAACCATACGATCAAACCATGGTAAGATACTAAGTGGGAGAACAGACACAGCCAGCCAGAAAACAAAAAGATAAGATTTGTGGTGTGCTTCTCATGCTTCTATGGGACATGAATACATTTATCCTTAGTTTTTGTCTTACATATCCTGATAAATAGGAAATGGGTTTGAATATATTATTCTACAGCTGTAAAATTGCCACTATTTTCCTTACATGGGTAGGTCCTCATCTAACTGTGCCTGAGGGCAGATAAATAAAAAATGGGGTGTTATTCCATGGACAATCTTTAAGAGGTTAAATCAAGCAAAAAGTCTTTGTTTTGCTCTCATACAGAACTTAGACAACAACAAGTTTTCAGAATTTCTTCATAAATATCACTATTAGGAGAAAAACATTTTCTATTTCAAACCATGCTGCTTCTCAGCCAGGCCAGTGAAGAACAGGTACTCTAAATTTTGGTCCTGTGTTCTGCCATATGCCAGTGCAGACCAAACATACTTTCAAATGGATGCAGATTTCATGTGCAATGTGTTTACAACTGATGGACATAGATTTTATGGTATTGATACACATACATGAGACCAAAGCCAGGCTCAATACATCTTTGTTTGGTTGATGTGTTCTCTCAGATGGAATTTCTTAGGCATGATTGTTGAGACTGGTGATGGTACTGCTGGCATTTTTGTCTTTCAGCTGTTGTGGCTGCTGCAACATTTGCTCGTTTCTGTTCTTTCCTTCACTTTGTGTTCCTGAAGGCAGATATGGGTGACCCTGCAATCAGTAGAAAACTTATGACTGAATGATACTAAAGAGAAAATATTAATGAATTTTATATCAATATATATTCTTTTGATAAAGAAAACTGCCAGAAAATGTGGGGTGTGTTCATCTCTCATCATTGTGTTTTCTCTGTATCTTTTTTATTATAATTTTACTGGTTATTTCTATCATCCAATTTTTAAAATTTAAATTGTTTATACATACATTTCTACATAAACTTTCAAAATGAGATAAAGAGCTGAGTTCTATTCTGACCTAGTTTTGGTGATTTGGCTTTATTTATTTTTGTGTTTTCCTCCTCATTCCCATTTGACTACACTGAGTTTCCATTAACTTTCCATTTTAAGTGAAAGTGCTGATGAGTACATGAGTAAGATTGAGCTACAGATTCAATGATGTGGAAAGCTGAATTAGATCTTCAGTAAAACCCTCAAACATGCACATGTATATGCAGTGAAACACATTTATTTTGGCTGTGGGCACAAAGCAGGCAAAGCCACAGAGAACTGTATTTCCTTTTTCCCCCCCTTCCTTTCTTTTCTTTTTTTTTTTTTAGCAAAGCAAAATTTCAGTCTTTTTCTAATTTGTGTTTATCTGCCCTGTCCTGGTGAGAATTCATTTCAGTGAGAAAAGGCTTTGTTGGCATTTATATTGTAAGTATAAATATCATTGTATAATTATGATTCAAGAACTTGTGACACTTGAGAGAGAGCAAATACGGTAGGCAGATGTGGTGGTTAGACCCTGTCAAAGTATTGCAACTAGGTCTAGATATTCTTTTAGTTTTCACAGTGTTATTTGCTGTATTGGTCTTCAAAATTATGTTTAAGTATAAAAATATATGCTTTCCAGAGTAAAGGTATTTTAAAACCCATGATTTTTATGTGCTTTCCAGTATTTCTGACATGCACTATAACATTTTTATCTTTCTTACCAGCCACATTCAGGGATTTTTTAATCAAATCTTTCATGGTTTAGCTCTAGAGTCACAAGAACAATCTGCAATTTTAACATCTACAGGCATAAATAAAACCCACAGCACAATGCACAGTAATGTCTCGCATTTGGTGGAATTTGGTAATACTCTATAAGGGACTTCTGGTATGAAATAGCTATTCCATGTGAATCCACATTGAGACACACAACAGAATACTGCTCAGACACTGCAAGTCATTTCAAATCAACTTAGACCTCCCTCAAAACCCTTAAATAGTAATGAAATTGAACATGCATGCAAGGCACTGTGCTTTGCCCTACGGTAAGTGTAGTCACGGGCCTGCTTCTTGCCATTTGTTCCCCATTTACCAGAATAACATGTTACTGGTGAACATATATGTGAACATACTGGTAATAAAACCCCTGGAAGAAGTAGCTTCTTCAATATGAGGCAGTTGTCCCAACACCCCAGGTTTTTCAGCCCCATCTCATTGTAAGAGTTTTCGGCTGAAATTCAGATCGGGATAAGGATTTGAAGTTGGACTCCAATAAGTACTGTTATATTCAGTTTAACAAGATGACATTGAAAAGACAAATTGAAGGCAGCAGTTTTGGAAAAGTAATCATTTGTTTCTTGTGTCCAGTGCTTTGGGTTCTTAATTTCTTTTCTCTTTTAGGTAAAACTTTATAGCCCAAACAATATAATGAACTGGTTCCAAAGTCAAAGCAACCTGTATAAATCCAGAGTCACGTCACTTGCTTCAGTAAAATTATCTCAGATTTACACCTGTGTTGGTGAGAACAGAGGCTGTCCAGTAAAGCTTAAGCCAATTAATAAAAATAACTTTGTTTCAGTTTTCTACTGATCGAGTGGTTAACATGTTTTCATTGTGTTGATATCGCCTAGTTTCAATTTGCAATGCATATCTACTCAGAGTAGAAATGGTTAAATATGAAGAAGCCAGGTTATTACGTATTTCAATTCCAGAGTCAAATATAAAAATTTCTATTATAGGGACAATTAATTACATCTCAAAATGGCAAATGTGCATCCTTGTCAGGTAGAGTGTACTCTGATGGCCTTTCCTCAAACACTGAATGTGGAGATTTGATCTCTTCTAATGGTGCTGAGAAAAGGGTAATTACGCTATGGTCAAAGCTAATTTGCTTTCTGCCAGATGAACTGTTGTATTTTATTGTACGCTGACATTTTAAAGTAATTACGGCACTGTTGACCTTAGACAATTCCAGTTGTATCGCTGTCTACAGCTGCAGCGTTCTACCTTTGGCTGGCAGACAGCGGCTGTAACGAGGTAATGACACGGACAAAGAGCACCATATGGGGCTCCTTTGAGATACACAAAGCCCAGTGAAAGGAAACAAGAAAATTTTAACATCATCATTTCAGTCACCCATTTCTGCAGCCATAAAGGATCCCATCCCCCTGTACACAAAATGCCCTGAATACTTGGTCATATACCGTATATCTGTGTGTTTTCCTTCTGTAAATGGCAGTGTGCATTAAGAAGAAAGAGGTCAGGTAGAACTGAATGTGACGGACTGGTCTTGCTCTGACATGAGTTCAAAGGCTAAAGACTATTGATTGAGATAAAAGCCTAGGTTCTTATCTAATGTTAAAGACACTCCTTGTTGTCTGAAAGCTGTGCACATAATTAGGCTGAAAGAAAAGCACTTCATCCAGAAAATCACTATAAACTGAGCTTCATTAAACGTAGATATTAGTTAATTGAAAGGAAGATGTTATTTTTCACTGATATATTTTAATGGTTGTCTTTTCTAAGCCAAGAAATATAATCATGTGCAGAGTTTCCTGGTTAATATATTCCTGCTGGGACAGAAAAACAGATTGCTATCACTCACAGAGAGTAATGCTTTATTCTCTGAGAGAAAAAAAATATAGGCTATTGAAGACAAAAATTTATTGTTTCAAATAGCTGGTAGAAAACTGAAATTTACTGTTGCATTAAACATTTTCCTACAGTTTTGGGGCATGGGCAATAGAAACGTTCACTAGTTCAAAGCAGGCAACAGGATTTTACCTGTGTCATGCTCTACAACTTACATGATAAATGTAAAGAGATAGTGGAAATGATTCTATGATTGTAAATCAGTTAATCTCCATTGGAGTTAGTTTTCCACAATAAGATCTTGTTAGAAACGGTAAGAAAAAGGAGATTACAGTTGGCATGTGTCAGAAAAATTACATCTGAAGAAACAGGTTAGTCCCAGCATTCAGTGTTGCTCTCGGCTCTGAACTGATAATATCATTTCTTAGAAATCTAGTTTTCAATTTTGCACAGCTCATCTGGTTGTGCCTGAATATTACATGGAGAAATAACCTATGCATCCTAAAAGCCTGTGTTTTGAGAATACCATCTCTTTATGAGAGGTTCTGCAATGGGAATGGTGTTTTAAAAGTTAAACTATGATTCAATATAGAATTCTGTAACTCTGGCTACTTACTGAAGTTAGTTTTCTGGCCCAGAATTTACATGTGAGATGCATATGTTTCAAATAATTTTCTCTTATGTTTCAGTGCTGGACTCTGGTTATATTTTTGGAGGTAAGGCAAAATACTGTGGAAGCAATTTTCTTGTTTTGTTTTTCCTTTTTAATACTTCTGTTATCGCAAACAAAAAACAGATGCCCTGGTGGTGAATGAAACAAGGGCCTTCACTCTGTGCATAAAAGGCCCGTGTTGTTAACCACCCAGAAAAACACCACCTCTGTTCCTAAAAGACAGAGTGACAAAAGGCGTAATCCCTGCCAGCTGCTTTATGGCCATGCTTTCTGTAGTGATACTTTGCAAGAGGGCATAAAGAGAAGCCAAAAAGGAAAAGATTATATACAACCTGGAATTTACAAAGAAAAAAGTCTATCTGTAGCATTGTAGCATAACACTGTAGAGTTATGAAGAGTTGTAAGAGTGAGATAGAGAGGTGCAATATATTTTAATAGAAGACAAACACACGCCCTTAACACATTGCAAAGGTGATACAAAGGAGAAATAAATTGTCCTCCAGATGTTCATATTCACACTGCTAGCCTGAAAGTAGAGATTCAAGGAAGTGTGATGGCACAGATGATCTTTTTCTTTATCCAGAATGCAGAACAAAAGCAAAGCATATGACAGGTCTCACTCAGCCTAGTCCTACAATAAAGTTGTTGGTCTCTGGTGTCTACTTGTCTTGATACTTGAAGAGTATCAAGAGTGGTGACAAAAAATATCTGTATGGCAAAAGAGCAATTTATCCGAAGATGTATACATATATAGGTATTTCCCCAAAGAATAAGGTTAGACAGCATCAAGGAAAATGCATTGTCTATATACCGTTTTCAAATTTGGTTGTAATTTGTCCTATGTCTGTGTTACAAAGCAGATGGAATTTGAGGTTAAAACATCTCTGTTATAATATGAGGTTAGATGCTGCATCTATTTTTTTATCACAACATGCATGCTTGCTCTACATCCTGTACATCTTGTGTTTGCTCTGTATGCTGCAACAGCTAAAGCTCAAAATAGGACTCGGCTTCATGCACAGGCAGCAGCTTGAGTCAGTTGAGCCAGAATGGGTTTATCTTCCTAGCCAAGCTAAGCTTGTCTCAGCTGGAAATTGCACTTTATATATGCACTTGGATAGTTCACAGGTAAAGAATTACAAATTGCACCCTATTATTGTTTTATGCAGATTCCATATGGGACATGGATGGATGGCTATTAATGCAGCTTCACTGAAGAATGACTTGGAATGGGGAAAGAGTCATTTGTGATCTTTTAAATTAGAAATGGGAATACATTTTTCTGAACTATTAGCACAGTCATTATTTGTACGTTGAAATTGTTGATGATGCCACCTACATTCCTTGGTGGAGGTCATGACGCAGGACGAGATCCACTATTGATCTTCGTGGAGCTGTATTTCCATTCTTCAAATTGGCTTCCATTTACTGTGAATTCTTACAAAAGCTAATTTAGGGAAAGAGAGTTACACTTGCTGATGGAAAATTAGATTTAGGGAATAATCAACTTATGACAGGAGAGAGAAAATTTAAAAGAAAGGAATTTGGAGGATGGAGACAAATAACCTGGAAAAGAAAACAAGATCTTGAAATAGAAAACTGACAACTGGTATCAAAGATGAGAAAAAGGAATTTTGAGAAATTCATAAATCAAGGGCATTGTAGGTGAAACAATTGAGAAGATAGGGTGGTAAAAAAAGGAAAAAAATCTGAGAAGAAAAAGAAGAAAACTAGTAGAATGAAGATTTCAGGCTAAATTAATCCAGGAATTTTGTTGCAATATTTTGTGACGTACTGTTTCATCAAGGATTTCATATTTGGATACATTCTTTGTCTTTTGCAATATTTATATTTAGTCTTCCTCTTTGCGTATGAAGATACTGGAAGCCATCCACAAGAAATTTTTAAACTTTTTTGAAAATTTCCAGAAGTTACTTTCTTTTAAACAGGATGGCTCTCTTAACTCTGTTTGAAATGAACTAGCTTTCCATGCAAAGCTATTTAGTGCTATAAAGCATAGTAACTTTAATCAAATATATAGATTCATTAAGGACCATACTAGACCTATGTCAAATACGTGACCCTCCAATCTGTGTGCAGTTAGCTGTGGCCGTACTATCTCCTCATTACTATCTTGAATTGATTGCCCATGAAATAGCCTGTTGACTGCTTTTCTATCAAAACAAATATAAAGACACATATCTGGCACATAAAAATATAATTCAGAATACTGACATTGAGACTTCTTGAGATGTAATGAAGCAAAAATATATTGTCTGAAAAACATCACTTTCTTCTGATTTAAACATCATTTCCAATACCAACAGTTTATTCGTAATTTAATTTATTTAACTTTAAAGTTAAAACTTTCCTGTGAATGGTAGAATGGTTCCTTAGTATTCCCTCAAAAGCAATAAAAATTTGAACTGTGGCAGCAATAACAAATTCAAATAGTTTTAAAAAGGGAAGCCTTAATTTATTTCCTAGGTTACAGGTTATTGTAGGCTACTTGATTACACAGCAGACATGCTCATATTATCTGTTTTGAATATAACCTTCAGAGATCCTTGAGAGAAGTTAAAATGTCTTTCAACATGGAAATCAATAAAGAGGTAATGAGAATTTCATTGGAGAAGAGTATACATCTATATATATTTCAAAGTAAATGTTGTTCACTTTACTTACAATTTCTATATCAGTTTATTATGGTTTGTTGCTTTTGTTGGTTTTTATTATTTTGTTATTTTTTTCAAGAGGATAGTAGTAGCATTTTTTCTACACGGAATTCTAAAAGGCATCATTTTCCTTCCAGAATTTTAGTAGGACCTTTGGTCTACATAGCCAAACCTTTAATCTCAGTTCTGGATTTTAAAAAAAGCAGTAAAATTCTTTTTAAAAGCTTGACTTTGACAGTTAAATATTCATTTACTAAAGAGGTACTGGGCTTCTTCTCTCTTTAGGAAAAGTCCCAACTCGTTTCTTTGAAGTCACTCATAAAAGAGTCTTTCAGCACGTCCGAATCAGCCCTTGGTCACGGACTGTTCATGTTCAGAGTGACTAGTGCATCCCTTCCCACCTTCCAAGAGTACCACAGGTTTTAGGGAAGCGTCACTTCTTTCATAGTTGTCTGGGCAAACCCTTGTTTAGTGGAAGCCATCATGCCTCCGTTGCTCTCTATAGCAACCACAAAGTCAGAGGTGGAAAATTATTTCAATTTTGGAGCTGCAGTTTAAAAATTTTTCTCTTAAATGTATGATTTCAGTAGTAATGAAAAATCCTAGCACTATAAATAGCTCTCTATTTACAATGTTTTAAAATGTTCTGCTTTGTAGTCTTCACTGCATCCTAATCTGGAAATTCTGCAGTGTTTCTGTTGTGCCCTAACTCTCTTTTTGTTTCTATACTATTCATTTTAATTGACCTAATTAAAGAATTGTTGTCTACCTATAATTCTGAATAGAACAGCTTGAGCTGCAAAGTTCAGATTATATCAGAATTTAGAAGTTTCATAGGTGATCTGAACTTTCTGTGGCATTTAACCCCTTTTGGCATAAGTTGTTCTATTTATTTTAGCAGAAGTTTATTACTAATGCCATCAAAGCAGAGAGCAAGATCGCCTCTGAGTTACTCGTAACCCAGTTCTTATAATTTCAGGATCTCAAGGGCACAGATCTTCACATGTTAAGGCAGCTGAAATATATGTTTTTTAACTAATCGTTATTCTCTCATTGAGTTAAATACGGTTCTGTTTCAATGAGCTAGAATAAAACTTTCTTTAGGGCTATGGCCAGGAAAGTTTGCTACACTCTGTTCTTTAGGGGACTCTACTGCGGGGTACTGAACTCATTGATCATGAAAATAGGACATTAAAGGAACAGTGCTTTTAAAAGGTGTTCTCTGGAGGTGTTTTACTCTCTGGCTAAAGTGGTCATGCACAATTTCAGAGTGACATCATTCACAGCACTGTGCTGCCTTCCCAAGTCCATACATGAGAGCAAAGTGATGACAATGCATCTATAATATTTTTCTATATATCCTTCAGATGTTTGACATAGACAAAAATAAAGAATCTTGTGTATATTTAGCTAACTGTGTACTAGTTAGTGGGTTTTTATGTCCCAAAGATTTAAACTCATATTTCCAGACTAGCTGTAGAGGAGATAGTAGTGTTATCACCTGGTAATTCATTTTTTATCCCTGACAGGGTACACTTATTCTTCAGAGGAAAGTAACTAACACCTTTACAGAGGGTGTCATGCCTGCTGAGAGAAACTGAGGTTTATTTTTCATTGGAAAGGTGTAAGAGAGGGGTCAGTAAAAGAGGACGACAGGACCTCAGACAAATGACAAGTGTTAAAGGTTCACAGAGAGATGGAAAAAAGTGAACAAACATTGCCTATGTAGAACAGCAATTCTGGTTGGTTAGTTTATAAGAAAAATAAAATGGGTCAAACTTAAGACAGTGTATATTTGAGTTGTTCTGTATTTTCCTACTTAATTTTCATATCTTTTGCCTTCTCTTATGCTTTTTTATAGGACTTGAAATATTTTGGATGACACTAGAGCTTTATAAAGGTGGTCCTGTAAACTTTCTCATCCTTTGTTGTGTTGTGAGTGAGTACTGCTGTGTATAATTCCCTAAAATTCAGGATGAAAACTGAGTCCACTTAATTTAATTTTGCTGCCCATTAACTTCAGGTAGAAGACAGGAATTCTAACCTGAAAACAGTGTGCATCTCAAACTGCCACAGAGGTCTGTTTTTGCAGATTATGGCTGGTTTAAGAAACCCCTGAACTGTCACGTACCATCTGAATTAATGAGGCCATACAGGTCTAAGGTCTCTAAAAAGGCCCATCTAGATTGGAATTGATTAATCCTGTGGTGGGCTGCAGAGTATTATTAGAGTGACAACAGATGTAGGTTTTGTGTAAGCATAATTTCATAAAGATCATCAGCTGTATTCTTTAATTAGTGATGATCACTCATAACTTGACTGTAGTGAAAATTTCTCCAAAACCATTAACACACATTTGCTGAGAAGTAACTCTGTGACGAAAAATAAAAGTCAAAGATATGATTTATAGGTAAGAAATGTGTTCAGAAAAATTCAATGTGGAACACAAATGCCTTCAAATATTTGAATTTCTGACAGAATTCCTGTTTCTATATCACACATGAATTTCCACCTTCCTTTTGAAGTCATTACTTTTTCACTTTACAAATAAAATTAACTGTTAAATCAAGTAGTGATTGAAAGATAATGTAACTATCATATAGATATACCTAAAACCAAAACTGCAGTTTTGAACTCCATTTAACATTGAAGAACTCAAAAATATTCTGATTCAAATTTGACAGCTGTTGTTTCTGTAATCAGTTAATATAAAGCCTGTGATCTGAATACTAATAAAGATCTATTTCTTTTTAACATAAACACTGAATGCTAAGCCCAGTAGAGTGCTGAAGACAATGGAATTTGTAAGATATAAATGTGGAAAAAGAATAAAAACAAGCTTAAGGAATCTTTGTGGTGTGTTAAATACCTCCTGTTCTATAACTCTACAGAAATAATTCCGTAGAAGAAATTGATCACTTGCTAAAACACCATCTAAATGGTTTGTCAACTGTTTGCATGCTGTTATTGGTATCATTTAAAAAACTATTCTGTAGATGAACAAAAGACATTATTCTTTTAACAGACCTCTTTATTTTTTGCTTTGTGGTTTTGAATTCCAATGTACAATCAATTGAATATCACAAAACCTATTAGGTATCTAGCCTTTAATTTCCTACCCTTAAATATTAAATGGTCAAAATAAGTGATTGTTTTAGAGTGATTATCATGACCATAATGAGGCCTGACACTTGTGACACTTCAGACACGCAACCACCAGCAGCTCCATCACAACAAAGGAGCTCAGAGTGCAACACATGTAATGGTGGGGAGAGTTGTGAGTTCACGGCTTTGCACAGCAGATGTGGCCGCACATCTTTGCACCCCTAAACACACATGCTCATCCAATTTGACAGATCAGACAATGGCACAAAAAACCCATCGCTGGTGCTTAAACAAAGACTAAAGAGACAAAGCTGTGTGCTAAATGTGCTGCCACTAGTAAATTTTCCAAATGGAAAACAATGTATATTTTATTAATGAAAAACAAATTGAAGCAGGGATGACAAATGCATTGGAGCTTTTTTTAACATTGTATGAATGTGTATTCTCTTTATTTCTAATATTTACCTTCATATCATCATGCAAATGATTTTGTTAATTAGTTGTATGTGCTTCACACAACAAATGCAAGGAAGCTAGGGGAAAGGAAGCTCGGGGACTACACTAAGAGAGATAAAAAATTCATCAATCAAATGAAATATGATTTTGCAGTCTTTAGTGTATAAATAGCATTTTTTCTTTAATACGTATTTAGACAAAAAAAATAAATGTATGATCTAGAGTTTTTAAAGTCAACTCTACCTAGATAATTGAAAAATTTATTTTTAAAGAAGGAAATAGAAAACCCAATTTTCTATTCAACAGCAACAGAGCATTAAAAAGTGAAGCTAGATATGTGCATATTTACCATAAGGGAGTGAACTGGGCATTAACGGGCTCTGGAGGCTTATTTGGAGACAGCTGCACTTATCATGAATCAGGAAAGTGAAATAGCAGCCCTGGTGTGCTGTAGGTCAGTCACAAATGTCGACTTCAGAGAGTTATAAATCTCCAGCATTACTTCAGCTGCTGAATCTCAGAACAACCTTCTAGCATTTTCCTATAATTTAAAGATTATGTAAGGTCTATAGTGAGAGTGTTAGATGAAAATATTAATTTAGAGATAAATCCTCTAAATGCTCTAAAGCAGCAGCTTCTGCTGAGCAGGATCATCTTCTGGTACACTTCAAATAGCAATTGCCGCTAGTTTTGTCAACAGTAGGAGGTCATGGATGACTGCCAAACAAAATAAGGACTTTTTCAATAAAATGCTTTCAGTTCTAGGTAGTCACAGAATATCTTCCTGTGCCATTTTGTTAGTGATATTTATACTTTGATATATTGTTTTATACTGACTATTCCTTGACAGAAATCTTAATTGTGAAATGAGCTGGAGTAAAAAGCAATTAATCACAGTTAACTCCTTCTGGCATGTCCAAAAAAGATATTTTGTTGTCACTTCTGAATGTTTTAAAGGTATTATCCAGGCTCACAGATTTCATATCCCACTGTGAGGCTACTGGTCTTCAAATCGGATATTTACATGTTGAAATCCAAAGCTTTTAAGGAAAGTGGTAAAATTTCTTAGCAAATGGACACTTTAATTACTGTGAAATAGAAAAGGGGGTTGTATTGTTTTAATTTAATCTGCATGAGCTATAGGAACAGACCTTTTAGTTCTTGATAATAGAACCTTGTACTTAGGCATGCAGATTTTTTAGTTTCTGTCCTGTTAGTAGAAAGAATTTTTGTAAAATATCAGGACAATGAAAAAAGAGTAAAGTCAAAATTCCAGGGGGTTTTTTTGCAAGGTAAAGTGAAATCAATGATAAGTGACATGGTTGCCTGTGATAACTTACAAAATTCCAAGTTCTGTATTCTTTTTTAAACAGCAATTTTGCAGCCTACAGATTATGCAATAGATCTACAATTCATCAATATGCAGTAGACATAAGCTGCATAGGCAATATCCATTAGGTGATTTTAGCTGACCAGATGAGTGTTTTAATGAATGAACTTGAGTGTCAGACACAACAATATTTCATAAGTTCCCAAATATGAAGTTGATGATGAAACTTTGTTGATTCTGATGATGAACTATAGTAGGCCTGAAAAGTTGTCTCTTATTACCTGGAAAATGAACATAGCCCTTTACATGCAAAAGGGTCACAACTCTTGTATCTGATGTGCTCAGCTAATACAGTCTACTTTTTCTTATCACAGTGGACACTGAGATGTGTATTAACAAATGTTACATATTTTTGTGTCTAAGCTGTTCAGGATCTCTTTTATCATTCTGGTTGAGTAGGATTCAGTCTCTGTCAAGTTCAAAAAGTGATCATCTCACCTTTGTGAAAATTTGACAAGTACTTAGATATATTTCTTTAATTTTTTTTTTTTAATGTTTTCTTAGCTTTGGAGATATATGAAGAATGCTTTCTAAACAGTTGTCCAGTTATGATATATTTTCCATGGCAGTATGGCATTTCAGGATATGAAAGCTTGATTTATAATTTCAGGTTTTTGTTCTTTTTTTAAAACTGTTTTCTAAGGGATTGGTCTAAGGATGTGCAAATATACTGCATGAAGATTATTTTTTCCGTTCTTAGTACACTGTAAAGCTTTAACAGCCCTGAAAAAACTTTTCATGTTTTATTTTTGTCAGCAAAGTGGACAGTGATACTGAGACCACCCTCAGCAAGTTTGCTGGTGTGACACCAAGCTGTGTGTTGCAGTTGACATGCTGCAGGGAAGCGATGCCATCCAGAGGGACCTTGACACACTTGAGACGTGGGCCCGTGCAAACCTCACGGAGTTCAACAAAGCAAAGTGCAAGGTCCTACACTTGGGTCATGGCAATCCCAAACACACCTGCAGGTTGGGCAGAGAAGTGACTGAGAGCAGCCCTGAGGAGAAAGACTTGGTGGTGATGGTTGATGAAAAACTCAACGTGAGCCGGCAGCGTGCGCTTGCAGCCCAGCAAGCCAAACGTGTTCTGGGCTGCACTCAAAGGAGCGTGGCCAGCAGGGCAAAGGAGGTGCTTTTGCCCCTCTGCTCTGCTCTTGTGGGGCCCCATCTGGAGTGCTGTGTACAGTTCTGGTGTCCCAACATGGAACTGTTGGAGCAAGTCCAGAGGAGGGCCAAGAAGTTGATAAGAGGACCGGAGCATCTCCCCTATGAAGACAGGTTGAGAATGCTGGGGCTGTTCAGCCTGGAGAAGGAAAGGTTATATGGAAACCTCATAGCAACTTTCCAGTAACTGAGGGGGGTCTACAGGAAAGCTGGAGAGGGACTCATCATCAGGAACTGTAGGGATAGGACAAGGAGCAATTTGTACAAATTGAAAGGGGAGAAATTTAGGTTGACTATTAGGAAGAAATTCTTTACTGAGAGGATGGTGAGGTACTGCAACAGGTTTCCCAGGGAGATTGTGGATGCCCCAAGTCTGGAAGTGTTCAAGGCCAGGTTGAGCAAACAGGCTGACTGGGAGCTGTCCCTGCCAATGGCAGGGGTGTTTGGGATTAGATGATGCTTAACTTTCTATGATTCTATGATTTTTCTTTTCTGTTCGTTTCATTCAATCACTTAGAGACACAGAAGGGCTACTGTTTCTTTCTTTCCCTGGATCAGCAATCATATCTCAATATTTTGCATCCTAGTTTTGTATCTGAGATACAAAGGCATAGTACTCAGCTAATTTCTCTCCTCCCTGTGCTGAAGACATAAAGGGATCTGAATTTAACACAGACATGACCTCAGAAATCTTTTATAACCTTAGTTATAATGAAAAAAAATGCATCTTCCTCAGATCAAGCCAGTGTAACACACATATTATAGTATTAAATACAGACCTGTATCACAGATGGGAGATCATACCCCTGTGATGGGACCTGGATATTTGTCTACCAAGGGAGTTGGAAGGCTCTGTGGCACACTGAGGTAAGTTCTTTTTTGTTAATGACCATCAGCTGTCTATAATGTGTGGCTGCCTGTGGTGTTCAACACTTCTCCCTCCATCCCTGTTGTACCTATGTATCTCCTTTAGACCACAGCTTTTCTCAGCAGGAATTAAAACTAGCATAAGCTGGTTTTCAGACCTAAAGTCTCTGCAAATTCCTCCAGAGCACTAGGTTTCTCTATCCAAACCAGTCCTCGGCCAGGTAACTATCACCTGGAATTGCTCCCCAGAAGTCTGACACTATATATGCCAGTTTCCTGTGAACAATGAAGGAAGACTTCACAGCCCATATTTTACATTACAAAGACTGATAAAAGACAACCAATTACACTTCAGGTGGGAAAGTTGTGAAGTCAATGCACCTGACCACATTCCTACAGATTACATGCTTTAGAGCACGTGATTGTAATCAGAACCAAAAATAACCTGTTTGCCATTTTAGAGAGAGGTGGACTCACACTACAAAAATACTTTGGGAATTATCCTGTCTTGTTCCCCATGCTCTGAGAGTCCTTTGTCTAGTTTTCAATGGATAGAGATCAGGATTTTGTAAAATGTAATTGTATCTCAGAGATATGTAAAATAGAGCACCACTAAAAAAATTCTAAAATATAATAGCCTGCATGAGGCTAGTCTTAACTGCAAAAGTAAACATTGTTTCTGGGAAAAGTACAGTTAATTTTGATAACTTTTAAAATAAATATAAAATATGTTTTAAAATTATATGCATGCAGAAAATTTCCAATGTTACTTCAGTAAAAACCCGAAATAACTGGCAAGTAACATCTCATGTAATTTTTCTCTACTATTTTCAGTCATTTTGTGAAATGACTGGTTTCACAATCTGACTAGAGCATAAATTTAGATCTCTGTGATACTCAGCTTTTTTCTATGTTCACTGCCTGTTTTTTATTTTTGATACAAAAATTACAGGGTATTTGTTCTCTCCATATCAGGATAGATATATGATTTTCAAGCATATGTTGACATCAGTTATTCATAGGTAGTGTCTACAGTATTTTCAGTAAATTTACCATCATTGCTGGGAGAGGGTGCAAAAAGTCCTTTTATTTCTTTATGCAAAGATAAGGAGATTAAGGGAAGGGAACCCATGAAGTTCCTTTAGGGTTTTATCATTAAGTGTGAACAATGCTGTCATATCCTGGATAAGCCATAAGTCTAAGTATGGATACTGCAAATTCCATTAAGTATCTCTTTCTAGCTTTAACAAAATATTACCCAGTAACATGAGACCATTGAAATAACATGGTAGCTATTCACTCTGGTTTTATTTCAGGATTTCTGTGTTACAAAGTTTTAAGGTTATAAATAATGTTGTAATGGTGATGTCTTGGCTTGGTTAGAGGGTTGTTTGGGGTTTTTTTGTTTAGGCTTTTTTGGGTTTTTTGCTTTTTTCTTTTTTTTCCTGGAAACTGTTTTTTGGAAATGACCGGTTTAACTACTTTTTCTAAGAGAAATCAGAAACTGCACATCTTAAGCTGTCAGCTTTGTGTCCTTCTTACTGCTTTCCAGCTAAATCAGTAGTGTGTGCAAAACCAGTTAGAGATTTTGAGGAGAAAATTCCACCATAGCAAGAACATTAATTCTTTGTGCAAAACATTTTGCAAAAGCAGTGCTTTACCAAAGCACCTCTCTTGGCAGAGGATTCTGAGACAAACAGACCATGGCTGGAGCTGCCAAGATTTCAGAAGAAGCCCTTAGGACAGATGAGCTCAAATGAGGGATGGGGGAAAACTGTAACATGCTTTATGACCTCAGTGCTCTTCTGCAGCGGTATCTGACCCACAGATCTGAAAAATAACGCTGTTATCTTCCACATGGGACAAGCCCAAGGCAGTTGTTGTAACATGTCCTGCCTTTGGTTGTATTGAATGTCTTTTGAGGTCAAGGATCATAGTGGGTGCAGGAAGAGCTAACCTGCTCATATAAGTCTTATTAAAGAGCTTCAAACCTGTATGGAAGAATTTTTGTAATCTGTTACCTCTACACACAGCATGTAGCGTCTTTATTGCTACTATTTGTAGGTAGCAGCAGGGTTGCTTTGGTGTATTTAGTAGATTACAAAAAAACATGGTGAGGGAAGGGCCATGACAGCTTAATGAGATTTGTTTTACAAAGATCATTTGTAATAAAGTATGGAGTAGTGTTTGCAAAACTGAAATCCAACTCTTGGTCAGGCATCCAAACAAATTTCTTTGACTTCTGGAGAGGAAGCTCTTTAACTTGTTTAGAAAATGTAAATCTATTAATAAGTCTCCTTACTAATATTAATTTGTTTTAATTATTGTGGTTTTAGAGACAGGAATATATATAAAATCCTGATCCTTACTACCAGTAGTTTTCTCTGGTATGTATTTGTAATGGCTTTAATGTCTTAATTGTTGCAGTTTGAACTGGTATGCATAACTCATAATTAATGCTGTAATCACAATAGTTAGAGGACCATTTCTCACATAGAAAACTGTTTTATTTTTCCTCCATGGCTTGCATACCTTTAAGTTTATATGTTCATTATTGGTATAGATGTCTTTAAAACATGCAAAGAAAAAAAGTAGTATGTCTTCTCTACTTCCAAACATTTCATGACAAAATAATTTAGAACACCACAGTAAATGTATAGATGTGGTAGATGCATAAAGAAAGCAATTTCTAAACATAATCAACGTCCCATATTTTTCAGTGCCTTTAAATTCTGATTTAGGGTAGTCAGTTGGAGGTGTTTTACAAAATGACAAAGTTTTTTGAGGTCTGTTCCACAAAATTTTGACAACATCAAACCTCTTGGATAAGCCTTTCAGAGGACGCAGAAAGTAAAGATACTAAAATTCATATTTTGATATCTCTTGAGCAAAAGAGAAGAGGAACTCCTAGTCTATATAAAGAAACTACTTGGAAGATCAAAGAAGTGTTATGTACACACACACAGAAATTTTTAGGAGTGTTTGTGGTAAGCTAGATATAATGGGCTCTTGGTGATTCAAAAGACTAGATGACAGAATAGCACAGGCATCGGCTCTAGTGTGGGTGTAGAAGAAGTTCTCTCTGTCCATTTCTTATTCATTTCTTGTGCTTGCCCTGTCAAGAGTGTGGATATACTCTTTCTGGTGTCATTCCATGGCTTTTCATGCTCAGTATCTGAGGTCAAATGAAATGTACTTTGTCAGTGACGAAGTTACTGAGGCATTTCATCTGTTAAGTGTGCAGTACTGATTTGTTTTTCTGCCTAAGAATGTGAGAAGCCTGTAATGAATCTGAGAGTTAAATTAAATGAGCTTGAAGTCTCTCCACCCTAGAATTGCTCAGACATGTTAATTTATTTCCATTCAATAATAAGCTTAGACTGGGATTTTTATGGTTTATGGGTGATTTAAAAAAATACAGATCATCAAAATGAAACATCTGAGGAATAGTGGGGAGGAGAAAGGAAAAACACAGAAAGTTGAATATAAAAATTTTCCCAGCCTCCATGAACATTTTATGATCAAAATCAGGATTATTGGCCGGTGTTCTCTACATTCATTGGACAACATGAAAGACAAGCTTGAAATTCATGCCTCAGTGATTCAAAGTGGGTCTGGGCCTAACTCTCAGCAGTTGTGGCCATTCTATTTTCAGAAATTAATAATTATGGAATTAAGCTTTATCACCATCTCCTTGTGCTTGTGTTGTTTACTTGTTGTGCTGTGTGCTTGTTGTTTTGTGCTTGTGCTTTTCAAGTATTCTGACTGCCACAACACAATTGTTTCAGCAAAGAAGTGATCACTGGAAAGTGAAAACTGGTAGTACAAGAGTAAAACCCAAATTTTCTTTTCACTATGTTCCCTGAGCTCAGAGAGCTGTCTGTTATCCTGGTTTCAGCCCCTATTTCTTTTGCCTTTCTTGCCCTTTTCTTCCTTGGAGAAAGAATCAATCAAACTCTTCCTTACACTGTTGTGGAATGAAAATTTGAAGAAAATCTTATGGACCCTTGTTAGACAAGAAAATAATTTACTGTCTCCTCTGCATTTTCAAAGTTAGATAAAAATACTCTGGATGCATTTTACCTCTATAGGTAACAATTTCCCAGGCATTATTTAAGTTCTATGTCCCTGAATTTCCTTCCGTGTAAATCAATGTGGCAGAAAATTAAGGTTACATCGCCTTTATGGAGATGAAGATCACATCTGATATTTTTCTAACAGAAATAAATTAAAACCATAACCAGTTTAAACAAAGCCTTTAATCTGAAAATGCAGAAAGAGTGATTTTCACACTTGCTTAAACTCTTGCCTGAATTATGAGTCTGATGTATCCATCATGTTCTTTTGATTTCTTGTTTTACATGCAACTTTTCCTTGTATGATCTTTTTCTTTCTTTCCTTACCAGCTTAGCTGATAATCCCAGTTCATCCTCCAGCAGGCAAGCAAGTCAAAATAAACTGTCCTTCCTGCCAATACACATTTTGGCAGTTTTCATTCATTTCAGGATGGCACAACTTTTTGAAAGAAGTCAATGGCTAGATATAGTCTAAGACAAAGTCAATCGCTGCAGCCTGGAAAATGACTGAAACATCACAGAGCTACAAAACCACCTTTTTGAAGATGCAAAAGGAAAAAAACCCAGGTAACAGAAGCCTGTAGGGATGCAGGTTTAGCAGACTTTATGCAGCAAAATTAGGTGACTGGAGGTTTCTGCTCGTGAAGCTGGTGGTGTATGCGCTCACTGCTTAGATACTGAAGTGTTACAGTGATTTGACCAAACACCATCCTGTAGTCATATAATGTTATCATGTAATGCCTACTTTGTTGTCACAGGTCATTATCTAATATAAAGGTCATGGTATATAGTAGAAAAGAGTTTTTGAAAGCATTTATGGAGATTTTAGATATCTAATCCTGTATATCCTAGCCCCACATAATATTTTTTCATGTGTTAATCAGAAACTTACAATAGGAATTCTTTTGTGACGCTTTTTTTTCCAATGTGATGGCTTATGCTATTTCAATTGAGATTCTAGATAAGAGAAAAAAAATATAAATATTAATTTTATTTTGAAACTTCAACAGGTGTTTGTTTCAAAGCATCCATATGTGCTGTTTTACTATTTTGACATTCCAATGCAAAGTGCTACAAATATAATGTGAGCATATAGGGGTTTTTTATTTGATTTATGATATTTATTTTGTATCATTTGCTAGAACTCGAGAGGTTTTGCACTGCTTAGATAAAATATTGCAATCTTCCCTTTTAACTTTAATGTAGGTTATATTTCTTCTAAGTAAGGTCCATAATTCAATTTTATATATTTATTTATATATATATATATATGAAACTTAACATTCTGAAGCAAGAATTGAGTTTCTGCAGCTTTTAAGCTAAAAATCTAGAAGCAATACAACAGGATAAGCTGGTGAATGCATCAAAGAAAGAGTTAAAAAGAATAAGCATATTTTTTTAATTCCTGTACATATTAGCTAGCCCTAAAGAAACTGTAGAGATCTGTCTAGATCTAACTGACACCACTGGGTTTTACAGCTGGACTTTGAAAAGTGTTCCTTCACATTGCTTTTATATGACACCAAATATTATGTGTACTGGAAGTGACTGTGAAACATATTTTGTTGGTTCAAATCATTGCATTAAATGGTTGTCTTCCATAAAATTTTCAAACAGGATCAATCAAAGATTGTGTGGTAATGTGCAAATTTTCACTCAATTTGAACTGATTTGGCTCTTCAGAAGGTTAAGGTAGTTTAATGGTTGAAAGCACACTGCTGTGCAGCAAACTGCAAAAGTCAAAGGGTTAGGGGATTAGGATTTCATTTCCTTTTAGCCATGGACATGTCTGTTTTCTGTCTAAACTACTTCTTGTTCCCATTTAACCCATGCTTTTAAAGACAAAAGGGGTTAGAACTTGTGGGCCTCAGGCTTCATTTTAACAAGATGTCTCTAGCACTTTGGTGCGTAATTTGTCATAAATGTCATAGGTCAGGGAATGTTAGGAACCTACAGCCAACAGATGGTCATTATGACAGCAGTTAAGTTTCAGAAGCAAAAGACGCTTTGTGATATTTACTCTGGCATATGAATGTTACAACTCTGAAGAAAATTTTCAAGTTCACTCTTAAAATGGACTCATCCTTTCTATCACTCACTTCTTAACTAGAGCTCATAGAAGCCCCTGAGGCAAATTTTCTTCCCACTGCTCAGAGGGTTCAGTGGGGTTCCTTCCAGCAGTAAGATATATCTGTAGAACAGTCCACTGTATACACAAAGAGTAGTAACTTTCCAGAATTACTAGAGGTAGACTAATTTTTTTGCTGGTCAGTTAAAATAGGAAGAATTTCTTTTTCATCTGCATGGTATTTTATACTCTGTTATTTTTTTCAAATATACTGGAAATGAAGGCTTCATATAATCATGAAATGGGCTTTTCCTGACAACACAGTATTTTCAGTTGAAATCAGTAATATTTTCATTCACATGAAACCACCAGACCTAAGAAACTTTACCTAAGTAGGATGCATTATGACAGCCAATACAGAACATTTAACATTTTAAAGAGGAGGAGAAGGAGGGAACTGTTAGGAGCAACCTCGGCCACAAAAATCCTTTAGCTCAAAGTCTTATTAAAAAAAAATTCTCTTCAATATGCATATGTAGTTCACTGTGCTCAGATCTGCATGGGAATTGTTTTACAGAAAAAGAAAGACCTGTCTATTCCTTCAAGAGAACTGGCTAAGTAGTTGGCTGATCTCTCATAAGCTTTATGACAAATATTAATCTTGATGAAAGCAGAGTGGTCTTTTTTTACAAATCAGCTCTATGAAAGCATTTAGTGTATAAGGGCTGTAGATTCAGATAAGTGCATGAGTATAGATGTAAACTTGTGTGTGACAAGCTGACAGGCAGGCAAATGGGTTTAATATTGCTTATAAGTGAAGGAGGTGGGTGAGCAAAAGGTAAAAGACAAGCCTCTTTTTCCAAGATAGCTAGTTAAGTCAAAAAAACCTCTGCTATATTTAGTAGGAAGAAGCTATGTTCTGCAGATATGCTTAAAGCATCATTCAACATGTAATCATTCAGAATGAGAGAATTCATTTTCTTGCTAGACACTGAAGAACATGTTTTACTATGTCTTATCCAAGTCAATTGAACTTTGTGAAGGTCACTAACTGATGTGTTTTATGCGAGAAAATAGCTACAGCAACAGAAGCTGGAATTTGAAGACACAGCCTGGTTTCCAAGAAAATAAGGCTGTGTCATCCATCTGTGTGCCTGGTAGCTCCCCTTTAGTGATTTTTGACCAGCTGTATGGTTTCAACAGGTTTCAGAGAAATTTCAGACAAAAGATTAAAAAATAACTCACTTCTTGTAAGTTTCCTGAAAATTAGTGGATGCAGAAGACAGACCCAACTTATTCCTGTAGTACAAGACTATTAGTAAGCAGAGATCTCAGACTCTCAGTGCAGGATCAGCGCTTCCATAGCACAAAACCTACCAAGATGTTCTTGTTGCCAAAGGGGTAGGTGGTAGGTGAGAATTAGTTCCTAAAGTCATCATCTCAGTATGGGAATAGGAGGGGTGCAGTGGTAATTACTGCTGTTAAAAACCCTATCAAACTCCTCAAGAAACCATGTCCAATTTGTTCCACTGCTAATGGGACAATTTGTCTTCTCTTTGCAAAGTTACAGAATAACTACTTGCAACAGAAAAGGTTTCTTCCTCCTCCAAGCTCAGGACCTCATGTTCCCAAAAATATGTACTTTATGTGTGCTTCATGCTTGTTCACAGTGATAAGAATTTTCTCATGGTGATGAGGGTTTTCTCAGTGCTTAGAGTGTGAAGGGTAGAATCTGTGGTTCTTGGCACCCTCAATGTTTCCAAATTTTGTATAAAGATCTGCCAGCTACCAGCTTGTGAACCTTGCAGTTAGTTACATCTTCTTGTTTTCCCTTCCAGAATAAAAAGTCAAATACGTAGGATGCTTATACTTCCTGAAGGTCATGAGAGAATTGTGAGGCGATCCACCATAAATGAAATATGCAATTTTTAATTCCCAAAGGCTTCAAATTAGAGAGATGAAAACCTGAAGGATATTACCTTTCACAAGCTGAATTCTATTTTATGCTCTTGCAAGGTAGTAGCCTCCAGAGTCCTGATGACCCCAATAGCTGTCTGTGAGTGAGTGGACTACAATTCCTATCAGTCATTACGACATATTTGATCAGCAACTAACTTTATTTAAACACTTTTATAATTAAAGCCTGTCCCAATGATTGATAAATATTGAATCCAGCTCTCTCTCAAATAGTTTAGCTATTCCTAGTCTCTGGATTTTCCAGGTCCTGATAGTAACAAGAAAGGAACTTGGGCAGCTAAGAGAAGGACATCACAGATGTTAAAAATCTTCATGTAGAGGATGATTATTTTATTATTATTATTTGAGGAAATATAAGAAATACTCAGGAAAATTCTGAAATTCATATAGAAGGTAATAAGTGATACTTCAGACACTATTAAAAAGATAATAGGCCTTTTTAGATTTTAAGTACATGATGGAGCATTATCAGTATGTTCTCTGATTTCAGACATAGTGGAAACTATAACTGTCACACAATAAATTCTTCTGCCTATAGTTTTACATAACTTTTTAGAAGGACGTCCAATTTGGCATAATACGAACACATTTTAGGAAGCAAATTTTTGGTAAACCCTTCTTTTGTGTTACTCCTCCATTTAGAATTGAATATTGCTTGATACAAATCTTCAAACTAGTAAAGTCACGTGTTTTTACACAAATATGTCATATAGCCTTAGTCAATGCTTACTAACTGGCAAGTGTGTATGTACTGTCTTCTTTTGGTTACCATTTATTGGCTGCTATGTTTCCTGCAGTTCCTACTTAGTAATTTGAGAATGGTGGAAAAGGGAAAAGGTCAACAGAAAGTTAAAATTAAGAACTGTTCTGAATGTTTCCAACATTGGTAAGTACTAAGCAAGAAATATTTAAATACATCACTGTGGAATGCAGAACAAGTGATCATTTTATTTTCCTGACAACTCTTAGGTGGAATAAAGACATTACTTGATGTAGATGTAAAATGCTTATGTAGAAGTACAGAAAGTGATCATTAGCACTTTTCTATTAAACTTATGAGACAAAGCAGTTTCTTCTCTCATATTAAAAATGCCATTTCATACATACCAGCACTTACCAATTTGTAGGATGCTTCAGAGACTGACCCTTCAAACATATAACCATGTGAGTACACTGCATCCCAGAAAAGAAAGTGTTTAACTTAGTACTTTTGCAGCAAATCCACATCTCTGTGTGCTCCACACTGAGCAATTTTGCTTACAACTACAGAGCTGTATGCTGATCTTGCAGGGTAGTTATCACGACCTTTCTTGAAGTATAGCTGCTGTACGGAGAGGAGAGAGAAGATTTATTGACGTATGACACTTGGGATCTTTCAATCCTTAAAAAAGATACAAACAAAAAAGAAATGTCTAAAAGCAAAGCCTTCCACGAAGTGAAAACTTCCCCACATCTTTTTAACCAATCTCTTATTTTCTTAAGGTACAATTTTGAGTGGTGAGACTTCCCCCAGAGTTATGAGGTTATTATGGTAAAAGAGAACATGTATTAACAAAAACACTTCACCATAGTAAGACAGTCAGGAAACTCCTTGGCAAAAGAAAACATTGTGACATTTAAAAATGTAATCAAGATTTTCCAAGGGATTTTTAGTATGTGATTTGCTTTAACTATTACACTAAGTTTTCATTGGTTTACTTTTTTTCTTTTATTGATGCACATGCTATAGCTTCAAAATATTAAGAAGTGACTTAAGCTTATGCAATCAAGGAAAATTTGTAGGCGTGTATGCTGTATTGAAATCTCTGTTTAGATCCCATAAGTATATAGATTAGATTAAAAGTGATCTAATGAAAGCTATTCCTGATATTATTTCCAAGACTTAACATTTGCAATGGTTACACAATATGTATTTCTTTGCACAAACTGCTTCAAATATATCCAAGCAACTAACTAGCAGTAACTATCTACTCTCTAAAGCTTCATGTCTCTTCTTCTCTTTTCCCTTTGTATTTTCCCTGTTTCTGGTCTATGCATGTCAAGTGACACCAAATTTGTGAAAAAAAAAAAAAAAAAAAGCTTTGCAGGAAACCTAAATGAAAAAAAAAAAAAAAATTAAAATATTTCTAACCATCCAGGTAGGGAATCTGAAACTGTTCTAATTTAGGTTCTAAATTATTGCTGCGTTGTAAATATGACAAGTAACTGTAGTAGTGTTATTTTCCCTCAGTCACTTCTGGGTGGCAGAACATGCACAGAACAGCTACAGGAGTGGTGCTCAGTAGCCTAACAAGCAATTAGTACAACCCATCAATTAAAAGAAAAAAAAAAATTAAAAAAAATTAAAACCCCTAGGTCTTGAAGGTAGAGGTGGCCGCTAATAGTTAAAATGGAGTCATAAATAGCTATAAATATTTAAGCTTTATAGTTCGATTTGTTTGTAGAGGTAGCTATTAGCCTGCTTGTGAGATGGTAAATTCCTGCCTAGTACAATGCAGCACAACAGGCAGCTCCAGTGTGCATGCAGACAAAGAGCCCCAGGCAGCCCCACCCTCGCCTATTTTGCTTTCCGACAACACCCCTTGTTCATGAAGCCCCTTTCAATTACAGTCTTTGTTGGTAATGTTTACTTTTTTCTTTCAAATCTCTCCTTCCTTCAGTTTCTGTCTTCCAGACAACCAGCTCGCTGGAGCCAGCTCAGGGAGGCAGAGAAAGAGAAAATGAAATCCAGCAAATGTCTACCGTGGTAAAAAACACTGCCAAATCCAGCCAAAAAATCATCCTGAGGAGTGCGGGCAAAGAAACCAGATTATTAATGTTGCTGTTGTTGTTGTTATTGTAGTAATAGTAGTAATAGCTGTTGTTATTATTGTTATCATTATTGTTGTTATTATTGTTGCTGTTGTGATGATCATGGTGATGATGATTATGATTACTGTTATTATTAATTACATTTTGTAATTCTCCTTGCCTTATTACCCAAAACTGTCTCTCACCTCTCACTGAGGACGCAGGTTGGTCATGTGTATTCACAATGACAAGAATGCTGCTTTAATGTGCTCACTGAATATTTTTCAACTTGTATCCTTCCTTTTTTTTCCCCAGATGGTAAAAATGTTATTTATTAAGGAATGACACTTCCTTCTTAGGCAAAAATGGCACAAATGAGAATCCATTGTGTGATAATGTCCAGAGCTTTTCTTGGTGCTTTCAGTTTTTTGCTCTTGTGATTTTTATTTCCTCCCTAGCTTGTGCGGGTTTTTGCTTCTGGACATGGGGGTTTTGTTTGTTTTGTTTTGGCTTTTTTTTACAAAAGCAGTTATTTGCTTTCATGCCTGAAATGCACCACAAAGTGTGTTTTGGAGTATATTACAAAATGTGGCAATCCTGCCTATACGTGACAGAATGTAACAAAAGGATAAAGCTGTAAAACACTTTTCACATAAAGATGTTATAATACCAGCTTTGCAACTTTGCGAGGTAGAATATAAGACAAATGAAAAGCAGTAGTTAAAAATGCTGCTTTTTTTTTTTTCCCCTATATCATTGCATCAGATTAATTAAGACCAAAAGATGAATACTTTGATCAGGAGGTGGCAGCTGTCACTCCAGCATCTGTAACCTGTATTTCTGGAAGCATATTCTTCCTGTGCTCTCTACTCCAGTGATAGAGACGTCATTATTCGTCTCAACAACTTTGATATTATAGACTGATTTCTACATTGTCTCAAAAGTATACATGTATGTGTACATGTATGTGTATACATAAACACAAAAGTATGTATCATTAGAGAACATGTTTCTGTGTTGTCCTTTTCAAATTCCAGCTAAAAAGGGTTAGCATGTAAATATTTACATTTAATTAAGAAATATTTCTCCTTTTGTTGCATGTTGTGTCTTCACTTAAGAGACGAAAATAGATGATAGACGAAAAATTCAATTCAGTGTGTCCTCTCCAGACAAGGGACAAAAGTTGGCATAGCTCTAGAGTTTAGTAAGACCTGAAATTTTAGTAAAATGCTGAAGTCATGTTGTTTCAAGAAACTTAGTCAGCTCAATGTAAAGTAACACAAATTATGAGAACATTCTCTTTTTTGTTCTTAAAAGACAAATTTTTGTTTCCTAATTTATGAGATTAAAGGGATCCCTATATCTAATATTAATCCAGGTTATATATGGGTATATCTTCTATAATTCAACATATATTTACAATTTTTAATGAGCTTTACCATGCTCTTACGACTCCAAACAGTGCTAAACTAAGATGTTAGTATTTTTCCTAGCCCTTTTTTAGCCAATAATCAAAACAGAGGTACTCATTCTTTTCTTCTGCCTTGAAATTTATGTCACTTGTCATTAATAAAAGTAAAAATCATCTCGGTTGATCATCCAGCCACATAAACCCATGTACCCTCCACGAGAAACACCTGTATTCAAGCTCTTTCGGACATTAAAACCAGCTGTAAATCCAGTTCCCTGTAAATGAAAAGGTTTCATGGATGACTTAATTTTCTGCGGGAAGCCAAGTTCCCTGTGCCTCCCCATTTCTCAGCCCATGACTTTCAGCAGTGTCCACCTGCTGAAAACCATGTTTGATTTCCAGACTGACAAGTTGCCTCTCAGCAACAATGTGGTGACATAGGGGAGAGTGGAGGAATTTCTATCATTAAGTGGGTTCCTCTATGTTGAGGGGAATGAAAAGTGAGATTTAATGTGGAAATAAAAACCAAGAAGTCAAAAAAGGCTGAAAGATTTGCCAAGAGGGCTACTGCAGTTCTTGTGACAAGTGAGATGTCCCTGAGGAATTCACCAGAGGCTGGACTGAAAGGAAGAGGATTAAGGCCGTTTAAAGGGAGGAAATGTAACAAAAGGAGCACTTTTATGATGTAGCAGCATAAAATAAGGGCCTGCTTTGTGCAGCTGATTGCCAAAGGTCTCCAAGTGAAGCAGCCAGTGCTGCAGGCCCCACTCCCCCTGGAGTGAGCAGCTCCCTCTAAAGCCTACGCCTACATTGGAATAAGAGCACAGCTCTCATTCAGGAATAAATAAGAGATTATTGGTTTGTTTCTATGTACCTTTTTTTTTCTTTAATTTTCCTCACCTACCGAAAAGTGGCCTGTGGGGAGATTATACTCTAGTGAAAGTTGCTGCTAATTAAAACAAGTAATTAGTGTTCCTCCAGGCTTTGCGATTTCACTCACTTTTGCCCGCCAGACAACATTAGTTTAAAAGCAATCCAATTTCCACCAATAACAGACCGTAAAAAAGTCACTTAACAAGTATATAAGTGTAAGGTTACAGTTCAGGCTTTGATTTATCTCTCCTGGGCTATTTAGAGAGCCAAAGCAAAGTTGGAGGGAAGGGGGATGGGGGAGTTAAACAGTTTTTAATTCTGGTTTAGTTTCTTTGGGGTTTTTTGAAAAGTCATGTCACTGCATTTGCAAAGACAAGGCAGAAGAGCTTCAGTGACAGCTTTCCAAGCCACATTAAAAAACAGAATTGGATTTAAGGCAGTTTTCCAAGAGAACCCTCGCTTAGCATTTTGTAAACAGATAATTTCATTAGGACCTTTTGTTTCCACTCCTGCTTCTGACAAAACGAAAACTTTTTATTGACTTTCTCTCTCTGGATGAATAGGAGTTTAAAGGTATTTTTGTTTCATGTTAGTACAGACAAAAGTGATTACATACATATGTTGCTGTTCTACAAGAAACTTAAAGAGCTTAGTATAATGTTTCAAACATGATGATGTATCCATTGACAAAAAATATAATTGTAACACTGCTCCGATCTTTGATTGGTTTCCAATGTTCCCATCATCACAAAACTGACAGCTGGATCATCTTATTTGATGTTGACATATGTTGGATTATACTTTCTCAAAGGATATTTTGTCTTGAGCTAAACACCTCTGGAGATTCCATCTTTTTGTGCAAGGAAATTTTTTTTTTATGCATGGATAACACCTAAACTGCAAATCTACAACTATATATACGTGATTTTTTCCTGTGAAAAGAATGTACAATTTTCTAACATCCAACCAGTGGACACAGATTTTATTTTTAGTTTGGCTTATCTGCTATTTGTGCTGATAAATGAAACAGAAAAAGGAAAATATGATTTTTGACAAGTTATAAAAATATTTTACACAGATAAACAGAATAAGATTGCATAGTAGTCACACCAAAATAGATATAATTCAACACTAAACCGTCATTTTAAATGGATACCAAGAAACAAGTCTGTACAGATGAACTGATTTTCTTGTAACGTTAATTTTAAATACATAAAACATACTGGTTTTCATCACAACCAGAAAAGGTGGAAATATCCATCAGCTTTCTTTTTTCCCTTCTGCTAAAATTTTAATAATTCAGTCTGACAAGATCCATCAGGTTCTGCTTATATAGATCTTGATAAAATACTTCATCATATTGAGTAATAGTAGATTTAAAGAACAGTTCAGACTTTGCTGAATACCAGGATTTTCTTTTATATATTAAGCATCTTAGAGTTTGGAGGTTTTTAAGCTCATGTTTTCAGTTGATGTCGTCTTCTGTAAGAACAGGCAGAAAGAACAAACCAAGTTTTTGTTTCTGTTTTTTGTGTGTGCTTTGTTTGTTTGTTTTACTGAAACAGATAAGAACAAATCTCCATCCCTGGACAGACTGTGGGGCACCAGTGGGCAGAATCTTCTATGACTCATGGGGTCATAGTAAACTCCTTATAAATTAGCATAAAGCCATAAGGGTAGTATAACAGCTCTAATTTTTTGTAGTAAGTCATATTTGCATAACAATTCCATTACAATACAAAAGCCAATCTTCAGAAGTAATTTAGGAACAGCAGTGGTGTTCATGTTGAATTCAAGAAATGGAGAACAATTTTCTCATGCAGTCCAGTTTCAATGCCCTATGTCTTCTGTAAATTATTTTAATGATAACTTGATTCTAATTTAAGCATAAATTGACCATGTTTCAACTCTAACTCACGTCCGCTTTCCTTGTGCACTTCTGCTTATTTCAAGTTATGATTTTTCTCTTATGTTGACTCCATATTTATAGTTTTTTCTCCTTATGACACTTTTTAGAGTAATTTTCATTTTATTGACAGTAGTCAATATTGAAGTGAAGAATCTCAATAGCATAATACACAAATCACCTAGTGGAAGACCTAGGAACATTAAGGAACATCAAGGCAGTAAATGGTCTGAAGAGTCCACTGAAGTCACATTTTATCAATTAATTGAAAATAATAATTTTTCCCTCCCCACAAGTTTAGAAGCCAGCAGTGTTCTTCATTTGTTGGGGGTTTTTTTGTGTAATGATATGTACAGAATAAAATCAATAATTATAATACTGTTAGTGAGATAGTCAAGAAAACCAAATTAATCTGGCATAATATTACAGATTATATTGTGTCTACTTGTTTCTTACCTCATAAACTTTCTGCTCTTTTAGAATTCTAATCAGCAAGTAAATAAGCATGCCAGGGTGGATAACTTCTCAATTGTATTGCAACATTATCTACAGTATATTACTGATCTTTCCACAAAACTCTTAGAAAGAATATGCAGTAATATGATTACTGTGAAGAACTGTCACATAAACCTTGCTTTGAAAATGCTGTCATTGATATCCCGTCTTCCTTCCTATCAGAATATATCCTTGTCATTCTTCTCAGAGGTCCTAATCTCAAGATTACATAGCACTAGGGTTCAAGATTTCAACCTTGTACTCTTCATGGAAGAAAGACTAGATGCACACACATATGCAAAATGCTGTTCATGCTTGGGGGTCAGTAATACAGATAAATGAGGGATAATAGATGGCTTCCATGCTAAAGTGTAGCACAAGTTTTAGTGATTTGGTTTTAATTTTTTTTTAAAGTTCTATTAGACAAAACAATTACAAGTTGATGGAAGAAACTAGTAGTATAATTTTGTGTATTAGGAATTATCACTTCAAAATCTTTTCCACTTTTACTGGTGTGTTTCATAAGTCAGGTTGTCAATCTTCAGACACTTTTTCTAAGTGGACAATTTAAAAAAAATAACAAATGGGGGAGTGTTAACACTGGTAGTATTTATTTTTCTGAACTTGGATGGAAGAATTAATACAGGAGCTGAGTCTTGACAAAATTTTTGCCACAATGTTCATATACTGAAAGCCAAATGCTGACACAGATTTTGAACATCCAATTTGTTTCTTCTTAATCCTGATTATAAAAGTCATTTGCAGCCACAGTTTGATATTTTCAGATATTGTGAACTTTGAGAAGCAAAACATTTCAATTACATGACACAAAACCAAGATGTCCACTATCAAAAGCACCTTCTTAAAATATTGACAGAAAACACATTAGAAAAGCTTTCAAAAACAGAAGCTTTAAGGTCTTCCTGGAAATTCAATTTTAAGGATAAGATCTTGTATACATGAGCAGCATGATAACCATCTTATATCTTGAAGGTTTTGGAGGTTGCTCCAGAATCTTCTAAACTTTCTGCAAGCAGGAAAAGAAAAAAGCCTTCGTGGTTCCAGGCACATGGGGGAAAGTCTATGGTGGCTGTTGTATGGAAAAAGACACAGCTACAATTTGGGGAAAGATATGTGCCCTCTTATGCTGTACTTCAAAACATATTGTAGAGGATATCCTGTCCCCTGTATGCTCCAAATCTTGAGAGGTTAAATCAGAGCAAAGCATCTCTGCTGTTTCATGCCATTTGCTTGTGTTAGTGTGTCTCCTTCATACAGTACAACCTATAATAACCAATGTATGCCCTGAAAGTTCAGCCTTCTGCTATGTCTGTGGCTGGTTCAAAGCAGACTTATTCTCATCTGATTTTACCAAACTGTCTCTGCATGTGAAAATCTCAAGTAGCTTTGTTTTACTTGCAGGATGCAGGATTCTGGGTAGTTTCATACTCTGGATGGGTCAGACTGCATCTGGTGTAAATCAGCATGAATGTAATCAAATTAAAATGCTTCCAGCAGAACATCATCTCACTCTCTAGAGCAGCCCAACCCAACACTGCACCTGTTAAAGTGCTGTTGTAAAAATTTTCCTGGTCAGAAGATTAAAATGTATGGTGTGAAAAATTTTCTAAAGAGGTCACTTTTTTATATGTAGAATTAGGTGTCAAAGTCAGAAAAAACATCTCAGTTTATTTCAGTGTAGAATCTAACTTCAAATTTTATAATTGTCTACTATGCAAGGCTGTGCAATATGCATCACTGTTAGATGGAGTGAAAATGGTCGAAAATCTTGAAACATGCATATGAAATAGGAAGATAACAGTAAACAGACACTGTTTTGCTGTCCTTGTGCTATGTGGAATATTTTTAACACTAGTAGTAGATTCAGTCTCCTCAGTTAGATGTCAAGCATTTTGGTGATTTTGAGAGTCACTATATAACAGCAATAATTTTGAGGCATTGTTAGAATATATTCAGTTTGTCTCACATTGTGAAGCAAAGTCAATAATTTTTTTTGGTGATAATTGAGTGTTCTAACTTTTTTTGAAAAAAAAATCATAAAAATTGTGCACAGACTTAGCTAAACATCACAGTTGCCTTTTCTGCATTCATTACTTAACTTTCTTAAATGGAAGATATTTTTATGGTTTTTATTATAGTCTTAAAGATCTCCCCATTTGCTATATTTATCTTTCACTTTGGGCATGGCTTCCCTTATTTCATCCTAAATGTAGCTGCATAAGAAGGGTTGAATAATATTGTTACTTCTTAGGATACTGACCTGTTCTGAAAAAGTTCAGGATATTAAAAGCATACTGAGGATTACTTTTCTTGGCAGCTTCATTACCAAGAATTTAGAAGAATATGGAATCCTATGGAAAAGCTTAAAAATACCCCCAGCTTCTGCATTTCTACTCTATGCACTTAACCACTTCTTTTCTCAGATTATGAAAAATATCCAATATTTCTGGACTTTTTGTTCCTGTCCAATTTGACAAATACCAGGGTATTTAATTCCAGGTAAAAGACATTGTACTCACACTATTACTTCTGCAGCTTCCTACAAGTCCTATACTTGGCATATGTGAATGCCTGAGAAACATTACAGGTGTTTCTTTCAGTGTCCAAACTTCAGCTGGCCTCTTCACAGCAGATATAATATGGGCAAGTGTTTAGAGTGCTGTAGCTTCCTCTAGCATAAGGCAAGCCTGTCCAATATTGGAAAAAACATCAGATTAACGTAATGATACTTTAACTCCTGCCCATAAATGAGTTTGATTAAATGATTAAAGTCATGGCACTTCATTAGTGGTGCCCCATAATCAACAGGAAATATGATTGTCTGTGCAGTTTTCAGAGTACCCAGTAAAGTTACTGTCACTTTGAAAAGAAGTTTTAGTTCCAAATGGTTGTAGAGGATACACTTCCATTTTCAGATATGGATCATCTTAAGGTTAAAATCCATCCAAAACATTGATGTAAGACAACTTTCACTTTTTCTGCCTGCACTACTGAACAGGTCTCGGTGGTGTCAATCCAGTACTTTTAACAGATGCAAAATATGCTTTTTTAAAATTTTAAAGTATTCTGGCACAAATCTAGAAGGCAATTTCTTCAGTATCTGTGGTTGGAAAACACCATCTCTGAACTGAGCATCCATATCTTTTTCAGCCTTATCCATTAACTCTTTAAAGGGATGGGTAATAGAAAGGTCAAAACAAAAAAAAATAAAAGGAAGACCCATGAAACAATTCATATCCATTAATAGAATTTTTAAGAAATTGTCTCCAAATTGCAGTACATTTGAGTTAGGAACACATGCACTGGTATACATGCATTTTGCTCTTTAGCAGATTTGGAGCAATATTCTTTGCATGTAGGAACACTACCAGAACTAATTTTGGAGATGCATAGGTTTTCAAATGTTGTATACCTGTCACTACTTTCACAAGTGGAAGACTGCATAAGGAATATAGAAAAGTTCTAAATCTCACATCTCTTTGCCCATCAAATTCTTTCATCCAAAAATAATAGGCCGTAACTGCATAGAGCCCACTAAAACAAATGATCATTAGGTTTTACAAAACTGAAAACTTTTAACTGAGTCAGTATAAAGCCCAGAATAAGTCAGCCACAAGTAGAGGTTTTACTCTTTTCATACCATTCCCTTCAATTCACCTAACCCAAAGGCTGAGCAGGGCCAGTAGAGGGTTCATCATTCCAGTTCCTCTCCGTCATCTTCCTCTGGGTGTCAAGCACCCTTGCAAAGAGAAAAAAGCTATTTTTCCTTTCAATGTTACAAAAGAAATTTAATTACTTTAAAACTGTCCTTTCTACACTACTCATCTGAGGTACAGCTTCAATCTGATAGTAAATGACTGGAGTCTGGAAAATTTTTTCTCTAAATAGCCTCAGTGTTATGGAAAGGTGTAGAAAATGTGGTGTCTCTGTATAGTTTAACTTTTCCAACTGTTGCTATATATGCCAAGGTAGATGAGGTCTTTTAAAGGGAGGCCTGATACCAGAAATTAGATAACAGTGAGATCCATTACGGGAGTTAGTAACATACATGTCTGTGTATTTGTCCTCTAAAGAATTTGTCAATCTCTCTGTGGCAAACAGAAGAAAAACCTGTTGTTAAGGAAACATAAATGGATGCTTTGGGATTCTGTAGTATGTAACAGGCCTTGTCAGCCATAAGAAAATGATTGATTGATGTGCACTGGGAGAAGGAGTTTTGATTGGTTCTCTGAAGAATCATATGCATAAGAGTCACCAGGAAAAGGAAAAAAAAAATAAAAAGAGGCAACAGAAAAGGTGAACTTCCAGAGAAAGAACTGTTAAAATGATAGCATTGTTTGCTGCTGAGAGTATTCAGGGTAAGGAAAATTGGATAGCCTTGGTGCTTATGTGTAGTGGCTTGATCTGCATTTACTTGCTATGAATATTAAAGAGGACGAAAAATATAACACAGTATTATTGTTGCTCATTATATCTAAGAATGAAAAACACCATGAAAAAGCACCAGTTAGAAACTCAGGAAGGGTAGGAGAGTATATGCCCCACCAAGAAGGTCTGTCAATCAATTTGCTTAGTAGTCAGTGCTACCTTTACTGCTCTCGCTTTCATATTGCGCTGATGGAACTGTCTGGTTCAAGGTCTGTGATCCACTGCCCAGATCCCTCCAAGGGTTTGATCCTTGATATCCAAGAGATCAGCTTTTCTTACCTGACCTTTCGTGGCAGCAGTTCAGTGCAGTTGTTGACTTACAGGAGGGATGCTTAGTTACACAGGCTCAGCCTTGACTATGGAATTAACTCTCACAAGAAGTAAGAAAGAACACAAAACTGACCACAGAGTTAGATTCAGAGATTGTCTCCTGAGAAATAATTCCTTCCCATACATATATAACAAACCTGCACATGCATAAATACTCACCAAATTAAACAAACAAACAGAAAACCTATCAGCAAATCAAACTATTTCCTTTACAATCTCCAAGTAAGGAAATAAAGAAATAAGAGTATTAAGAAATTTCTTTTGCCATATAGTCTTTTTTTTTTTTAAGTAGTAGAAGATAGATGGATATATAGTAATGAAGCAATATCCTAAGTCATATTTTAAATAGGTAGGGAGTTCAAAGAACATGAATATTCTGTCCCACCTCTGTCATAAACAAGCCAGAAATACTTTTGATTTAATTGAAGTTACAAGAGGATGTTTTATTCCTGATTTTCCAACAATATAATGCAGTTATATAAGCTACACTTGAGATATTAGTGAAGAAAATATTTTCTGAGTACCAAATGAACCTATATACAAACTTCAGATACAGTAGGTTTCACATTTTTACAGCCCTATAAAGGTTATAGACAGATATCTGCATCATATAGTAATTCCAGATGGTAAAGAAAAAAGAATTTAAGAGAGCTAAAGCTTATTCAAATATTTAGCAGGTTTTACTCATTGAAAGGCAAGAGTGTTGTCCAATCACATATAATTTCTTTGGGTAATGATTTAGTGAACTGGTGAAGTTCAAGCATTCTCCAAGTAGATCAAAGTCACAGGGGCAGCACAGAAAACAAAGTTATAATCCATATTCAGTGTCTACATGGTTTCAGTGATGCTCAAATATCTTCTGCAAGATACCTTGCAAACACAGTAAATTGTTAAATGAAGGATTGTTCTAATCTTGTATAGGACTTATAACTGCAATCTTATTATCTACAGTGTTGGGGGGTTGTTTTGTTTTGTTTTTCCCTTTAATTCAGAAGTGTGTTGAATTGCCAATTTAAACACATTTTAGGCATAATATCCTTCAAGAGAAGTGTGATTGTTTAATAAGACATTAGATGCATTTTTATAAAGAATTCCTTATCAGTTCAATTGTTATCTCCTTTTCTTATTTTCTTAAGAATTTTCTTTGTCCAGAAAAATGATAGACAAAATTTATTTTTCCTTCTTTATTTTTAACCTTTCTCTTATTCATTTTATGTCTACACTACCAGTCAATACCATTTTTTTAATATATATTTTGGAGTCCATGCCATCTTTTATTCTTAAATGTCTGAAATTATATTTATATCTCTTTTACTGTTGAAGGAACCAGATTTCAGGAGCAAATATTCTGATAGAGTGTTGTGTCTGTTACTTTGTTCTGACTCCTCCGTGAGGGGAATTTTGTGTGATGGGTAGAATATCTGTGTCTTTTTTTTTTCTTCTTCTTGAATGTCTTCTCTGCACCCTGCTCTTCTTCACACAGCAACTGATTTCTTGCCAGAGGAACAATTTAGAAACTGATTAAGATTCTGAGTTAAAGTTTGAGCCATATTTATGTACTGCCTTTGGCTGTGTTTCTCATTTGACTTATCTCCTTGGTCTGTGAATCAGGCCATCCCTATTGCAACACAGATGATTTTTGGGAATATTTGCCCATTTTTGGGAACATCAGACAGTTTGACACCAGACAATCTCCTCAGCCTCAATGGCATGTTATTCTCTGGGATGTTCGCTGGAGGACAGCTGGACAGGATGGGTACCGTTACTGTAGTACTGAGGAACTGAAGTGTGTATTATTTAGGTACTTGCTTTTCCATGCAATGTTAAGTGGTCTACACGTAAGGAAGACATCAGATTTTGCTTTATGGATGCTTTAATGCTTCATTAGTCAATTCTCATTATATTTTAGCTCTCTGTCCAACAGTGCCCTGTATCCGGAACAAATGGTATTAAAGATGATCCTTCATATTTTCATATTAATCCCTCTATTTCTTCCAAAATAATTAATCCATGCCCTAGCTGTGCACTCCATACAGTTTATTTCTACACTACTTTAGAAACTGCACTTCTGTAAAGAGACTGCCCTAAGATGAATTTCTATAGTTCTGTCCACTTCAGCTAGAAATTCTCCAGCACAGATATAATCCACACATACTTGCAACTCACAGAACTAACCAGTCTAAATATATTCTGATCACAGAGCTCTGCTGCACACTAGCAAAATAAACAACTTTAAGAAGCTTGCAAAATTTGCAGTTCTGTTTTCTGAAACTTTTTTTTTATTGTAAGTACCAAAAATTTGCTAATGTGTATACCTTGCAGAAGGAGTCAGACGGCAGAATTGTCCTCTACAGCAGGGAGTTAAAGTTTTTGATGTGACTTGGAATGAAAAATCCAGATATTGAAATTGTTCATGAAAGAATATAGTGAGAAAAAAAAAAAAAAACACTAAATCCATTAAAGTGTCAAATTTTGTCCAGATAAGTTTTACATTTTTACTTCAAATTTTACATGCTGCATTATTTAATACTGAGAGAAAAAAAGAAGAGAAGTCACATTGAAAAGGCAAAAGTTAAATAGGCCATCTAGAAGTTATCAAACAGGGCATGATTTCTATTTTTCTTTTGAAAGAAAATTTTGCCACAATGAACATAATTTTCAAGAGCATTTTTTTTGCTAGAGAGTCATTTGAACAGTGGAAATTGCTCCATCAGAATTTTACTTGGAGATCATTGAATAGATGTTTTCATATCTAAAACAAAACTAGTGGGTTTTTAGTTGACATTTATTTAACTTTCCCTTTTTTTTATTTCTGTGCATTTTAACAATGGCTGCTACAGGAGAAGTATTGCATATATGGATCACAGGTAGATACCAGTTAAGAAAAATTATCTGGGCTAATAAAAACCAAAATATTTTCTGTCACAGATTATCATTTGTGCTTTGAATTTTTAAAAATATTTTGTGAAGAGTTTGTTTCATTTGGGAGTTTTTTATGTTCTGGATTTGCAAAGAGGGACTTGCAGGGAAGATCTGCTTTTACATTTCTTGCTTTAACTCAAACACCATGAATTTAAAGTTAAATCAGATTTACAGATGATATGGTGACATACTCTCATTTGAAAAAACAGGGTTTATTTTTTCAGTGTTTCACAGTACAATAAATTCTGGGTTGTGCCTAAATGTGGGTGCAAGGCTGTGTTTAACAAAGACACTGAACTTTTAACCTTTCAGGTTTCCAGATTTTGATTATTATAACTAGCTGATTTGCATTTAGATTTTGTTTCATGAAAGTAAATCCAAATCATCAATGTTCAGGCATATATATTAATATGATGACCCTCAAGCAAAAAGGGATGTATTTTGCAGATCACTAGCAAGATTTGGTAAGGAAAGAGATATGTGAAAAACCCGTTCCCATATTTCATTAGTAATGAGCACTGAAATGAAGATTTCTCACACCTGATTTTCAGTTATTAACTTACCCATGAACAAATGGATGCTTTCCCAGGGATAATGATATGCTATTTTTTGCCTTCTATACCCTGACTGTTTCAGATATTCTGCATAACACTAGATTTCTTTTTTGTTGTTGTTGTTTAAAGATCAGGCATTGTTCTACACTAATTTCAGACTTGAATCTTCATTGGTATATTCTGTTTGTTCTTACAGAAGTAGCTGAGAGAAACCGAATAAAAACACATTTAAAGGTTTCTGTTTATCCTTTCCTGCTACTGCCATTAAAGTCTTAAGCTATTAATGAGTAGAAGCCATCTCTGTGAGAAGTTATGAAGTAACATGTCTCTTCCCTTCTTGGAGGAATAATGTGATGAGCAGTGAACACTAGAGGGGGAGCTTAACCGTTCAGGAAACTTAAATCTCCAGAACCCTCTGGGAGAGGATCAGAGTGATACAATAGCTGCTGACTTAAACAAGCAAAGTTAAGGCATGGACAGCCAGAGTTCAAAAGTCAAGAGGTCAAGAATAGTAGAGAGCCAATTTATTGTCATTTTCCAAAAAGGCAGCAAATCATAACTGAAATTGAGAAGTTTAGGGCTCTGCTCCTACCATGATGTGGTGTACTTCAAAAAACTCTCTAGAGGCAGTTTAACATGAATAGTAGGATTACAGGGATTTTTTTTTTTCCCAATGACTGTCTGTCATTTAAATGTCTGAGGAATGATGGAATGAATTATCATAAAATTTTGACAAATGTGATGGTTCAACCAAAGGGGGAAAACAGACGTTCCACTTATTGGGTTCTAATAAGACATGACATTTAAATTGAGTTTACATGGCAGTCAGACCTTTGCTTTTCCTTTTTCTTTTCCCTTTTTTTCTTTATTTGACTCAGAACCATTTCTGTTTGGAGAGAAGTGATTTATAACTGATGCTTGTCTAAGAATGGAAAGCATGCTTCTTTTAATCCTGGCTTGCTATGCTGTAATAACTTGGTGCCTATTTAATGTGTTGTGCTTCATATATGCTTAAGTTTGGGTCTTGCTGGCTCTGGTGGGATGCCTGTTCATCCTTTATTGCATAATTAAAATGTGAATTCATGGTATAATTTTACAAGCTTTATTATAATACCATCACAAAAATTGTTTTTCATTTTAAAAAGTTGCAAGTTTCTATTTCTACTTGTTGAAATCAAAGTATCTTAATAATTCATTTTTTGTTTATATTAGATATCTCTTCTTATGGAAGTATTGACAGGTCCATTCTGTTTGCTGCTTGCACAAGTGTAAAACTATTTGGGTGACGTAGCATTTGTGACATGTGATTTATTATGTACTTTGATGGTGTGGAAAAGAGTTTTGGGGATTCTATATTATATGTTGTATTATTATAGGCAGACATTACTGCAATTGCACTGTGAGTGTCCTCATAAGTTGCTACATTTGAGAAAGTAAGTGACTGGATTCAAATCAGAAGCAGGCCCATGGATTACACACCACAGGGATCCTGCCAGCTTTTAAGGGCACATTTTGTTACTGTATCCACAACAATTTTCAATAAGGTTCACTGCTGATATTAATAAGGGAATTTGACCCTGTGTTTGCAAGTATGCTAATTTCTCTTTACACGAGACCTTTTTAGTTCTCTTTTATCCTTTATTTTTTCATCCATACATTTATTGCTTCCCTGTGATGCTTGAGAAAAGACCATGTATAGCAGTAAATACAATTTAGGAAGAGGGAGAAGACAAATAGGGTCAGTAACTGTGGAATAAGAGCTCTTTTAAAATCAGTATCTGTCCATGCCTCACCAGGTTTCACCTTTTCTTCTCTCTGATCTTTTATTTTCCATTTACTAATATATGTAACCGAAGTAACCAGCTACAGGCTTTTCAAAAGTACAGGGCCATTTTGAACTGCCCCCAAACAGATGTTTTTGCTAATAATGTTTGCCAAAGGACTTTTTTTTTTAATGTAACATAAGACTAATATTTAAACAAATAATATGTGAGTATGGTAGGTGAAACTGATGTTAGAAATATTATATGAAAGGTAAACCACTATATTAGATAACAAACATGCACAAGATTCTGGGTTTTGTATATTGAGATTTTTACATTTATGGCAAGTCTGAGTGAACTAAGGCTCTAGCTACGGCACTTTTTGGATGAGATCTGGCTGGAAAAGATATAAAAACTGGAAATTCACCAAGAAATCAAGCAAGCCCTAAGTTAATTTTAAAAAGGAGGAGGAGTGCGGAGATGACTGTTTCCAAAGGAAAACGTTTAACAAGTATCAGCTTTCTAAACAAAAAGAACATCATAATTCATTTTTCCTGTTTAGTATAATTCCAAATAACTGAAACATGATCTGATATTTTCTGAAATGTTTTGTTTTCTCAGGCAAATAAGTAGAAGAATGGTTTTATGTGGGTGTTGAGCAGAGGTAACTATTCCTTTCTTTGCCCCAAATTTCCACAGTACAACTCTTCCACAACAGAGCTGTGTGCAGCAACTCTCATTCTTGACACAAGAAGGGAAATTTTGGAGGAAGCTCAATGCACTTGATGTTTCTCTAAGCAAATGGCAGTGGGCTGATTTCCATGATGATATGGGTAGTGCAGGAGATCCTCTCCTTAAGAATAAGCTAATGTAAATGAGTCGATGTTGGGGTTTTAGTTTAGTCTTAGTTTTTTTCTGTTAAAGGAATTTTCTCCCATATGCATGTTGCTAGGGGACAAATAGCTGTACTTAAGAAAGACAAAAAGGGGGGTGGGGCGGGCCTGGCTACTCCTTTTGTCTACACCTGGGTGTGGGGTCAGTTCGCTCTGAGCGTCCGGAGAGAGAAGCTGCAGAGAAAGGAGCTGCTGTTTCTTTCTTTTTGGCCGTTCTTCTCTTCCTGCTGGAAACAACGCCGGGATCTCAAAGCGCTTTCCCTGCCCTGCTGGAGGCCGAGCTGTGGCTGCCCTGCCCCGCTGCTGCTGCTTCGACCTTTCGCTGCGCTGTAGCCCTGCTCGCCCTGCCTGCCTGGGCATCCGTGGGGTTCTCCCATCTGGATACATCTCGCCTGCCACCCGGGATTTGCGTTCGTCCCTGCCGCTCTAGCCTGCCGTTCCAGCCTGCCGTTCCAGCCTGCCGCTCTAGCCTGCCGTTCCAGCCTGCTGTTCCTGAGAGTCCGGGATCGGCCGCTCAGGGGTTTGTGAAGCCTTTGTCCCATCCCTTCCCGGGATCCCAGGCCGCCATTGCCGCGTGTTTCCCGAGCTCGCTCCGGAGCGCCCCCTGCAGCCGCGGGGGAACCATCGCACCTGCCCTGCTCACCGGGAGCCGCCAGCGCCCCTGCCGGCTGCGAGCGGAACTGCACCCGAGGGGAAAGGGCCCGACAGCCGAGAAGGCTGGGACTGGGTTTGTGTGTGCTGTTACTGCCATAGTTGTTGTTGTTTGGTTTGACTGGTTATATACCTGTACATATATATATATATATATAGTAAAGAACTGTTATTCCTATTTCCCACATCTTTGCCTAAAGGCCCTTGATTTCAAAATATAATAACTTGGAGGGAAAAGGGGTTATATCTGCCACTTCAAGGGGGGCTTCTGCCTTCCTTAGCAGACACCTGTCTTTCAAAACCGAGACAGATCTTGGCGCCCAATGTGAGGCCTGAGGGCATTAAGAGAGAGAGGTGAAAAAAAAGGAATAACAGTTCTTGGATAACTTTATTTTGTGTGCCAGATATAGGAACCTTGTTAGGCTGCACTATGTGGTCTAGTTTACCCTGGTTCGGGTGGCATGTGGCCGTAGCTATATTCTTCCCCTTTGCAGCTCCTTACTTGAATATGGGTCCTCTGACTAAGGCTACCATTGCTGTTATCCAGCTTGCGTTATGGGTCGAGAAGGTGAGGAATTCATGGGTTTTTAGCTTCCTCCGGAATGTGGGCACATGGATAAACGGCTATCACACACTGAGCACATGTTTTTGGGGTTATGTTAACAATGGTACCTTCTGTGAGGAAATGACACCAGGGGAAGTTTTCCCCCAACCCCTCAACCAGTTCTTCGGGCCCACCCCATCAATTTTTGAAGGGTTTAAATTCCCTCTGAATATTAACCATCTGCTGCTGATAGGCCTACTCTATTTAGCACTCAAGGATAAGTTGAGATTGGCTTGGATATCTACCCGGACACCAGCCCCAGAGACTAGAGATCCTGCCCCAGAACCTGACACGGCCCCAGACACTAGAGATCCTACCCCAGAGCCTGACGCAGCCCCAGACACTAGAGACCCCGCCCCACAGACTGATACCGCCCAACAGTCCACCTCAGAAATGGACTACCCAAACTGGGTGGGGGTACTGGCAAAAGGAATGCAGGAGATGTGCCAGGAGATGGGCCAGGTGCGCAAGGAGATGTGCCAGGAGATGGGCCAGGTGCGCCAGGAGATGTGCCAATTGCTAAGGGAATACACCTCCTCAGCTAGTGAAAAACCCTCTCCCTGCCCCAAAGAGGGTGAGTCCGATGGTGCAGCAGTAGAACCCACGGATGTTACAACCGTCCAGGCTTCAGCTGAACCACAAGGACAACCACAGCCAGCAGCAGTCGCCCCTGTGCAAAGGAGGAAGTGTAAGACCAAATCAGTACGACCAGTTAATGATGATGGGCAACCAGGGCCCTCACAACCAGCAGGAGAGCCAGAGCCAGAAATCATCACTGAGTCCCTGTCGCACGACAGTCTCCGTGCTATGCGAAACGACATTGTGCGAAGGGGGCGTGAGCCTTATACCACCTGGCTGCTTCGGGTTTGGGACCTTATGGGCACAAGTGTGCAACTGGATAGTGGTGAGGCAAGGTATCTGGGATCGTTGACCCAGGACCCAGGTGTGGACCAGGTATTTGTGAGGGAGCCAGGGCCCCTCTCTCTCTGGGAGCGGCTCTTAACGAGTGTGAGAGAAAGGTTCATTCACAAAGAAAGAATGCAGGAGTATCATCATAGAATGCAGTGGAAGACACTTGAGCAAGGGATCCAACAGCTAAGAGAGGTGGCAATATTAGAGGTACTCTTTGGGAGGGATGGACAGCATGATAATGACCCCGATAAGGTCAGGTGCACAGGACAGATGATGTGGAACCTGGCAAGGCTAGGGCCATCGCAATACACCACCTTCATTGCAAGGATTGATGCTGACAATACCCGAGAAACCGTGGGCTCTGTTGCCAGTAAGCTCAGGCATAATGACAGCAGGATCAATGGCCCGCTGAAAGCTCATGTCTCTGCTGTGGTCCAGGACCTCAAAGAGGAGATGAAGGAGATGAGGAAGGAAATGAGGGAGGAGATGAGGGAGGAGATGAGGGAGGAGATGAGGAGGGTCAGTGTGGCACCAGTGCGAGTCACAGGCCCCCAAGTCAGAGCCCGTCGTCCCCCTGCTAGAGAGAAAGGGTACACCCCACGAGCTGAGCTGTGGTTTTTCCTGTGTGAGCATGGGGAAGACATGAGAAGGTGGGATGGGAAACCCACCTCTGTCCTGGCAGCGCGGGTGAGTGAACTCAAGGAGGGAGGCACTAACCGAGGGGGTTCCGCTAAGGTGAAGGTAGCCTCAGCCTCCCATGACCGAGCTGCCAGGTATTACAGAAGGGAGGATGATATGTCGGATCCCCTTGAAGGTACCTCGAGCATGTACACCCAGGGAAAGAATGATAACCAGGGCTAGAGGGGCCCTGCCTCTAGCCAGGAAGAGGCACGGGAGAACCGAGTTTTCTGGACAGTGTGGATCCGATGGCCTGGCACATCAGAGCCACAAAAATATGATGCATTGGTTGATACTGGGGCACAGTGTACTTTAATGCCATCGGGACATGTGGGGGCAGAACCTGTATCCATCTCTGGGGTGACCGGGGGATCACAGCAGTTGACCCTTTTGGAAGCTGAGGTGAGCCTGACTGGGAAGGAGTGGCAAAAGCATCCGATTGTGACCGGCCCAGAGGCCCCGTGTATTCTGGGCATAGACTTCCTCCGGAATGGCTATTACAAAGACCCAAAAGGACTCAGGTGGGCATTTGGTATTGCTGCTGTGGAGGCAGAGGGCATTAGGCAATTGAACACCCTGTCTGGTCTATCTGAGAATCCTTCTGCAGTTGGGCTCCTGAAAGTGGAAGAGCAACGAGTGCCAGTTGCCACCTCGACAGTGCACCGCCGGCAGTATCGGACAACTCGAGATGCTGTGATCCCCATCCACAAGATGATCCGCGAGCTGGAGAGCCAAGGGGTGGTCAGCAAGACCCACTCACCCTTCAACTGCCCCATCTGGCCTGTGTGCAAGTCTGACGGGGAATGGAGATTGACTGTGGACTATCGTGCCCTGAATGAAGTGACTCCACCGCTGAGCGCTGCCGTGCCAGACATGTTGGAGCTCCAGTACGAGCTGGAGTCCAAAGCAGCAAAGTGGTACGCCACTATTGACATTGCCAATGCATTCTTCTCTATTCCTCTGGCAGCAGAGCGCAGGCCTCAGTTTGCCTTCACCTGGAGGGGCGTGCAGTACACCTGGAACCGACTACCCCAGGGGTGGAAGCACAGTCCCACCATCTGTCATGGACTGATCCAGACTGCACTAGAAAAAGGTGAGGCTCCAGAACATCCGCAGTACATTGATGACATCATTGTGTGGGGGAACACTGCAACTGAAGTGTTTGAGAAAGGAGAGAGAATAATTCAAATTCTCCTGCGAGCTGGTTTTGCCATCAAGAAGAGCAAGGTCAAGGGACCTGCCCGAGAGATCCAGTTCCTGGGAGTAAAGTGGCAAGATGGACGGCGTCAGATTCCCACTGAGGTCATCAATAAGATCACAGCAATGTCTCCACCGACCAACAAGAAGGAAACACAAGCTTTCCTAGGCGCTATAGGTTTCTGGAGGATGCACATTCCCGAGTACAGCCAGATCGTGAGTCCTCTCTACCTGGTTACCCGCAAGAAGAATGATTTCCACTGGGGCCCTGAACAGCAGCAAGCCTTCGCCCAGATCAAGCAGGAAATTGCTCACGCTGTAGCCCTTGGCCCAGTCAGGACAGGACCAGAGGTGAAGAACGTGCTCTACTCTGCAGCCGGGAACAATGGTCTGTCCTGGAGCCTCTGGCAGAAGGTGCCTGGTGAGACTCGGGGCCGACCACTGGGATTCTGGAGCCGAAGCTACAGAGGGTCTGAAGCCAACTACACTCCCACAGAGAAGGAAATCCTGGCAGCTTATGAAGGAGTCCAGGCTGCCTCAGAAGTAATCGGCACAGAGGCACAACTCCTCCTGGCACCCCGACTACCGGTGCTGGGGTGGATGTTCAAAGGAAAGGTTCCCTCCACGCATCACGCCACCGACGCTACTTGGAGTAAATGGATTGCCCTCATCACGCAGCGCGCCCGAATTGGAAACCCAAGTTGCCCTGGGATCTTGGAAATAATTACGAACTGGCCGGAAGGTGAGACTTTTGGGTTATCTTCTGAAGAAGAAGAGGAGCAGGTGACATGTGCTGAAGAAGCCCCACCATATAACGAGCTACCAGAGAGTGAAAGACAATACGCCCTCTTCACTGATGGTTCCTGCCGAATTGTAGGCGCTAGCCGGAAATGGAAAGCCGCTGTATGGAGCCCCACACGACAAGTTGCACAGGCTACTGAAGGAGAAGGTGGATCGAGCCAATTTGCTGAGCTCAAAGCTGTCCAATTAGCTCTGGACATAGCTGAAAGAGAGAAGTGGCCAAAGCTCTACCTCTACACTGATTCATGGATGGTAGCCAATGCTCTGTGGGGTTGGCTGGAAAGGTGGAATAAGGCAAACTGGCAGCGCAGAGGAAAACCAATCTGGGCTGCTGAAGAGTGGAAAGACATTGCCACTCGGGTAGAGAAGCTATCCGTGAAGGTCCGTCATGTAGATGCTCACATCCCCAAGAGCCGGGCTAATGAAGAACATCGTAACAACAGGTAGATCAGGCTGCGAAAATAGAGGTGTCCCAGATAGACTTAGATTGGCAACATAAAGGAGAGTTGTTCCTAGCTCGATGGGCCCATGATGCCTCAGGTCATCAGGGCAGAGATGCCACCTATAAGTGGGCACGAGACCGAGGGGTGGATCTAACCATGGACAGTATCTCCCAGGTGATCCATGATTGTGAGACATGCGCTGCGATCAAGCAGGCCAAGCGGGTGAAGCCTCTGTGGTACGGTGGGCGATGGTCCAAATACAAGTATGGGGAGGCCTGGCAGATTGATTACATCACACTGCCTCAAACCCGCCAAGGCAAGCGCTATGTGCTCACAATGGTAGAAGCCACCACTGGCGGCTGGAGACCTACCCTGTGCCTCATGCTACTGCCTGGAACACCATCCTGGGCCTGGAAAAGCAAGTCCTTTGGAGGCATGGTACCCCTGAGAGAATCGAGTCTGACAATGAGACTCATTTCAAGAACAGCCTTATAAACACCTGGGCTAGAGAACATGGCATAGAGTGGGTGTACCACATCCCTTACCATGCACCAGCAGCTGGGAAGGTTGAGCGGTGTAATGGATTGCTTAAAACCACCTTGAAGGCACTGGGTGGGGGGACTTTCAAAAACTGGGAGATGCATTTAGCAAGAGCCACCTGGTTAGTTAACACCCGAGGCTCCACCAGCCGAGCAGGCCCTGCCCAATCCGAACCCCTACAAACAACAGACGGAGATAAGGTTCCAGTGGTGCACATGAGAGGTATGCTTGGAAAAACTGTTTGGGTAAAGTCTGCCTTGAGCAAAGACAAACCCATCCGTGGGGTCGTTTTTGCTCAGGGACCAGGTTGCACCTGGTGGGTGATGCAAAAGGATGGGGAGACCCGATGCTTACCTCAAGGGGACCTTGTTTTAGGGTGAACTACCCATGGCTCTGTACTTGTATCACTATCAGCATGTATATTTGTATATAATTTGGGTAATGCATAGATTTATATGGTTAAGAAAAAAAAGTTAAGTTTCATGTAACATGTTAGTATGGGAAAAAATTCGGGGTGGATAATGTTGGGGTTTTAGTTTAGTCTTAGTTTTTTTTCTGTTAAAGGAATTTTCTCCCATATGCATGTTGCTAGGGGACAAATAGCTGTACTTAAGAAAGACAAAAAAGGGAGTGGGGCGGGCCTGGCTACTCCTTTTGTCTACACCTGGGTGTGGGGTCAGTTTGCTCTGAGCGTCCGGAGAGAGAAGCTGCAGAGAAAGGAGCTGCTGTTTCTTTCTTTTTGGCCGTTCTTCTCTTCCTGCTGGAAACAACGCCGGGATCTCAAAGCGCTTTCCCTGCCCTGCTGGAGGCCGAGCTGTGGCTGCCCTGCCCCGCTGCTGCTGCTGCTTCAAGTTTTTGCTCCGCTGTAGCCCTGCTCACCCTGCCTGCCTGGGCATCCGTGGGGTTCTCCCATCTGGATACATCTCGCCTGCCACCCGGGATTTGCGTTCGTCCCTGCCGCTCTAGCCTGCCGTTCCAGCCTGCCGTTCCAGCCTGCTGTTCCTGAGAGTCCGGGATCGGCCGCTCAGGGGTTTGTGAAGCCTTTGTTCCTTCCCTTCCCGGGATCCCAGGGCACCGGGGCCGCGTGTTTCCCGAGCTCGCTCCGGAGCGCCCCCTGCAGCCGCGGGGGAACCATCGCACCTGCCCTGCTCACCGGGAGCCGCCAGCGCCCCTGCCGGCTGCGAGTGGAACTGCACCCGAGGGGAAAGGGCCCGACAGCCGAGAAGGCTGGGACTGGGTTTGTGTGTGCTGTTACTGCCAGAGTTGTTGTTGTTTTGTTTGACTGGTTATATATATATACATATATATATATATATATATATATATATATATATAGTAAAGAACTGTTATTCCTATTTCCCACATCTTTGCCTAAAGGCCCTTGATTTCAAAATATAATAACTTGGAGGGAAAAGGGGTTATATCTGCCACTTCAAGGGGGGCTTCTGCCTTCCTTAGCAGACACCTGTCTTTCAAAACCGAGACAGTCGATTACAGTGTTTGTCGAATCACAGAATATCCTGGATTTGAAGGAACGTACAAGGATCATTAAAAAGAAGTTTTCCTTTATTTCCAGAATCAATGTAGCACATCCCTGATCTCAATATTTGCCTGCTCCCTGGTTGAAAGAAGGTTTTTTCCTCATGATACAGCTGATTTGGATTTCATCCTTCAGTTTGAATTTTGTCTGTCTTTAAGCGAAGTTCTCAGATATGCTATTCACTGAAGACTCAGCCACATTGCACCTGGGTGATTGAACTGCCTCATTTTAGGGAATTTTTGCATTGCAGCTGGAGATTGCTACTCCACAACTCAAATTCAGCATCTGCCCATAGGAAATACAATGTAGCATCTTGAACACTCTGCAAAGGACTTAAAAATGAGAATGCCATATCTGTCTTAGGTCAGGTTGATGTGGACAGTAAATTATGGTCTAGGCAAAAACATTTTCCTTCTTCAGTGTTGTGGCCCATGAGATAGCAAAGATTTAAGGATGCTGTTTTTCATACTGAGCTGTAAAGTATGAAGGGAAAAAGTGCCAGGTGTTTCTAGGAATACTGCAATTAGTGGGAGGGTAAGTTGCCTTCAAAAGATAAACACTATAATTGAAATAAGGGATATTATCTAGAGAGAAAGAATTAAACCAGAAGATGTGAAAGAACTCATTGTCTTTTAATACCCACAGAATGATTCATAACAGATTGCTGCTTTCAGCTCTGAGTAAGTGGTTAGCAGTTAGATCTACTCAGTAAAAGTTTTTTGTAGTTGTATGCAAAAAGTAACAGAAAAGAAGCTTACTGGAAATGAAAACAAATAGTGATCCTAACAGCCTGGAATTTGATATCAAAATCAGTGCTAACAGGTAAAGACTTTGCAAATTCTGGTAGAGAAATTGAAATATACTGCTTTGGTCTTATAATTCTGTCAGTTTGAAGGAATTCACTAGTTTATTTCAGGCTCTTGATTCATTTTAGAGTTAAGTACATTTCCCATTACAAGCTGGATTTCCAAATCTACATTTCTTAATTGCCCCACACAGAAGCAGTCTCTTAATGGCTTACATGATACACCTTTATCAAAACCTGTGTTTTGAAGAGAAATATGGGGTAAACTAATGAAGTCATTCTAAATTTAGGGCAGATTACATGCTTTCTTTTTCTTTTTCATTTTTTACTTGTTATTTGGTTATTTTGCTATGAAATCCACTCTCTGCTGTTATGAAGAAATACTTTTTAGTACATTTCCATGGGAGGAGAATGTGTCCCAGTGAGGATATGCAAGTGCAGTAGCTTGTGATGTCCAGCTCTAGAGTGCAGTTCAGAGGAGACACGAGTTCAGCTTTGTTTGTTGTAAGGGCACAGCTGACACGGTGTGGATAAGAGCATGTGGACGAGATGCAACTGCTGTGGATTAAACAATAAAGAGGGCAGTATAGAAAGCAGATATAGTAATGCAGGGATGACATGGAAGCAGGATGAGAAAATGTATGAAAATTTCAGTGTTTTAAATGATTTTTCAAGGTTAATATAAGGTTGTGACTTAATTTTTTTCCATTTCCTTAGTGGTCTACTATCCCATGTAAAAAATTCCTTCTTTTCTCTTTTTCTTTTTCTTCTCTTTTCTTTTTGTTTTTTTTTCTTCCCTTCCCTTCCTTCCCTTCCCTTCCCTTCCCTTCCCTTCCCTTCCCTTCCCTTCCCTTCCCTTCCCTTCCCTTCCCTTCCCTTCCCTTCCCTTCCCTTCCCTTCCCTTCCCTTCCCTTCCCTTCCCTTCCCTTCCTTCCCTTCCCTTCCCTTCCCTTCCCTTCCCTTCCCTTCCTTCCCTTCCCTTCCCTTCCCTTCCCTTCCCTTCCCTTCCCTTCCCTTCCCTTCCCTTCCCTTCCCTTCCCTTCCCTTCCCTTCCCTTCCCTTCCCTTCCCTTCCCTTCCCTTCCTTCCCTTCCCGCACCTTCCCGCACCTTCCCTTCCCTTCCCTTCCCTTCCCTTCCCGCACCTTCCCTTCCCTTCCCTTCCCTTCCCGCACCTTCCCTTCCCGCACCTTCCCTTCCCTTCCCTTCCCTTCCCTTCCCTTCCCTTCCCTTCCCTTCCCTTCCCTTCCCTTCCCTTCCCTTCCCTTCCCTTCCCTTCCCTTCCCTTCCCTTCCTCCCTTCCCTTCCCTTCCCTTCCCTTCCCTTCCCTTCCCTTCCCTTCCCTTCCCGCACCTTCCCTTCCCTTCCCGCACCTTCCCTTCCCTTCCCTTCCCTTCCCTTCCCTTCCCTTCCCTTCCCTTCCCTTCCCTTCCCTTCCCGCACCTTCCCTTCCCGCACCTTCCCTTCCCTTCCCTTCCCTTCCCTTCCCTTCCCTTCCCTTCCCTTCCTTCCCTTCCCTTCCCTTCCCTTCCCTTCCCTTCCCTTCCCTTCCCTTCCCTTCCCTTCCCTTCCCTTCCCTTCCCTTCCCTTCCCTTCCCTTCCCTTCCCTTCCCTTCCCTTCCCTTCCCTTCCCTTCCCTTCCCTTCCCTTCCCTTCCCTTCCCTTCCCTTCCCTTCCCTTCCCTTCCCTTCCCTTCCCGCACCTTCCCTTCCCGCACCTTCCCTTCCCGCACCTTCCCTTCCCGCACCTTCCCTTCCCTTCCCGCACCTTCCCGCACCTTCCCTTCCCTTCCCTTCCTTCCCTTCCCTTCCCTTCCCTTCCCTTCCCTTCCCTTCCCTTCCCTTCCCTTCCCTTCCCTTCCCTTCCCTTCCCTTCCCTTCCCTTCCCTTCCCTTCCCTTCCCTTCCCTTCCCTTCCCTTCCCTTCCCTTCCCTTCCCTTCCCTTCCCTTCCCTTCCCTTCCCTTCCCTTCCCTTCCCTTCCCTTCCCTTCCCTTCCCTTCCCGCACCTTCCCTTCCCTTCCCTTCCCGCACCTTCCCTTCCCTTCCCTTCCCTTCCCTTCCCTTCCCTTCCCTTCCCTTCCCTTCCCTTCCCTTCCCTTCCCTTCCCTTCCCTTCCCTTCCCTTCCCTTCCCTTCCCTTCCCTTCCCTTCCCTTCCCTTCCCTTCCCTTCCCTTCCCTTCCCTTCCCTTCCCTTCCCTTCCCTTCCCGCACCTTCCCGCACCTTCCCGCACCTTCCCGCACCTTCCCGCACCTTCCCGCACCTTCCCGCACCTTCCCGCACCTTCCCTTCCCGCACCTTCCCTTCCCTTCCCTTCCCTTCCCTTCCCTTCCCTTCCCTTCCCTTCCCTTCCTCTTCCCTTCCCTTCCCTTCCCTTCCCTTCCCTTCCCTTCCCTTCCCTTCCCTTCCCTTCCTTCCCTTCCCTTCCCTTCCCTTCCCTTCCCTTCCCTTCCCTTCCCTTCCCTTCCCTTCCCTTCCCTTCCCTTCCCTTCCCTTCCCTTCCCTTCCCTTCCCTTCCCTTCCCTTCCCTTCCCTTCCCTTCCTTCCCTTCCCTTCCCTTCCCGCACCTTCCCTTCCCGCACCTTCCCTTCCCGCACCTTCCCTTCCCTTCCCTTCCCTTCCCTTCCTTCCCTTCCCTTCCCTTCCCTTCCCTTCCCTGCCCTTCCCTTCCCTTCCCTTCCCTTCCCTTCCCTTCCCTTCCCTTCCCTTCCCTTCCCTTCCCTTCCCTTCCCTTCCCTTCCCTTCCCTTCCCTTCCCTTCCCTTCCCTTCCCTTCCCTTCCCTTCCCGCACCTTCCCGCACCTTCCCGCACCTTCCCTTCCCGCACCTTCCCTTCCCGCACCTTCCCTTCCCTTCCCGCACCTTCCCTTCCCTTCCCGCACCTTCCCTTCCCTTCCCGCACCTTCCCTTCCCTTCCCTTCCCTTCCCTTCCCTTCCCTTCCCTTCCCTTCCCTTCCCTTCCCTTCCCTTCCCTTCCCTTCCCTTCCCTTCCCTTCCCTTCCCTTCCCTTCCCTTCCCTTCCCTTCCCTTCCCTTCCCGCACCTTCCCGCACCTTCCCGCACCTTCCCGCACCTTCCCGCACCTTCCCGCACCTTCCCGCACCTTCCCTTCCCGCACCTTCCCTTCCCGCACCTTCCCTTCCCTTCCCGCACCTTCCCTTCCCTTCCCGCACCTTCCCTTCCCTTCCCGCACCTTCCCTTCCCTTCCCGCACCTTCCCTTCCCTTCCCGCACCTTCCCTTCCTTCCCGCACCTTCCCTTCCCTTCCCTTCCCGCACCTTCCCTTCCCTTCCCTTCCCGCACCTTCCCTTCCCTTCCCGCACCTTCCCTTCCCTTCCCGCACCTTCCCTTCCCTTCCCGCACCTTCCCTTCCCTTCCCGCACCTTCCCTTCCCGCACCTTCCCTTCCCGCACCTTCCCTTCCCTTCCCTTCCCTTCCCTTCCCTTCCCTTCCCTTCCCTTCCCTTCCCTTCCCTTCCCTTCCCTTCCCTTCCCTTCCCTTCCCTTCCCTTCCCTTCCCTTCCCTTCCCTTCCCTTCCCTTCCCTTCCCTTCCCTTCCTTCCCTTCCCTTCCCTTCCCTTCCCTTCCCTTCCCTTCCCTTCCCTTCCCTTCCCTTCCCTTCCCTTCCCT